>NC_057361.1:122204743-122522357 GCF_016509475.1 Prionailurus bengalensis | reverse complement strand
TTCTCTGCCTCAGCTGGCAGGGTCAAGGGCATCAATGACTGAGCTTTTGTATTTGTTTTTGGGGGGGGGGCTGCCATAACAATGTACCGTAAACTGGAGGGCTTAACGAACAGAAATTATTTCCTCAGTTTTGGAGGCTGGAAGGCTGAGATCAGTGCCAGGTAAGTTGATTTCTTTGAGGCCTGTCTCCTTGGCTTGTAAATGGCTGCCTTCTCCCTGTGTCATCCTATGGTCTTTCCTGTGTGTGTGTGTGTGTGTGTGTGTGTGTGTGTCGGGGTCCTAATCTCTTTTTATAAAGACACCAGTCATATTGCATTAGGGCCCACCTTCATGACCTCATTTTAACTCAGTCACCTCTTAAAAACCCTGTCTCCAAATATAGTCACATTCTGAGGTACTGGGGCTGAGGATTTCAAAATGGGAATTTAAGGGGAACAGAATCCAGACCTAACAGCGTATACCGAAACCAAAGATTTCGGTGACTGCCCATGTTAGCATACCAGTGTCACCAACACAAATGAGTTTGACTGTGCACTACCTAGGTTTTGGCAATAAGCAACCTTACCTTGCACAAGTGTGCTGTACAATGTGCTTCCGAAGGCAAATCTTGTCTGTTAGGGGACAATTGGCAAGCATCGGTGCAAAAGTTTGAGTTCCAAATATTAAATATTAATTTGTTCTTCGAAATGCTTACCAAAGTTATCAGTATGCTCATTACAAACCTCGTAATTATATTTAATATTCACTAATGAAGTCAACAGGGTAGGTTTCTACCCTCAGCTCTTCAGCGCCGAAAAGTACGATCTCTGATTTTGTTCCCCCATGTCATTATTTCCCTTTTCCTGCAAGTAGTTCAGTAAACCATACAAGAGTGTAAACATTCAATTCGGGGACACGCTTAATTGACAAAATATGGAAAAAATGTTTGTGCCAGTAGCTGTAAATGACATCACATGCTCTGGAGGAAAGATGTTTCAGTGGGAAATGATGTAGCAATAATAAGACACACCCGTTACATTGAAAACGGAAGGCATTTGGCTGAGAGAAAAAAGTCTCTCTCAGTACAGAATTTTTGATGGAGAAACCGACTTTAAGTAGGCTTCACGGAGAGGGGGTGTGTGTCAGCACTAACGATCGGCATTTCTGTATTTTTATCTCACATTATTCACGGCTCCAAAATAAATATTTTCTGTGTCTTCCTGTATCATAGAAAATAAGTAGTATAAACTTCTCAGGCTCCCCAAGGAAATAATGGCTAACACTTCCTGAGCGCGTGTCTGCCAAGTACTGCCTGCATCAGCGCATTTCACCTGCAGCTCTGTCCTAGGAGGCAGGGACCGTTATTTTCCGCGCCTTATCGATGAAAGAGCAGAGGACATTGGCTAATTTTCCCACGGTCACTCCACGCTGACTCCAAATCCCACGTTGTTGTGTTTTTTTTATGTTTCATTTTTATTTTCGGGGGGAAGGGGGAAGAGAGGGAGGGAGACAGAGGAGCCAAAGCAGGCTCTGTGTTGACAGCCGCCAACTCCACGCGGGGCTCGAACTCACGACCCGTGAGATCATGACCTGAGCCGGAGTCAGACGCTCGACCGACTGAGCCACCCAGGCGCCCCTCCAAATCCCAAGTTCTTAACCTCTATATTTAACCTCTTCTCACCCCCATATTTCCTCAAGTGTACAACTCAGAGTGTGTAAACAAATACATTGGCAACGTTGAGGAAACACTACAGCCGGAAATATTAGAAAGCTACTACAGCTGTGTGCAAATAGGTCGAGAGGCTAATTAGAGGCGCAGCTAACTATCACCTCCAGGCAGGAAGAGGTTTTTGTTGTCTGAGTCCTTCCTAGACCGGCAAAGCTGCAAGAAAACACTTCATTGTTTGGAAACTTCAGTGGCCTAATTTGCTGAGTGTTAGTTAAAAGGGACTACACAGTGGTTAGGTCTCACAGTTGTTAGTAAAGGAAAGCTTTGAAGCAGGTATCTTACTCCAGTCAATACCTGTTCAGCTATTTTCAATGTGACCATAAGTCACAACCACTGGGACAAAGGGAAAAGAACAAGGGACTATTTGTAGCCTAATTGTTTAAACGACTCCATGGGAACACAGAGGGGTACAGGACCTTTTTCTCTTTCTTTCTCTTTGGAAGGAAAGAGGCCCGATAGTTGGCTGTGAACCCAAGATGTGCCCAAATGTAAGGAGATTCTCAACGTGGGTTCACTTGCCAAAATCGGGGTGTTTCCACAAAAAGAGCTGTATGGCAATAAACATTTCAGATTCCAAATACAGAGCAACTCATGGGGCAAGAGAGTCAGCAGACCTGCTGTGTAGTGTGGGTCTTGCTATACATCAGAGGGCCTCCTCCCGGCCACCTTTCAGGTGTCACTTGCCCTTGTGGAAACACAAATAGTTAGATAAAATGATCTCCCCGAGTATGCCGCTGTTCCTGGCCCCTTGGTGCAGATTCTTTCCAGGACAGAGGCTTCCGGGACTAGGGAGCCTTCCAGGACTAGGGAAGGCCTTCCCGTGGGCGCCCACATGGGACGAGAAGGCAAAAGGAAGCGCCTTCTCTTGGCAACTGGCAGGAGAGGCTCCTTGTCAGGAAGGAGTATATTATTTGACTGTTTAATGGTGTCACACACACAGGCTTCAACAAAGCCGGAGCTTTCTCTCACCCGATGAAAACAATCCCTTATTGCTGAGAGAGATGCATTATCAACATCAGCAGTTTATTTCGGTATCAGCATTGGCCACTCAAGCTGAGCTTCACGGACTCTTCCTCGCCATCCCCTATCTTGTCTGATTTTCACATTCTGGTTTACTGTCTTCCCATTGTTCTTTCGCACAGCCAGGGAGCTGCTTCTCATTCTGTTTGTTGCCATAGGAATCGACTTTCACATGGATGTGCAAGTGCCGGGGACTCACCTGCTGCTCTGTCCGAACACACTAGGGGCCAGGCCTCTCTTGTAATCTCTGGGGAAATCAGGGCTCAGGGGCTCCAGACGGCCACTCCCTGGTGTAAGCGAAAGCAAGCATTTAAGATCTGCATGGTAATTCCATTTTTCAACATGCGGGCCATGTATCTTTTCCACATCATCCTGGTAACATATATTCCAGAGATGTAGACAGAACAGTGATTCTCCTTTTTCTCACTAAATAGGGAAACTAAAGCACAAAGGCACTACAGAACGCCCCCAGATTCCCACGGAAACGTAGTTCCACGATTGGGGCTCAAGCCCCAAGTCCTTAGTTCTTTTTCCTTCCCATAGATCAGGCTCTAAATCCAGGGCATGTGATTGTAAGCCCAGACCAACGTGCGGCTGCAGACAGGGAAGTGTTATAGCCTGGTTCAGAGGTCAGCAAACTCCAGCCAAACCCGGCACACCGCCTGTGTTTTAAATAAACTTCTATTGGAAGCCAGCCATACCCATTTATTTGCATACTCTCTATCAGGGCAGAGTTCAGTCCTCGCAGCAGAGAGCGTGTGGTCTGAGTCTGAAAATATTTACTTTCTGGCCCTTTACAGAAAAGTTTGCTATCTGGGGCGTCTGGGTGGCTCAGTTGGTCAAGCCTCTGACTTTCGGTTTTGGTTCAGGTCATGATCCCAGGGTTGTGGGATCAAGCCCCGAGTCGGGCTCCATACTGAGGGTGGAGTCTGTCTAAGATTCTCTCTCTTTCTGTCCCCTCCCCTGCTCGCGCTCTCTAAAATAAAAATACACACAAAAATTTTCGTTAAAGTTTGCAATCCCCTGGCCTAGGGGGTAAAGACCTGGACTCGGAATTCACACGTACCAGAAATCCTGTTACTTTGAAGTTGTGTCACCTCAGAAGTTACTTAACCTTCATGAGCCTCTGTTTCCCCACACAGAAAACGGGGCATCACAATAATGCCTGCCACATAGGGTTGCCGTTGGTCACTCAATAAAATGAAATGAGATAATGTCTGCTTAGAGTAGTCTCTGGCGTATGGTAAGCTATCATTCGATGGCAATTATTGTCATTTCTGAGGAAGATCAAGCCTCTTTGGCCAGCATTTTTCTCCTCACTGGCCGAGAGGCACTCAGCTGCACTGCCCAGAAGCACGAGATTTCCACGGGCCTGGGGCAAAAAAACTAAAAGCCAGGGGCTGCCTGCCACCACCACCACCACCACCCGCGCACTTGCCAGCCCCCTGCTATGCCAGCTACGACTGAACCCACTTCCGATCTGGCTCCTGAGCTCCATTATGGTTACCCAGGCCTTTCCTCTGCTAGTTAAGGACATCTGACTGCTGCTTCTGCTTGGACACTGTTGCTATGCTTGGGATTTCTACCCCCAGTGGATCTGAGCATTCGAGCAAAGTGTAGCCTGTGACAGTAAGTAGACTAGGAGGTGAGAGTGGTACATTTTAGCATAGGAATGGGGCCCAAGCTACGGGTTTATTGTCTATGTGTGTAGCTTCTGTGCATGTTTCTGGATTTGTGAGTTATCTCAGCGGTACAGGATGACTGATTTCTTGTGTTCTGTGCTTTTCTATAAGAAGTGGGTCATTCCGGTGACTCAGCCAGCTCTGAGACTGCTGTCTCAGGTGGCCCCAAAGGTTAGGGTTTGCTCTCAACTTCTCGGACTTCTCCAATAGCCCAGTACGAGGCCCTCGCTCACGACGTGACCTAAGCCGACAGACGGCCCCATGGTACTAATCGCTTTTTCTTTAGGTTTTCTCCACTGGGAGCTACACATTTTGAAATATTTTGCCATATCAAACTGCATTTATTTACTGGAACAACCTTCTTTAAGCAACTTCACTTGGGAAGTCATAATTAAGCTTCCTGCCCCCCCCCCCCTATTTTTCAAAACCTGAATTAAAAGGATTAGATAATTCCAGTTTCTTGTCACAGTGCTCTGGCTTCAAGTTCCTCATCAGTAACACAGAGGTGACACTAGCCACCCCCTCAGGACCATGGTGAAGACCGAATGAGACAGAAGAGTGGTTGGCTAAGTTACCAGTCCAAAGCCAGAACTGATGGTCTCCACTCTCTGCTGTCAGCACGGAGCCCACTTCGGATCCTCTGTCCCCCTCTCTGCACCTTCCCCGCTCACGCCCTCTCTCCCTCAAAAATAAAAATAAATATTAAAAAAAAAACCAAGTAGTATTTTTGTTCCCCCAACACGAACATGACTGCCTCCTCCCAGTTTCAGGATGCGTTCAAGGAATGCAGGGAAGGAAGTTGTTCTTTCGTTTTAGCATCCTAAGACTTAATGAGTAAGTCCAGAATCATCTATTTATATCCTTTCAGCGGGGACGTGGCATGTGGGGTAATCAGGGGCATAAGCTTTGAGTTATGCAGACCTGGCTTCTCTCCCTGGCCCTGCCACTCACTGGCTCTGCGACTTTAGGTAAGTCCCTTTCACTCTCTGAGCCTCTCTTGCCTCCCCCACCTGGCTCATTTGCTGGATGCGAGAAGGGAATGAGACAGGGCACGTCCATCAGCTAGAACAGCCCTGGCGCAAAGGACATCTATAAGAGGGAGGGAGAGAGGTGTCAGGAGCCTCCCATGTTTCCTTCCCCCTCTCGTTCTTTTGTCTTCCTAGGCTAAGTCCGGACCTCCGTGGAGGCCGAGGGCAGGCACCCCAAGATGGGTCACTTTGGCCTGAATGTTATTTTGAGTTCAAAGCAATCAAGATTCACCTCATTCAGGAAAAGCTCTTTACCTCCCAGTCAACTGCCTGCCAATATCAGGAAGAGAGCTATTAACAGAGATTCCTCTTTACCTAAGACACTTATCTGCATAATAGGGCACCTTTGTTTTCCAAACATCTCCTCCTACCTTCCAGCTAAAGGTCTTTCTCCCCTTTGTGTCCTCAGACCCCCACCCCTCTCCTTAGCTCCTGTAAGTGTTAAGTTGCCTCACCTTCTTTGGAATTTCCATGTCTGTGTAGATTCCCCGTGTGTACATACACTATTACATTTGATTTTCTCCTGTTAATCGGTTTCATGTCAATTTGATTCTTAATCCAGATAGAAGGACCTTAAATAGCAGGGGCAATTCTTCCTCCCGGACACCTCTCAATCTGCCTAGTCAAGAGACAAACGCTGCGATGGCTTTGTGGTTAACCTGAGTTTCACTTCACCTGGGAAAAAGCAGCTATGCTGGGAACAGATGGAAACAAGCTAACAGCAAGTGAATGTTGTCCTCGTGTACGATCAGATTCACACAGCTCCTGGGGTATCTGTTGAAGATGATGCTGTTCTGTGGTCCTGTACCCCTCTTTAGGGGTACTAGTGGGTAACAGCCATCAGCAATATCATTAGAAGTCCACACACAAAGCCTCTTGGTGTCTCCGCAAACTGGTTTCATGTAAACTCTGGTCCAGCTTCATACTGGATATACGTGATGTTCGAATCCCTCTGGAGAGGCTAGAGCCAGGGGTAAAAACCTCACAGGCCATAGGCCTCACAGAGTGTCACGCTTTCTACCTTTGTCCTTGAAGCTTACTCCAAGAAGCAGATGAGTTCAACCCCAGGGCCAAGCCATCCCCAGAGGGCCTATTCTCTCCCAGGCCCACATGGCTCCTTTCCTGTTGGAGCCCCTGTATCACATCAACATTCTGCTTGTGCATTAGTTTGCTAGGGCTTTGTAACCAAGTACCACAGACCCAAAGGCTTACACAACAGAAATGTACTGTCTCCCAGCTCTGGAGGTGGGAAGTCCGACATCAAGATGTTGGCGGAGTTTACTCCTTCTGACACCTCTCTGCTTGGCCTTGTCTTCTACCTGTGTGTTCACATGCTTTTCTCCCCTGTCTTTGTGTCCTAACCTCCTCTTAGAAGAATACCAGTCATATGGGATGAGGCCCCACCCGACTGACCTTATTTTAACTTAATTACCTCTTTAAAGACCCTGTCTCCCAATGTAGTCACATTCTGCAGTACTGGGGGTTAGAAATTGAACATACACATTTCAGGGAACACAAACAAGCCCGTAACAGCTTGCAGGCTGACACACTGTGAGCGGGGGGCCTGGGGCTCCAGCCCTCAGTCCAAGCTGGGGTACTGCCTGCCCTTGGAAATGAAAGGGCGGGCCTACGCCAGCCGACTCCATCTTGTTCTGTGTCCTTCACCTTGACCACACCTCCTCCCCTTGACTCCATCTTGTTCTGTGTCCTTCACCTTGACCACACCTCCTCCCCTTGAGTAAACCCTCCCTCACCTGCCAGACCCCTCCCCAGGACCCCTCCCCAGCCAATCGGCTGAGGCCACAGCCAATACCTCACCAACTGCCCCCAGGCCCCAATAAAACCTTTGTCCTTTTGAAACACGTGCTCTTTCCCTGGTATCTCACCGCTGCGTCGGTGCAGGTAGGGGATTGAGCTCGAGCTAGCTCGAATAAAGGCTCTTTGCTTTTGCATCGGACTCGGCTCCCTAGTGGTCTTTGGGGATCACGAATTCTGGGCATAACAGAAATACTAGTCTCTTTTTGTTTCCTCTCCCCCTCTGTCTTCCTGCCAAATGGAGACCATGTTCTCTAGTGCCTAAAGCTTCCATCATAAGTCTCCCTCACTCTTCCCAGATGCCAAAGATATACAACCAAGTGGTTCTTAGGTGACCCAGTCGTGACCTCCATCTAAACTTTTCCCTCTGAAGACCACCATGCTTTAGGGTCTTACAGACTCCGTCCCGGCTTAGAGCTTTTCCAAGGCAGCCCAGGTTTTTAAAAATCCAATCTCCTTGTCAGACCACGTTTCTGATTATGCTTCTCAGTTTGGGATTTGGGAAATGTGGTCACTGTAGGTAGGAGCCATATCTCTTTACAGGCATATGCATAATTATGTATAATAATGTACCTCCCAAAGATGCATAATGAATGATAATTAAGATATTTACATTATGCACATGTGCTTTCAGCCCCAGGACTCCAATTCAAAATGCCAATTGTCCCTTTACATAAAATGAGATTCATGACAAACCATAGAACTTGATCACAAATGTTTTCCTTCAGCCTTTGGGAGTACAAAGACAGACACCGGAACCAGAGTGTGGGATGTCTTACATATCCTGAATTTTCCAGGCAGTCCCAGTTTCACCGTATGTGTCCCAGTTTGGGGGTTGGAAAATACAATCCTCATAGTTGCAACAGTCACTCAATGAGATTTGGTTAGTTCACTTTTTAAATAGTTGATCCACACTTTTAAAGAACCTATTGAGCACATCACGTAACGAAAACCACTGCCTTTTTTATTTAACTGTCAACTGTTTGCCCCTTCCCGTCTCCCTCACACCCATCTCCAAAAAGGAAAAGCTGAGGTCCCCCTGGCTGCGTGGGTGTTAGTAATATGTGTGTGTGAGGTCTGTCATTATCATCTTTCCTATTTCCTGTATGGTTCAGTGTGTTTCAGAACCTATTACCATAGGTGGCTCTAATAATCTTATTGTCACCCCTTTGCGCGATGGGAGAGAAGTGCCTAATATTCACTTTAGAAGAGCAAAGGATATTCCAGAATATCTAACTTACAAGGGAATGAAATAGATCTGGTAGTATAAAAGAAGTCAAGAGCGTTTCTTGTTTTTCCTATTCCAACATTTTATTAGAAAAATTTCAAGCCTATAGCAAATTTGGAAGAACGTTATGGTTAACAGCATTCGAGTGTTTTTGAACTATAAAAACATCCATCTCATTTCATTTTCCCTGGTATACTCTGACCAGGTCACCTTGGGCAGCAGCATTTTGCCCTCTGTCCTCTGAACAGTGTGTGCCTAAATGGGACATTCCTTTGCAATCTAAACAAATTGTGTCTATTTTCTCAGTAAATGAATGTAAATATACTATGCTTCCCAAAAGTCCCAAAGGTCTTTGCTGCTTAAAGACAGCTTCTTTGCCACGCCCCATGACCACACCCACTGTCTGCCCCCATCCAAGCCCACCCACTCACTTGGGAATGTGAAAACCTAGACCACAGGGAGCATTCAGTTGCCACCTACCAAAGACAGTTTAATGAAGCTGGAAGAATGTTTTGCAAGCAAATGTCACAGAGAACATCAAGCAATCTGAGGTAACCTTGTTAGACAGAGAAATATCTGTCCTCCCTTTTATTTGGCTCCTGATTTCCGTCAAGCTTGAATAAATCATAACACAAGGTTATTTCAGTTCTTTCTGCCACGAATGCAAGACAGATTACTCAAATTACAAAGCACAGGTGATAAAATGTACTTGGGTGAGACGAGAGTCCACCGATTGGTATCGATTGGTGCCCACCCAGATGAGTCAGAACTCTAGAGGATGTAAAAGCTACTCCCCCAAATATTCATTTTAAAGGGTTTATTCATTTTGAACAAGCCCAAGCTATGCATCTGAACTGGAAAATATGTGTGTATTAATTATAACATTTATAATACAGAAGGTAATCATACCTTGCAAATTCTAGACTCTTTAATTCAAAGACTGCGAGGAACTTACAAGCATCAATTAGTTCTTTCAACTCCCCTGTGAAGCAGATACCACCAGAATATTCATTTATATTTATTAACTTCTACTCTACAAATTCTTTTTATTTTGGTTTTAAAATTCATCTTAGGGGTGCCCGGGTCGCTCAGTTGGGGATTCTCTCCCTCCCTCTCTCTGCTCCACCCCTGCTCACTCATGTGTGTGCTTGTGCGCACACATGCTCTCTCGTTCCAAATAAATAAATGAACATTCTAAAAACTAAAGTTTATCTTCACTAGAAAGCATCTGGCACGTATATGACAATACTTTGCATATATATAACACCCTTCTTCTAAGAGCTCAGCATACTTAAATGTTATCTCCACAAAAGCTGTTGAGGTAGATAGGCAGAGGCACTATTGCTCTGGACTACTAAATGGGAACACAGAAAAGCAGAACTTGAGTTACAGGGGCACACAGCAGCTTAGTAAGAGGCCAAGATCCACTTTCTCATTCCAGAGAGCGGATTGGGCAAAAACCAAACTCCTGCCAGGAACTCAGTTTAAGAATCGCGTTCTCTGTAAGCAAAACTAGGAACCTAAGGATCAGTTAGGACTTCCTAATTGTGAGCCAGACCTTAGCCGGGAAAAATCAAACTTTCTCATTCGAAAAAAACACAGCTTTTAAAAAGAAACACATTCTGATTCAACTACTGTAGGAAACATCAAGAGCTGTATGTGGTCCCAGCTCTTTCTTTTTTATTTGTATGTTTATTTATTTATTTATTTTGAGACAGAGAGAGGGAGGAAGCAGGGGAGGGACAGAGAGAGCAGGAGAGAGAGAGTCCCAAGCAGGCTCCGTGCTGTCAACGCAGAGCCTGACGTGGGGCTCGATCCCAGGGACCGAGAGATATGACCTGAGCTGATATCGAGTCTGACGCCTAACCGAATGAACCACCCAGGTGCCCTGTGGTCCCAGCTCTTAAGGAGCCTCTCAAATATCCTCTGAAAGAAGAACACCTTGTTCACAGGATACACTTCGTGTCATTATGTGACTGTGAGGGTGATGCGGCACGGGCGCCCCACAGGCTTTCTCCAGAGCCCTTTCCCGTCAAGTAAAGAAAATCAGGCAAACGGGACTCTTCTTCAGGTCCTAGCTTTAATGAACAGGACTACACGATTTCCTTCCAAGCCCTACACAAGTCACAATCTCCTTGCCTCGGTTTCAACACCATCTTAAGAGGAAGTAAAAATCTCCCAGGCGTTTTGTGCAGATGGACTCAGGATTACCAAACCCTTGGAAGATTATAACTGCTATATGGTGTCGTGTACCTTCAGTCAGAAATTCTGCAAGACGTACATCCCTACGTGACCCTTATTCTTTATCATGCATTGAATACCTTTAGGATGATTTGAAATGAAATGTTTACTTGACTCATCCAATTCTAGGCAGAGTAGGTACTCCTTATTAAGATCCAAGATAAAATATAAACATTTCTATTAAATATTTCTTTATCTGTATGCTAAATTTAAAACTCTTTTCTTGTACTGAATCAGAACCATAAAACTAGATGACACTTTAGGGATCAATTCCAACCCCTCTCATTTTATAAGTTAGAAAATTGAGGCGCACACAAAGGAAAGGATTTGTCAAGGCTCAAGTAGAAAGTCAATAGCAGTTTTCTTGATTCTTCCCAAGTTCTACGCTTTTTCCAAAACACCACTTAACCATGATGCTTAAAGGAAAAAAAAAATTATGAAAAGACACAAATTTTTAGTGCTTGCTTTGGCAGCACATATACAAAAGACACAATTTTTTTAATGTTTACTTATTTATTTTGAGAGAAGGAGAGTATGCACAAGCAGGGGAGGGGCAGAGAGAGAGGGAGAGAGGATTGCAAGCAGGCTCTGCCCCATCAGCATAGAGCCAGACACGGGGCTCGATCTCACGAACTACGAGATCATGACCTGAGCTGAAATCAAGAGTCAGAGGCTTAACTGACTGAGCCACCCAGGTGTCCCAAAAAGACCCAAATTTTTGATATTTTGCACATACACTCACACATACACAGAAAATTCCTCCCTCCTCTCCTCCCTTTCTCAATGCTATCACTGCAGTTTCACTGAATGGCCTTGCTTCATTTTTCACAAAGAAAATAGAGGCCAGCAGCCAGTGTCCTCAAGCACTACCCAATGTCCCTGCATAAATACCTATTCTTACCTGTCACGCCCCAACCTCTTCCTGTCCATGGGTAGTAATTCCTCTGGATTCAGCTCCATAAGCTTTGCCCCATCACCTATACCTTCCCCTAAGCCTATGAAAATACTCAAGCCTCATTCACCTAATTTTGAGAAATGTTTCCTAAATCCTAATTCCCCCCTTTGGCCTCGACCTTGAACATTCAGCTACCTGCTGGTCTACATGTAAATATCCCAAGGACATCACAAATGCAACTCCTCCAAGATGTGACTCATCACTTCCGTACTCTAACTTGCTTGCTCCCCGGTCTTCCCTTACCAGGAAAGGGTACCGCTGAGCAGCTCAAGTTAGAAACCGGGAATCATCCTTGATTCCTTCCTTTCCTTCAGGCCCCTCATCCAACCCCTCAGCTTTAATGAGATCATGCCTTTCTACTTTCTAGGTGGCATATGGCCCTGGCCTTTAGGCATCACCTAGCAACTTATTCGAAAAGCGGAATAACAGGCCCCATCCCAGACCTGTTGAATCAGAATCTGCATTCTCCCACTGCACTAGCTTTCCATCTGGTCCCCTGATTCCCCAAGCTCCCTTCCCTCACAAGACCCACACAAGTGCTCTTCTGGGGGCTTTGGGACACCGTCCCCACTTTGTTGCCTGGATAACTCACATTCACCCTCCTGACCTCAACTCCTATATCATTCGCTCTTTGATCTCGTAGCCCAGGAGTTAACAGATTTTCTTACAGACAGCCAGATAGTAAATACTGCCAGGTTTGCAGGTGGTGTAGTCTCCGCCATTCTAGTGCAAGAGCAGCCTTAGATGATACAAGCAGTTGGGGGTGGCTAACTTCTAATAGAACTTTATTGGCAAAGGCAGGTCCAATACCGGCCCACAGGTTAAAGTCTGCGGGCCCCTGTTCTAGAGCGAGGCAAGCATCTCTGGTATGTGATCTCACAATACTGTGTATCTTTTCTTCCGAGCACCAGTTACAGTTTGCCACCGGTTACAGTTTGCCGTTACCCCTCCAGTAGAGTAATTTTGGGGTCATCAGTGTATTCAAAACATTTAAAGCCTTGAGGCCAGATGAGCTCACCTAGGAGGTGGACATAGTAGAAAAGAGGAGAGGGCCCAGGACTAAGCCAAGGGGTACTGTGATGTTTAGAAGTCAGGGAGAGGAGGAGGAGCCATCAACGAAGACTGAGAAGTTGCCAGCTGCTAAGTTAAGAGTAAAACCCAAAGGATGCGGTATCTTGAAAACCAAGCGAAGGACATATTTGAAGAAAGAGGAGTTGTGAGGGATGGAAACTGGACTGTAGTGGGTTCAGTAGAGAATGAGGAAGAGTGCAAGTAGAAAGGACAAGTCTAAACAGCTCTCTGGGTGAGTTTTGCTGGCAGGAGGAGCAGAGCCACAGGGCAGTGGTTGGAGGAGGATGTAGAATCAGGGCTTTGCAATGATGAGAGATATTTAGCCTGTTTCCATGCTATGGGAAAGACCCGGGAGTGTGAGAAAAATTGATGAGGAAGGAGAACGAGGAAACAATGGTAGGAGAAAAGCCCCTAAATAGGTGAGCGAAGTGGGATCTAGGGCATCCCTGGAAGGGCTGGGCCGGACAAAAGCATAACCACTTAACCCAGTGTGATGGTTAATTTCATGTGTCAGTTTAGCTGGGCCACAGCACCCAAGTATTTGGTCAAACATTATTCTGGATGTTTCTGCGAGGGTGCTTTCTGGATGAGATTAACATTTAACTCAGTAGACTTTTTGAGTAAAGCAGTTAACCCTCCATAAGGTGGCAGGCCACATCCAATCAATGGAAGGCCTTAAGAAAAAGATTGACATCTCCCGAGGAAGAGGGAGTTATGCTTCCAAACTATCTCAGACTGCAGCTGCAACATCAACTCTTCCCTGGGTTGCCAAGCTGCTGGCCTTCCTTATAGATTTTGGACTTGCCAGCCCCCACAATCATGTGAAGCGATTCCTTACAATAAATCTCTTCTCTGTGTCTCCCATACATACACACCCTTACTGATTCTGTTTCTCTGGAGAACCTTGACTACTACATTAGTGTAATGGGAGAGGAGGGGGTACATGGCTCAGGTGCAGGTAGTTGGGGAAAGGTGGTTGTGGAAGCTCACAGAAATTCTCTTTGAATTGTTCTAAGTGAAGTAAAAAGTAAGGCCATCAGCCAAAAGTGAGAATGGGCATTAGGTGACTGTGGAAAGAGAATGTGGGAAACTGTCATCTGGGTGAGTGGGAGGTGAATGGAGCAGGAGAGTATTGTTGGCTCAGAAGTGCTACTTCTTGTAGGCACTGAGCACTGTCAACCTACATCCTCACTGGTGAGTATGTCTCATCACACCTTCTATACTGTAAACTTCTGTACCGCAGTAGCCACGTCTGATGCATCTCCATTGCTTCGTTCTATGCTTTATCCTAGTAGGTGCTGAGCAAATAAGTTTTTAACAAACTAGGGAATCCACAAACGTGAAATGCTGCGGGGAGAGACTGTGAGGAATGTTGGTAGCCCCTGAGGTATAGTCACCACTATACCCAGTTTTCTCCCCATGCTGGGGGATAAATGTGACCACTTTTTGGACTTCTCTTGATTACCATTTGAATCCTGAAGTTCTAAGTCTTGCCTTTTAGCCACTAGTCTCAAAGTGTGGTCCCCTTACCAGCAGCAACAGCATCATGTGGGAACTTGTTAGAAATGCAAATTCTTGGGGCATCTGGCTGGCTTGGTCAGTACAGCATATGACTCTAGCTCTCAGGGATGTAAGTTCAAGTCCCACATCGGGTGTAGACACTACTTAAAAATAAAATCTTTATAAAGAAAATAAAAATAAATGCAAATTCTTAGGGTGCCTGGTTGGATCAGTGGGAAGAGCATGCGATTCTTGATCTCAGGGTCATGAGTTTGAGCCCCACATTAGCTGTAGAGATTACATAAAAATAAAATCTTAAAAAAAAAAAGAAATGCAAATTCTTGAGCCCAACCCTAAGGCCTTATTGAGTGAGAAGTTGTGGAATTGGGGTCCAACAATCTATGCCTTAACAAGTTTTCCTGGGGATTCTGACTCATATACAAGTTGAAGAACCACTGGTCCATGGTGGATGTGATTTCTCTGGTTTGGTCTTACAGGGTTAGGTGTGACACAATAAATCTCTGTCTATCAGGAGCTCCATGAAAGTTGGGCCAATGAAACAGCCAGCTGAAGGAAGGAAAGGTTTGAGTCTCACTGAGTCATGATTAGGTAGGGGCTGTAGAAGAGGCTATCAGTCAGTTTTCCTTACCACTCTCTTCAGTGACGTCTGTCCCTACAAATGTTTCATAGGCCTGCAGGAGTCACACTAATTATAGCCATTTATAGAAAACACTTAATATTTTGGGGTTTTTTTGAAACCACTTAATATTTTGATGCAATTATCACACAAATCATTAGACATATTTCATTTTAACTATGCCATAAATTATGTTTGATTATAATACTAATTTTTTCATGTATGCTCAGTTTTCATACTTTATTATTCATGTAACAGGGCCATCTGCTCCCAACAAAAAAGAATTAGAGACCCAAGGAAAATATTGATCCAATCAGCTTAAACACATGAAGACAGCGATTATGAGTTCCCTAGGCTCACATACAAATAGATTTCAATTTAAGCAAATTTAATAGGCAAAAACACACGCTTATAAAACCAGTGGTGATACGCACAGTACAAAAAAAAGATTTCACTTCGTAAAAACTTGCTCTGCAATAGTGACCATATTATGTTAACTTAAAGCTTCGTTATGTATGTCGATGTTTGTGTAACTTCCCTACTGATTTTCAGAAGCACACCTATTACGTAAATGTGGCATACCAGCAAGAGCCGCTGGCTCTCGCTGGGAATGAATAGGTAAGCTCGAGAGCACCAGTTGGATTCCAGATTATTCTGAGGCAGTCCTGTCACGGATCCAATCTGCTCCTGGAGATTTCCTACTGATGCCAAGGACAGTTTCCTTCATGAAAGCTAGAAACCCTGGCAAGGTGAGAATTACAGCACAGTAACTCATGTCTTGTGGCTGGTTCTTGGGAGCACCGAAGCCTAGGTGCGAATCAATTCCTAGCAGTTCGGCGAGGGAAGAAACTCCCGAGTTCCATTCCAAATGTTATTTTAAAGAAATATTTATATTGTTAATGAAGACAGGGGCTGTAGAAATCTTGTGCGCTGAATTATCATGTAATGAAGCCATTGCTCAGAATTCTGATTAACCCACCAGGTCGGTCAATTCCTCCTGCCCACTTTATAATGATAAATAGCCCATGAAGTATTCCATCTGGCAATGGCCTCCCTCATTTATAGTGTCTTACACAATCAAAGGGGAAATCCCTCGCCTTGCGTGTAAACTCGATACTCCATTATATGGTCAGCCCCAGCCCTCCTATCCATGTCTCCCTACCCAAAAAGTCTTCTTCCCGCATGCCAGTGCAGGACTCAGTGCTGGGCAGACCTGCTAGACCTCACTGCAAAAGAGGCCTCTTCTGGGACACCTGCTGAGATTAATCCCCGCGGAATCACCCCCTTGAGCTCTCCCCAGCCAGCTCTCATATCCTCAGATTGGACTTCATTGTTCTGCGCCGAATATGCTGTCTTGTCAAGTAAGAAGAGAGAGGGGGAGAGAGAGATGGAAAAGAGATCATATAAAGATGAAAGTAGGACATAGCAAGGAATCTGAATCCCTGTCACTGCCAGAAGCTCAAAGCTTCATGGATGATTCTTCCACCTCGGGGCTTCTTAACCTTCAGGGATCAAGAACCCTCTGCAAGACTTTGGTGAAACACTGGAGCTCCTCTCCTTAGAAACATGTTCATACGCACATACACGCAGAACGTCACATCCGGTTTCAGGGACGTGGGGAACCTCATATGGTGCACCCATAGGCCCAGGTCAGAAGTCATCAAAAATCACCCCCTAGCATGAGATCCAATCATGCCATCTGTGGTTCATGTGATACCGACTTGAGAATCATTGTATTAAAACATCCGACACATCTTAGAGTTGGTTGATCTCCTAGGTTCTGCCTGGGAACTTCCCGTGTCCCCACTCTCCTCAGGTGGGCTTACTTACTCCCTAGCAAGTACCTAGTAAGTACCCACTTGCACCCTATTAGTAGCTCACCATTCCCTGCCGTCTCTGTGAAACTCCAGAAACACGCACATAAGCATGTATCCTCTCAGCATGACCCCTGACCTTCAGGGCACTCACGCACCACCTGAAGTCCATCCATGGAGCCAAGAGTAAGAATCTCTGGCTTAGAGGAAACCACATCTCCTTGTACTAAGTGAATTCGCACATTTGGGGCTTAATTCTATTCCAAACTGAGTTTTCAAGGAGTTACATAATGCAGTCTTATAATCCAAATATTCCTCGCTTCTAACTTCATTACAAAAATCCTGATCAAGCCCCTGATGCTGACAATGCAGGTGACACCCATGTATCTCTGCAGAGCCCAGTCTGGTCCCCCAGACCCTGCCACAACCCCCCTGGGTTCTGTGAGTGAGCGATCAGGCAGGCTGCGGCCCACCATGCTCAATTGGGAACTAAATCAACTTGTTTCATTACCCTATTAAACCCCAAGTCTTTTATTTTGGTGCTATTTACAAGATAATAAGATCCAGCAAAGCCTAGTCATGAAAAAGATCTATTGCTTGTAATGAATTCTAATTTTGCAAGCAGCTCCATTTCATATCAATAGCTAAACATAATATTACTGATTTGCCTTTACCTTGTTTGTCAGTAAATTTGATGCATTTCTACTCTTAACAATAAATATTCATAAACTAAGCTAAATGGGTTTTAGAAATGCAGCCCCTTCGTGTGTGAAGTGCAATGCTAAAAGAGAAAGAATATGAGGTTTGGAGTCATGAGGAAAAGCATCTAAGTCACAGCTCTGCTATTTCCTAGCTGTGTCTTGCATTAAATCATTTAGGCTTTCTGAGCCTCAGTTTCATGATCTGTAAAATGGGGTTAATGATGTCCTCTTTGCAAGATTATTTTGAGGATTCAAAGGAAATATGGTTCATAAAAGGACTTTGTAAATTTAAAGTGCTATACACTTGCAGTTATTGTTTCCTGTTGAGGTTTATAAATAATTTTGGAAAGAACAAAAGACTAATGATGTTGAACACCACCTCCATACAAGTATTAGAGGGAGCTAATGCACATTCCTTCTGTAGTATTTATCTGCATTAACCTTTAAGGACAAAACCACAGCATTCCATAGATTCTGTAGAGACTGAGTAATGACCACTTTGCCCATCCCTGATGCTCTACTTAAAGTCAATATAGTTTAGGGGCACCTGAGTGGCTCAGTCAAGCGTCTGACTCTTGATTTCAGTTCAGGTTGTGATCTCACAGTTTGCAAGATCAAGCCCCATGTTGGGCTTTGTGCTGACAGTGCAGAGCCTGCTTGGGATTCTCTCTCCCTCTCTGTCTCCACTCCTCTCCCGCTCATGTGAGCTCACGCGTTCTCTCTCTCTCTCTCTCTCTCAAAATAGATAAATAAACAGAGAAATAATAGAGTCGAATAGTTTAGACAGGATGAAAAAGCCACAGGCTAAGAGGTAGGGCCTTTATTTGTAATCTCTGCTGTGTCAGTTATGGGCCACTCTGTGGTGTGAACAGGTCACCTAACTGCTTCACAGTTGTTTCCTCATCTGTCAGGGGAGCTAATACCACCTGCTCAATTCATCCAACAGGATTAAATTGACTTTAGTAATCAGAGGGCAAAGAAAAAGTCCGAAGAATGGCAGCAGGGTAGAGGGAGGCGAAAGCATGGGGAGCAGGAAGAAGAAAGTGACAAGAAAGCAGACCATGCAGGCAGCCTCTCTCGCCAGCTCTCCATGAGAGCTGCAGACAGAGCGGAAGCCAGGCATTGAGAGATTCCACACTGGGGGAAGAAAGCGACTGCACACTCCACGAAGGGAAGAAGTGGCCTGTGGACCTGCTTCAGACACTGCACCGCAATCCTGTGCCGGGGATCCTGGTTCCTAATCCGATCAACGTGAGCCCTAGGGACGTATTCATCGTAATTAAATCCCAGAAAGTAAAGGAATTTGGTATAAGCTTCAGATCAGCAGAAAACGTGGATTTCTTTTGGTGAGCGCACCAGGAGAAAAGGCAGCAGGAATGGTTTAAGAAGGATTCTATGTAGTAGGTTCAGGTAACGTCTTTGCTTTCCCGAGAAATCAAATTGTAGATGCGGGAGAGGTTTCAACCTGAAGGAGAAAAGGTTGTGACGTATGAGGAAAGTAAGGTTTGGGTTTGAGGTCTGGACTGTCGAATCCAATGTGGGAAGGAAAGTTTGGTTCCATTCCATTCAAGGACATTTTTGCCTTGAGCACTTACTGAGCCCTTGGCCTCAGGCTGGATGGTGGTGATGCAAACTTTCAGCCATTTGACAGACAAACATTCACTCTGTTATCTACTAGATGCCAGACTAGATGGTCGAGAATGTACTGTACGTTGGAAACTGCCAAAGCCCCTAATCCTCCAGTGCCCTCCTGGACTGGGTACTCGTGTTACTCCCATGTTGCACAGATGAGTCAAGTGTTAAGGTCCAGGATCCACCTCCCTGTGCCCTTCCCCTCCACCAGGCTGTCGGCCCTCCAGCAGCTGGAGGGCCAGGGACATGTTGTCACAAGCATGGTAAAGAAGGAAGAAGCTGGATTTCAGCTTCCAGTGGACAAGAAACAAAGAAGACCAATAGACAGAAATGCTAGGGGGCAAGAAGAGGTGTCAGGAAGAGACAGGTGGGGACAGGAATGGCAGACTCACTCTTGCTTCCTTTAGTCAGCAGACGTGGTTTGCCGGATCGCACAGAGAAGGCAGCAGGGTAGAGGTGGAGCAGACAGGCCTCCAAGAAGCCAATGGAAGACAAGACCAAAGAGGTAAGCCAATAGACATGGGTCCAGTACGAGCAAGAAGAGGCAAATAGAAAAGCAGGAGGAGTAGCAGCTAAGGGAGGCAGTAGAGGAGGAAAGAAGACGAGGGAGGTCAAAGGAAACCTGGAAGGACTAATTAAAATCTCACCAACGGGGAAAGCACATCTCAGAACAGGTAATACAAATAATATAAAAACACAGGAAGCTCAACACAGAGCCTGTGGGGCTCTGAGAGTAAAGAAACAAGATGTAATTTTAGTATAAGAAACGAGGCTGAATACAAAGAAAGACATGTATTATGCATGAAAGAATATGGCTTCCAGGCTCTTCACAGTGGTCAACAGGGGTAGGAAGTCACACGAGAGAGAAAGTTGGCTTGGCTCACGTCGCGTGAAATATTCGAGGCCTAAGCTGGGACACGTATGTAGACAGAGGGGCTAAAACTTATCCTCCACCTTCAGATATATCTACAACGCATGGCATTCTTTATTGCTGTAATAAACTGGTTTTTCACTGGGGCAATTCTGCCTCCCAGGGAACAGACTGTCATGATTGAGGGGGCTGCTACTGGCATATACTGAGTAGAGGGTATGGATGCTGCTAAACATTTTACACTTCCCAGGACAACCCCCACAACAGGATTATCCAACCAAAATGTCAGTGACACCAAGGCCAAGAAACCCTGGCACACGTTCTCATATCTGCCTGAAATGCCTATTCTCATGGATGGCAGTGGTGAAAGGTATCTTAATTATCTTCTCATCAATGGAAACTCAGTTCTCTGTCCATTAAAAATAGTTTCTTCTGGGCTACCTTAGTAGCTTTGGGCAAATTCTCAGTGTTTCAGAGCTTTATCACCCACCCCTATTTCAAAGTCCCCCAAATGGCAACAGAAGTTGGTATACGGGGGTCCCTGTAGGGGCCCTCACTGGCCTCTCCAGTAATGTCCCTAGGTACCCCCACTCCATCATTGAACACCTTCCTGGCATCCAATGATGAGGGCCAGGGCTTGTGAAAGGTGTAGTCAGTTCTCTAAGCCCAGTTCAGGCCTGATGTTGTGCCCACCTTGATGACTCAGCCCTGCCCTTCAGGTCCTCAGAGTCTCAGCCACATCTTCCATCCAGTCCCTGGATTAGGCTGTCCACCTGCAGCCTCTGCCATGGGCCACCATGGCCTCACTGCAGTGGCCCCATGGCAGGCCTGCTCGCTCCCAACATTTAGCTGCTTACATGTCATCCACTAGGAGCACATGGAAACTTCTGGATCCCTCTAATCCAGGTAGGAGCCGAGGGAGAAAGTGGCCCACCCTTTTGCATTGATTTCTCCCCTATTATGATTGCCCCTTGTTCATGAGGGGCGCTCTGAAAGGTGATCTCCTGGGGTCCCAAAGAGCAAAGATGGCTTAAGTACACTCTGTTGTGAATTCCTCCTTAAACTCGGTTGGAATGATTTTGTCAAACTCCACTCCCCCACAGGCTCCACCCTTATTAATATGGGATAAGTGGGAGAGATGGGACACCAGTGTCTGACTGCTTCCTCATACTTCTTTCTCCCCACCCCCACCCTCTCCCCTACCTCTCGGCATGCTCCACTTCTGTTTCTAAAGACTAGATCCTTTGCTTGCGTCATATTCTCAGTTTTTCCAGTTCGTGGCTTATAGTAAAGCTTAGAGTCCCCGTTGACCAGGCGTGTCCCTTCCTCCCTTCCTTCCTCCCTCCCTCTGCTTCCCTTCTTTCTTCTTTTCTCACAGCTTTATTGAGGTGTCTTTCACTTACCATAAGATTCATCATTTAAAGTGTACAATTTAGTGGTTTTTGGTATATTCACAGAGTTATACAACCATCCCCGGTATATAATTTCAGAACAATTCCATCACCCCAAAAGAATCCCCAAATCCATTAGAGGCCTTCATTCCCCCCTCCGCACAATCCCAGGCAATCACCAATCTACTTTCTGTCTTTATGGATTTACGTGCTTGGGATATTTCATATAAACGGAATCATACAATATGTGGAATTTTGTGACTGGCTTCTCTCACCTAGCATGGTTTCGAGAGCCATCCATATTGTAGTGTGTACCAGATTCCCTTCTTTTTCAGGCTGAATGATATTCCACTGTATGGAGAGGCCACATTTTGCTAATTCACTCACTAGTTGATTGAAGTAGGGGTTGTTTCCACCTTTTGGTTGTTATAAGTAATGCTTCTATGAACATTCATGTACAAGCTTTGGTTTGAACCTAGATTTCCCTTTCTCTTGGGTATATATTTGGGACTTAAATTGCTGGGTCATGGATAATGCTATATTTAAGTTTTTGAGGAACTGTGAGGCTGTTTTCCAAAGTGGCTGCACCATTTGACATTCCCACCAGCAGTGCAGCTGTGGTCCCACATCTTTGCCAGCGCTTGGATTGTCAGTTTTTTATTATAGCCATTCACATGGATGTGACAGTTTTGCCTTTTGATATGTCAACAGAATTTTGGAAATTTAGAGATCCCTAACTCTGAAAGCCACTGTCTCTGTGAGGATTTAAATACATTAATTGGATGATGAAAGCCCAGTAATGGCTATTTTAAGAAAAAAAGGATTGCCCTTCCTGGAAGCACTGGAAACCACTGATTGAATGGCAGAGGGTGATAGGGGGTGTCATAGGGCATTAGGATTTAAGAAGAATGAAAGACATATTGGTTGGGTACCTGATACGTGCACATGCACACACGTGAACATGAGACTAGAAAAGATCAACACTGGGAGCGGATATGACCTCATGACCCCCAAACTGTATAGGAAAGTGAAATATCAAAGGTTATTTGATTGAAGGGGGAGGATGGGAGGCAATATCAACTACATCAACAAAAATGATGATGGTGTTGAAAGCAGCAAAAACATGACAAACATTTAGAATGGGCATGGGAGAATCCTGAAATGGAGGCTTCTTATGAATATCTTCTGAAAAAAAAAAGGTTATAAAAAAGAAATAGGTTAACAGAATTGCTAAGAAGTAAATGCTAGAAAAGGTGCTATGTAATTAAAAGGGAAAAATACTAACTTTTCTGATTATCCTCTGGTAATAACTGAAATTAACTTATCAAAAGACAAAACATTTGACACGTACATATAGGATGGATATGAAAATCCCTATCAGAACGGGGCAAAATTTCAATTACGGAAATAGAAGGGATCAAGGAAGGTAAAGCTTCTCTGCTTTCTAAGATGTTAGGGAGTGGTAGGACTTGCTACAAAAGACAAAGTCATCGAGGTCTCAAGATATGAGCTTCCAACTATGAGATCCCATTATGGGGAAATCCATCTATCTAAGGAGAACTATAGCCAGGTGTGGTAAAAAGAGGATCTTTTGACTCGGGTACAGTTTTAAAGTCTCGCTTTATAATCTTAGGCAAGGTGTTCATCCTCCCTGGGTCTCAGTATGCTCGTCTGTAAAGCGGGGATAATAATAATATTTACCCCAAAGGCTAATTGGTTGGCTAATTGTTGGGTGAATAAATGATGCAACATCTGTAAGGTGTCCAGTACATGGCAGGCACTCAATATATGATAGCTCTTGATAACACTTTATAGTACAACAACAATGCATTTAATGTTTATTTATTTTTGAGAGAGAGAGAGAAAGAGAGAGAGGCAGAAAGAGAGGGAGACACAGAATCCGAAGCAGGCTCCAGGCTCTGAGCTGTCAGCACTGAGCCCGATGCGGGGCTTAAACCCATGGACTGCGAGATCATGACCTGAGCCGAAGTTGGACGCTTAACGACTGAGCCACCCAGGCACCCTTACAACAATGCTTTTAAAAGAGAGATGCATCAGAAACTGGCTGTGAACTACATTACCGAATGTGAACTACATTAAGTTAAGCAACAAACGTATACCCATGACAGTCAAGACTAGCAGTGGGCTTTATCCAGAGATAACTGGTAGACTTGGACTTGCCCTAAAGTAGAAAATGCCCATGCAGGGAGATTAGAAAGGATATTTATTATGGATGAATGAAGGAAAGTCCACTTGATCCTCAACAAATCTTGCCTTTTCTTCATGCTTTGGTGTGGTACAGTATATAATAGGAACGTGTGATCCCGTGGGGCACCTTGCAGTGCCCTGCGTGACACCGGGCCCCTGCTCCTCTACAGCCACACTGGCCTCGTTGCCGTTCCTCAAACATCCCAAGCCTGTTCCCACGTCAGGGCTTGTTCACCTGCTCTCCTCTCCACCTGACACCGTCTCTCCTAGGCTACCCGAATGATTTATACTCTCACTTCCTTCAGGTCTGTCCTCAAATGGTGCTTCTTAGTGGTGTTTTCCCTGATCATCCCATTTAAAGTGACCCGCCAGCATGCCTTACCGCCCTTTCCTGCCTGTGCCATTTTCTCCACCGTACTGCACATCATCTAATATTCTAATGTCAGCTGCTCAAGGGCAGGGTTTTTTACCTCTGCTGTTCACTGCTCTGTCCTAAGTGCCCAGAACACTACCTGGCACATGGTAGGTGCTTAAAAATATTTCTTGAAAGATTAAATGATTGATTGAATCAATCAATAAATGAATAGATGATTTATTCAATGCCAATGCAATTACATATCCAGGATCAACCACCAGAAAAGTTAGAATGAAGGAAGCAGGGAGGAGAAGTGAACGTGAAGCGAGGAGGGAGTCAGAGCCTCCCACAGAGCCCCTTCCTCTATGTGTTGACTGTGAACCCACTGATAAGGTCTACAGCAGATCAGTGGAGATATAAAAAAGAACAGTTGATTACAGTTGCATGAGACCAAACCAAAAAGTCCGGTGCAGGTTCAAGGTCACTTTGGTTTAATCTCAAAGGATGCATGAGTGGGCTTGGCTGCCCAAGTCTCCCTCGCATCTCTCAGAGGCACGCTGTGAGTTCTATAGTGTTAGAAGTTCTATAGTGTTGGGAGATCACAGATGAAGTCAGGAGGGTTCCATCCTCATGATGGGATTAGTGCCAGACACCAGAGAGTTCGCTCTCCATGTCTGCATACACTTAGAGGAAAAGGTCATGTGAGCACAGAATGAGAAGTGGCCATGTGCTAGCCAGAGAGCCCTCACTAGAACCCAACCATGCTAGCATTCTGATATCAGACTTCCTGGCTCCGGAACTGAGAGAAAAAACATTTCTGTTGTTTAAGCCGCCCAGTCTGTGGTATTTTGTTATGGCAGCCCGAGCTCAGACATTTAATACTCAACACCCAGGGACAAGTTACCCTATACAGAATACAGTGGTCAGGAAACCATATCATCTGGGCGTAATGTCGTGCGTTTTTAAAACTTGAAATTCTTGCTTTGCTAAATTTGGTGGGCTCATCTCCACTCTTCTGCACCTGTACCTATTTTCCATTTTGGTCCATATTGGGGCCTCCTTTGGCCAATCACGCCAGTCACAGCGGATTCAGCTGATGTGTTCCATCACATAGGCAGGAGCAGCAAAAGAAAGGCAGCATGGGTTTAAAATATCTAGACCAGGCTTAAGAAGCACAAAACAAACTTGGTGAAACAAAATCTAAAGCTATACACGTGAGACTTAAGTGGAAGAGTACCGGTGTGCAAGATGTATGGGCGGACAGAGGGCATGTCAGAGTCCTTCCAAATTGTCTGTAGGGGAAGATGACGCAAAAGAAGTTGTACATGGGAATAGAGACATCAGAAAAGGAAGGGACATCTGGAGGACTTGGGAGTCAGTCATTAGGAAATTGTAGGACTGATCAAGAACGTTCTGGCATCAGTTTCTTGTTCGTTGCATGACTCCCTGCAAAACGTGTTCTGGATCTACAGTCAGAAGGCAGCTTGCCACTAGAGAAGGGAATGCTGAGCATGCCCAAGAATTATTTCAGTGCCCCAAGGTTAAGAAGGCAGAAGAAAGTAACTGGGGGCTAGCTCCAACCCACCAGACCGTGCGGCAACACAGGCTCAGAACATGCTACACAAGAGCCTTTCGGCCAAGATTATGTGAGAAACAAATTAAGAACCAAGTCAATGGCTGGAAGGAGAATGTATAGGGTCCTATTCAAATGGAGCAAAGGGATGAGACTCAAGAGCAAAGAATTATAATCTGGGGGATGAAAGAATGATGGTCACCTGAATGGGTGATTCATATGCTAGAAATCATCTAGTGGGTGAAGCAAATGGAGAGTAGAGAGTAATGACTGAATAAGGAATTGCTAAGTATAGCCAATGGGCTTATTAGTGAATTTACACATGGAAAACACCAAAGTATAAAGATGTGTAATATGCAGATACATTTTATAATAATAGCGGATAAAAATAATGATAATACATATAAAACTGAGGGCGTTTCCAAAGATTGTGGCATATCTATTGAATAAATGAATAAATGTTTATTAGGTTATTCTATATAAGTGAGGGCTCCAACTAAAACAACAGAGGACTTGAAGTATCTTAAATTTTATTTTTTAAATGTTTATTTATTTTGAGAGAGAGAGCATGAGCAGGGGGAGGGGTAGAGAGGGAGAGGAAGAATCCCAAACAGGCTCTAGACTGTCAGCACAGAGCCCGATGGGGGGCTTGATCCCACAAACCTTGAGATCATGAACTGAGCTGAAATCGAGTTGGATATTTAACCAACTGGGCCACCCAGGCACCCCAAAGTTTATTTATTCTTGGAGATACAGAGAGAGAGAGGGAGAGAGCATGGGGGAGGGGTAGAGAGAGAGGCGAAGAGAGAGAATCCCAAGCAGGCTCTGCCCAACGTGGGACTCAATCCCATGACAGCGAGATCACGACCTGAGCCGATATCAAGAGTCGGACGCTCAACCGACTGAGATACCCAGGTGCCTCTAAAGTGTTTTAAATTTTAAAATGTTAAAACAAAAAAAACTTCTTCCCACAATATATTCTGTTATCTTCTACTCTAAAGACTATTTCCTTGATGAAACAGGCCTTAGCATTGATTATTGTCCAGTGCCCATAAAGAGTACTGAGGTTTGTGCAACCGCCCGCCCTTACACCAAATGACTGCATGTTACTGCACTATTAAACATGCATTTGTGGGTTTAATAGCAACAGTGCCCATCTAGGAGTAGGAAGAGTTGGATTCCAGTCCTGACTTTTATCACCTACTTCACCTACTATAGCGCAGCTTTGGCCAAATCATTTAACCTCTCGCACTTCAGTGTCCTCATTTGTAAAATGGGCAGGACAATATCTGCCCAGTCTGTCTCCTAAGATCATCTGAGGAATAACAATTAAAAAGTAGCAAAAGAGAGAAAGACACACAAACCAAGAAACAGGCTCTTAACTCTAGAGAACAACCTGGGGGTTACCAGAGGGGAGTTGGGCAGGGGGATGGGGGAAACAGATGAAGGGGATTAAGAGTACACTTATCATGATGAGCACCGGGTAATTTGTAGAACTGCTGAATCACTATATTGTACACTTGACACTAATATAACACTGTACGTTAACTACATTGGAATTTTTTAAAAAGCAGAAGTGCTTTATATTTACAAAATGCTGTTTTTGTCGCTAGTGCTACTGCTCCTTCCAGGTCATCTCTACTGCAGGGTTGCTCCAAGTGTGAGCTGGGGTCATGTGCATCTGGGTGGGACCATGCAGAAATTCATATTTCCACCACAGCCCACGCTTGCTGCACTGGAGTCCTCACCAGTAAGCGTGAAAGTTCTTGCCCCCTATGATCATGCTCTAAATGCTGAAGTAAAAGCAGGTAGAGAAGCACTGGAATGAACATTAATAGTCCCCTGAGATGGGAAGGATTTTTAGTTGATAATTTGGTTAAGTCAGCTGTATTACCCACATTTCGGGCTGTGGAACATGAAGCGGTACCTCTCTAACTTATATCGGATTTCCTAATTCTCTTCTTGAACAACTTGTTTTGTATTGCAAAAACAACCATAATCAAAGGGTCTTTGACTTGTTTTGCCAGAGAATTTTAAGGTAACTGTAAGAAGGGTAAAAGTGGGGGCTAACACGTAAGAACATTCCTTTGTTAAATTGTACTGGTTCTATATATCTACTGTCTTACCAGATACAGGGTAGGAAATACCCGCCATGGTTTAAGCAATCTCTCTGACCAAACAGCAAGCCATCTATGATCCAAAGCTATTCAAAATTTGTTATGCTCACTGACTTTATCAACTCTCCTATAAATAAAAAAAAAAAAAAACTTGGCTACATTAGGGTTGGAGTATATATTCTTTTTTTTTTTTTTTAAATTAGGCTCCATGCCCAGTGTGGGGTTGAACTCAGGACCCTAGGATCAAGAGCCAGATGCTCTACCGACTGAGCAAGCCAGCCAGCCCTGGAATACGTATTCAAGAAGAATACATACTGACTGTTTCAATACAGAAGAATACAATCCCATATGCTATATTTGAATGTAAAAAAAATCTCACCCTTGCTGCCAATGCTGCTGAAACAGATCAATGCCTAGATATTAATGAAATCTTGGCAAATTAGCAATAACAGACCATCTCTGCCCAAACAACTTTTAATCACACGTATGAAAGATCAAGTGATCTACTTATCTTTTTAAGCCCTGGCTGGAGCATAAAACACCTTTTCTAATCCATCCAAACAGGGTTGTTCTCTGCCTCTTCTGAGCCACCGCTGTAGTTAGGCCAATGGTCCTCAACCTGGGTCCCCAGAGAAGCTTCCAACACCCCAATGCCTATGATATACCTGCGGCCAACTAAATCAGAATCTATAGGGGTAGGAGCCAGGCATCAGCAATTTTTAACACTTTTATTGAGAGAGAATTCACATATCATACAACACACCCATTTAAAGTGTACAATCAAATGGTTTTTAGTACATTTACAAGGTTGTGCAATCATCACCACTATCAAATTCTACAAGAGTTCTATCACCCCAAAAAGATACTTCATACCCATTAACAGTCACTCCCTGTTCCCTCTCACACTCCACCCCAATCCCCCAGCCTCTGACAACCATTCATTCTACCTTCTGTTTCTATGCATTGCCTACTCCAGAGATTTCATCTAGAAGGCATCCTATCCGGTGCCTGTGAATCCGGCTTCTTTCAGGCCTCAGGGTTTTTTAAGTCCCCATGGATGACTCTAATGAAGCCTGGAATGGGAAGTCAAGGACGATTTATATGAACTTGGAATATGGTACTGTACATCCATTTTTGTTTACATGTCTCTTTCCTTACTACTCTATGAGCTCCTTGAAGGCAGGTACCATGTTGTATTTTTGTTTTACTCTAAACACCTACCTTGGTATATGGCTTGTGGTTTTAATTCAATAAATACTTTTTTAAAAGAACGAATATTACACCCCACCCTGCTATGAAGGTCCCTTTTAATGGAGTATGTATGTATGCCTTTATGTATGCATGCATTTATTACACATTCTATCCTTTGGGAAAGGACGAGTATTCGATTCTTACAGACTCCTGATACGGCCTTATCTAAGGCTGCCTATGTGCCAGGCACTTTTCTAGGAACTTTGGATACGGTTTTAGGAACAGAACAGAGACAAGTCATATCCTCAGGGGACTCTAAGTCTGGTTGGGGAGTCTGATCATAAACCAGTAAACCATTTAACAAGGTCATTTCAAATGGTAATAAGTGTGAAAAGACATTTGCACTGAGTAATGAGAGGGACCCGGGTAGTGGAGTGGGAGAAGAGGGCTGAGTCGGACATCTGGGCCAGGAGCGTCCAGGCCCTCAGACTGATTTCATATGTAGGAACCAGCTCTAAAGCAAGGCACTAGACGGAATGTACAAAGTGCAGAGGAAACTGGTAATCGCCAATTACAAATAATGAAGATAATTTTTTAAATAATGCTGTTTTCAACAACAGCACAATGTGGAGAAAGAACGTTGGCCTGAGGATCCGAGCCAGTTGTATTTGAGTGAGGCAGTGCCATAGGCAGAACTTGCATTCCCACGGAACCCAGGGAAAGTAACCATCTGAGTGACAAGGACTCTGCACAACTCCTGCACCAGTGTCCTAGAATCTTACTTGTGGCCCGCTGACACCACGGATGAAATAGCCTTCTCACTTTATCAGGAATTTTACACCATTGATGTTTCCCTCCTTTCCTTTATTTTCACCTCTCCCTGGTGGGCCAGCTCTCTCACTTCACGGGACTCCAGTCTCTCCCATTCTAATAAACTACCAGGACCCCACATTCCTCTTTCATATCACAGGGATTTTGAGCATGAGAAAAAAAAAAAAAACTACAGAAGTAAGATTAACAGAGTTCAGTAAATATCTTGTAGCCCTGAATCTGAATGTGAGGATACAAAGTTCTTATTCTCTGAACTCGAGAAAGGAAAAGATTGCCCGTCCCTTAGTCATAGTTCAAGCAGTGAACAGGAACCGCTGGAAATGGCTTTAATCTGCTGATCCCAATGAAAACAGTGCCTAAGCTAGGAGGCGGAGTTGGTTCCATGAGTATTGTACTGGGTTTCCTCTACATTTTCCCATGAGTCAGTGGTGCTGAAAGCGGGTCCTTCCTAAGTCAGTCTCCAAGTGCCCCTGTGTAAAGGAGATCTTGATGTAATGCTGAACTCCCACACAGAACATGGAAGAAAATAAGTAATTATCACAAAGCTCTTTGTCTTCCCCACCTTTATTGAAAAATAATTGACATGTAACATTAGGTAAGTGTAAAATGTACAATGTGATGATGTGGTACACAAACACACACATACATATTGTGAAATGATTACTACAAGGCTAGTTAATATATCCATCACCTCACGCTTACCTTTTCTTAGTGAGAACTTTTTACAGATCTCCTCCCTTAGCTTTCAAGTATACAATACAGCACTGTCAATTATAAGTCACCTTGCTGTACATTAGAGCCCTAGGACTTACTCATCTTATAACTGGAGGTTTATATCCTTTGGCTAACATTTGCCCATTTCCCCCATTCCCCCTCCCCAGCAACCACTAATCTACTCTCTGTTTCTATGAGTTTGGGGGCTTTGTCTTAGACTTCACATGTAAGTGAGATCCTACAGTGTTTGTCTTTCTCTGATTTATTTCACTTAGCCTAATGCCCTCAAGGTCCATCCATGTTGTCTCAAATGGCAGGATTTCCTTTTCATGGCTGAATAATATTCCATTGTGTTAATATACCACATTTTCTTTTTTTTAAGTTTATTGAGAAATAATTGTGATTGACAAATATATATATTCATTTTTAAAAAAATTTTTTAACGTTTATTTATTATTGAGAGAGAGAAAGAAAGAGAGATAGAGCATGAGCATGGGAGGGGCAGGGAGAGGGGGAGACACAGAATCTGAAACAGGCTCCAGGCTCTGAGCTGTCAGCACAGAGCCCAACCTGGGGCTCGAACTCACAAACTGCGAGATCATGACCTGGCGCAAAGTCAAATGTTTAACCGACTGAGCCACCCAGGTGCCCGACAAACATAAATGTTCTAAGTCTACAGTGTGATGATTTCATATAAATATATTATATATCTCACGTTTTCTCTATCCATTCATCCATCCATGAACACTTAGGTTGTTTTCATGTCTTGGCTATCATAAATAATGCTGCAGTGAACAGCAGGGTGCAGGATGCAAGAGATACATATCTCTTCTATGTATCAATAATTTCTTTGAATAGATACCCAGAAATGGTACTGTTGGATCATGTGGTAGTTCTAGTTTTAATTTTTGGAAGAACCTCCATACTGTTTTCCATAGTGGCTGCACCAATTTACATCCCCACTACTAGTGTTCTAGGGCTCCCTTTTCTCCATACCCTCACTTGGTATCTCTTGCCTTTTTGATAAAAGCCATCCTAACAGGTATGAGATAATATCTCATTGTGGTTTTGATTTGCATTTCCCTGATGATTAGGGATGTTGAACACTTCTTAATGTACCTGTTGGCCATTTGTATGTCTTCTTTGGAAATCTGTCTATTCAGGTCCTCTGCCGATTTTTCAATCAGATTGGTTTTTTTTTATTGAGTTGTATGGGTTCCTTATATATTTTGGATATGAACTCCTTATAAGATATATTATTTGCAAATATTTTCTCCAACCACATACGTTGTTTTTTCATTTTGTTGATTGTTTCTTTTGCTGTGCAGAAGGTTTTTAGTTTGATGCAGTCCATTTATTTTTGTTTTTAATCCCTTGTACTTTTAGTATCACGTCCAAAAAGTCATTGTCAAGGAGCTTTTTTCCTATGTTTACTTCTATGAGTTTTAAAAATTTTTTTAATGTTTTTTAAAAATTTTTTAATTTTTTTAAATTTTTTAATGTTTATTCTTGATGAAGAGAGAGAGAGAGAGAGAGAGAGACAGAGCATGAGTGGGGGAGGGGCAGAGAAAGAGAGGGAGACAAAGAATCTGAAGCAGGCTCCAGGCTCTGAGCTGTCAGCACACAGCCTGATGCAGGGCTCAAACTCAGGAACCATGAGATCATGACCTGAGCCGAAGTCAGACACTTAACCAACTTAGCCACCCAGATGCCCCTATGTTTTTTTTTTTTAATTTTAGTTTTGAGAGAGAGAGAGAGACAGAGAGAGAGAGAGGGAGGGAGGGAGGGAAGGAGAGGGGCAGAGAGAGAAAGGGAGACATAGACTTTGAAGCAGGCTCCAGGCTCTGAGCTGTCAGCACAGAGCCTCATGCAGGGCTCGAACTCATGAATCATGAGATCATGACCTGAGCTGAAGTTGGTCACTTAACTGACTGAGCCACCCAGGCACTCCTCTTCTAGGAGTTTTATGGTTTCAGGTCTTATGTTTAAGTCTTCATACCACTTCATGTTAATTTTTGTGAGTGGTATAAGTTATGAGTCCAATTTCATTCTTTTGCATGTTTTTGCATGTTTTCCCAGCACTATTTATTGAGGAGATTATTTCTTCCCATTGAGTATTCTTGGCTCCTCTGTCAAATATTGTTTTGACTGTATATGTGTGGGTTTATTTCTGGGCTCTCAGTACTGCTTCATTGGTCTATGTGTCTGTTTTCTCACAAAGTTCTTTGTACTTTAGGAGTTCAAGAAAACAAAGTCTCATATAAATGTCAAATAATTTGGTGTATTGAGCAACACCCCATGTTTTAAAGACTCCATGTGCCACCATTTGTTCATGCTTTCAGTTTTCTATTGTGCTCAAGTTGTTCATCTATTCCCAGTTTGGGAAGGGGAAAGATGTACTGAAAAAAGGGGACAACACTTTGAAGAGAGAGAGAGAGAGTTTGATTTGTGATCATAGGACACAACAGACTGTCTTTTACGATAACAATTAGGATATTGACATTCACAGTAGGAGAATCATGTGGCTTCTAGAGATGAAGGGATACTAGAGGTGAAGATTCAGTACACACCCCTGAAAAAAAATCAGTCGTTTTTTCAATCCTTCAAGGACATTTTGGAAAAATCCCAAGGTACATGGCATCCAAAATGTAACCATAATACTCAAAGGAAGAAAAATATTATGACAGAGTGAAGCTAAATATTAAATTGTTTTCATTTTACATAAATAGCAGGTTTGTTAATAACTATAATTTTCTTGCTAGCCTTTATATTAAGCTCAAGATCCCCTCCTAAAATTTGACGTCTCCTTTGTTATTCTAAAAAGCAAATATTTCTTACATTGGCAGGAATATAACCTCCTATAAAGGAATATAATCTACTCTAATATGTGTATACATTTTCCCTCTGTGGGCCCCAAATCTTAATTTATTAATATATCAAGTCACTAAAAACATGACTGGTTGGCTTAAATAATTAAGAAAATACAGGAGGGAACAATTTTGCAGTGGTAGAGAATGGACTAGAAAATTCAATAAGTCATTTCCATTTCCAAGTCAATGATATATTTACAAGCAACATTATGAACATTTGTAGTAATACATAAACTATGACTAAATTAATTATGAATAGTTAAACATTTATTTATAATTGTTGTCAGCTCCACATTTCTTAGGAAAATCCTTAGTCACTCACGTTACAAATTGCCAGCCCATCTGATTTCTGCATGGAAAGCCACTGCTCACCGAAGAAAATATGAAAGGGAAAATGTCAGGCAATCAAATTGGAACGCCCCGATGATGCCTTCTTTCCTCAAAGCAAACAAAACCTTTACGTCCCACAACCACAAATCAGCTTCCCATTGGATGCTAATGCTACTAGACAGTACGACAAAGCTCAAAGAAATGCTGCAAATTGGGTCAGGACTAAGAGACTTCTTCACGTCGGGGCTCGGCACAGGGCCTGGCAAGGAGCAGACGCTACGTAATTGACTGTTAAATGGTGCCACACGATGTCACTGTCTCTCCCCAGCATCCAAGGGGTGACTACCTCTGTATCAGAGACCGCACATGGCAAATACATTCTGCCAAGTCAGCAAAATATCGTCACGGGCCTCGTACTTTGGAATGCAAAACCACAGCAAGTTCTAGGAACTACCACGGAAGGAGAGCGTTCAACTCTTTTGTTGCTTTTGTCTCTCAACCTGATGTACAGGACACCCCATATATCAGAATCACCTGGCCCAATCACTTAATTATATTGAAATATAGACGGCCACAAAGACTGAGACTGTATCACAAAATTTACAAAATTTATGGGGCAACCTACTGGACTTATAGATCACTGAGGTCTGTGTACATTTAACGGGAAGTATTAACTTGTCTAGTAATATACTTCATCAAGAAGGCCACCAGGAGAGACTCGCATAGAACCACAACATAGCCCTCTTTGTTGTACCGTTGTCAATGAAGACGTACAGTTGAGTATATATACTGTGATCTCATTGATTCAACTTTCACTGTACTTTTAATGTTTCTAGTAGCTGAAAGGAACACTAGAATAGGAATACAGCTTTAAAGTCCCATACACGAAATCATGCAATTTAAAGATAACAACACTGAACAGTTCTGAGTCTCTTCATCATCCCAATAATAGTGACGTGTTTTTCAAAGGCTTTGAAAGGATGCGTATAAATTTTGTCAGTCTATCTCCCCAGGATGTTCAAAGAACAACCACCAAAATGAAAACAACATTAATTTACACTTGCTTGGCATAAATATGCACTCATCTTGGTGAACTTCCTTACTGTAGGGCAATTCCATAGCATTTTAGTCTTTGGGTCTCAAAACCATTCCCAAGGTTACATACTTTCTGTTCCTGTCCTTTGATAGATGGCATTCTAGCCTCGGTCAAAGTCAGCACACTCTGAAGGCCCAGCAACGATATTTTCAGGGGAGCATATGAGCAAAACCCTTTATTTTTATATCCTTCCTTGAATATCTTCTCTGTGCTAGAAGCTAGGTTTCAAAGATAAAGCATGAGGTTTCTGCTCTTGAGGGCCAACCGCTAACCCTATTCCTAAACATTACCCCAACTCTGTCTCACTCATGGTCAAGGTATGCAAACCCATAAGTTACAATGAGCTTAAAAAAACAGCAAGAAGAATAATATATTATACTACAACCTGCCAAACATTAGTCAAGAAGGCAATCTAAAAGTTTGGTTTAAAAAAGGAATCAAAAACAGTGGAAAATACTGAATTCTAATAGTGTTACCCTCTCCTTAATCTTCTGAGACTTAGCATCTGAAAATAGTATTAACACTTTTTTATAATAGTCTTAATTCTTTTCTATAATAAACCTTTTTAATAATAATGATCTTAAGCTCTAGTCTGTTACAATGTGGGGGTTAAGAACACGGATTCTGGATCAGACCGCCTGGGTTCAAATCCTAGCCCTAAAGTTAACTCGCTGTATGGTCATGGTCAAGTTACTTAACTCAACAGTACCTCTGTTGCCTCTTTGGAAAGGTGAGGACATGACACATATATACCTCAGAGGGTTATATGAGAAGGAAATGAGTTAATATGTGGAAAGTGTTTAGAACAGTGCCAGGCATGGGCTAAATGCTGCATATAGTTGGCAGCATCTTTATCATCTTTAAGAATATATACCCCCTCTCTCCTTACCATTTTGATCTTTAGTTAATAATTACCCCTTTTGCTCATCGGCTCATTCATCATTGCTTCCCGGACTCCGTGAACATTCTCCTCAGCAATCAGCATACCCTTCTAGAAGCTACGGTTTCAAAGATGAAGCCTATAAGGTCCCTGTCTCTAACCATTACCCTAACACCTTGACTCACTGTGATGCACAAACCCATAAACTACAGTGCAGTGGGGCAAGTGCTAAGATACCGGCACAAATAGCACGACTCGGTGCCCTTCATTCTTCATGTCTGACGTTCACTGGCTTCCTATTTCCCTCTTTCTGCATCCACCAAACATTCACTCAGCAAAACGTCTCCAGCCACTACTTTTTGGCAGACACCGCTTCCAGCGTTTGAGATACGCCGATGAGCAAAACAGACAGAAATAAATCCCTGCCCGTGGATCTTATAGTTTAATGGGAGGTGGAATACAGACAATAAATTAACAAGTTAATTCTATGTGTTAGAGGTTATAAGTTCGAAGGGAAAAATAAAGCACAGGAAGAGGCCTGCTTGAATGTGCGTCACATGGTGAATGGGAGTGACAGAGGTGGGGCTGGGAGGGGAGAAAAAAAGTGAAGCAAATAAATGAGGCTGACGGGAGTGGACCTCACTGAGTGAGGTTTGAGAAGAGTCGAAGGAGCAGCGGAGGCTCAGATGGCATCTGGGTGAAGGACGTGTGTTCCGAGAACAGCTGGGCAGGCAGTACCGTTTGAGCGATGAGAGTAGCCAGGAGAGTAATAGGAGAGAAGGTCTGAGGTGTAGTGGTGTGTCTGGGTCACATTAGGCCTCAGCGGCCACTGTGGTGACTTTAGTCTAAGTGAGTTGGGAGATCACAGAAGGATCTTCCGCCGAGGAGGGTTGTGCTCTGATGGACATTTTATCAGGATCTCTCTGGCCTGTTCTGGAGGAAAAGACCGTAGGGAGGAGATGGCAGAAAGAGTAGGACCAGTTAGGAAGTTGGCACATCAAAGTAGTTGAGAGATGACGGGGGCTCAGATCAGGCTGGAAGATGTGGCAGGTACTGAAATGCTTAGATTGGGGAATATGTTTTGAGAGTACAGCCAAATAGGACTTGCGGATGGCCTGGATGTGAGACGTAGGTGTTGATGCATCCGATGGGACCGCAGGGACTTGTGCCTGAGCGACTGGAAGAATGGCCCATTGGGGGCAGGGGAGTGGAGAAGATCAAGATTACAGTCTGGGCCCTGCTAAATTTGAAATCTCTCCTAGCAATCCCAGTGGAAATGCCAGGGAGTCAGTTGGATAGATGAGTCTGGACTTCCAGAAGAGTCCACACTGGAGGAACCGTCCGGGCACACGTGATATTTAAAGCCAGGAGATCATCATGCACAAAGTGCAGACAGAGAAGACTTTCAGCTCCGATTGTTTTTCCCACACGCACTGTGGAGGGAAAGTAGCCACACTGCTATTTCAAATCCATGGACAGATGTAGCGATAACGCAGGGGTACAGTGAAAAAGCACGGACTTAATAATGAAGAAAGCTGAGAAACTGATCTCGGGGAATTGACTCTTGTGTTCAAGACCAAATCCCTTCAATTCTGGGTCTCAGTTTATTTATTTGTACAGATGGGCACAGCAATACCTGCCCTGCCTATTCCACACACTGGTGGAAGTCTGAATGAGACTGTGAACAGTAAAATGTTTATAAGCTGAAAAGTAGTGCCTGGAAGTACAGACTATCCTCACCCCTGAGGCCCAGGCTGAAAACGCTCACCTCTGCCTGCGCTGCTCTGGCCACTTGAGATAGCTCACCCTCCTCCAAAGGCTGGTCTCTCCATGTCTCTGCCAAGTCACAAGAGATGTGGGTTCTAGGCCAAGGACTTTGTGTGTATCCAAGAATTCTCATGGATCTGCGGAGAAGGTAGGTGATCAGTTCTTTGCTCTCTCCTGCTATTTCCCCCTCCCCTTGCATATCTGGAGACTACACTCCAGATGAATCAGGATGGGAAATGGAGTCACCACCAAAACGGAGGGCCTGCACTAGAGCAAACAAGGGCCAACACGAGTACAAATAAAGGAAGTGGGCCATCTCCCTCCTTTACAGGGAGGACGCTGCGGCTCAGAGAGCCCAACTGACTTGCTCGTAGTCACAAGACAGTCGAGTGGCAAAGCCTTAAGGTTTGCTAGCCATCTGATAGCTAAAGGACTTGCAGGTTTTGCCCAGAGGGAACACCTTTATGCCCTTTAATGTGGGCAACAGCTGGCCATGTATCTCTGAGCATTTGCCAGAAAATACACACAGATCTGCAGGATGCTTATGCACGGGCAATAAATAGTAAGGATTTTCAGTCTTCAAAAAAAAAAAAAAAGTTAGGTCTACGCTCCACAGTTTGACTCTTCTTCTTTGGCTGTTGGGTGGGGAGCAGACTGGGGTGGGGGTGGGGAGCAGCATGGCTACCCAACCCACAGAATGAAGCTTCAGAGATGGGACGTTGCCTATCTCGCCACCAGAGACCAACAGAAATAACTGCCTTCAGGGCTGAGATGTCATACCGAGATTTCAGATGAAAGTGCAGGCCAGGAAGTGGCTTCTGAAGCAATAGAAAGTCTATAAAGACAGCTTGCAGCCTTTCCTGTGAGCGTGTGTGTGTGCTGTGTGTGCGTGCTCGCGTGTGTGCAAGGGTACATACATGTCTGGGAAAGCAGGGAGGGAGTGGAAAGGTAATATTAAGTTAAATGGGTCTCTTAGTAGATTCGTTCTCCCTAGGAGGAAAAGGTCTTTTCCCTGATTAGGTTACCACAGCTTTTCCGACTTGATGGGATCTTAAAGATTACAGCAGCAGCTTTTCCTCCTATGCTGAATTTCTAAGACGCAGGGGGTGCATGGTACACCCTTAAAATGGTGCAGCAGCATGAGTATACGACCCACTGTGGAGAGTATTCTAATACCAGTCCTGAAAAGCAAGAGAAACTTGGCTTTGCTTTTTTTTTTCTTTCGTGTTATTTTAGAGGTGAGACACCTTACACAGCCAAGCGCAGGAGATGGCCTCCAGCACAAACTAACCAACAGGTTTTTTTATTCTTTGCCAGGGGAGGAAGCTGGTGAAATCGGACCCAGCTTCCCAGCCTGAGACCTTGCACTCATCATGTTGTTTTGGAGCACTCGAACTTAAACGCGGATCATAAAGCCATGGTACAGTAGGCTGTTTTAAAAAGTATTAATAAAGTTAGATAATAACGATAAGCTGCAGAGTTGACAGTGGTTTGGATTTTTCTTCAACTGTAATCCTTAGGGTTCTGGGAGGACAGTAGCGTTGTGGAATTACAGACCTAAGCTTGACTCCTGTTTCTGCCCTTTATTTGCTGTGTGACCTTAAGCAAGTGGCTTAACCTCTCTGAACTTCAATTTTCTTCTCTGAAAATGGCAGTGGCCTACTTGATAAGTTTGTGAGAAGGATTCAACAACATCACACCATGTGGAGCCACTAACCACGTGTGTGGAACAGAGTAGGTCCTCAGTTAGTGGTATCCGTTAACATCCTTATTGCTAAATCTTTGGACGGAGCTCAACCCAGTAACCCCATCAGTGTTGAATGCTTACCATGTCACAATATATTATAAAGGAAATCTTTCCTCCCTCCTGGCTGGTGGTTCTGTTCCATTTGTATGTAACCCTGAGACCTCCCCTCCCATTATTCTTAACACAGAAGCAAGGGTGATCTTGCAAAAACTGCTCTGCTCACAACCCTGCCATGGTTCCCATGGCACGAGGTCTCTAAGGTCCTCCCAGCCTGATCCCCCATGGCTTCTGCAACCTCAACTGCCACTACTTTCCTGTCTCCTTACTCCCATGGTCTCCTCCTGGCTGTTCTCCAAATGGGCCACGGAGACTCCTGCCCCAGGGCCTTTGTACTTGCTGTTCCCTCTGCCTGGCATTCTCTTTTCGCAAATAGCCACTTGGTGTGCTCTCTTGTTTCTCTGAGGGCTCCACTTAAACACCACACTGTCTGTGAGACCTTGGCTAGCTATCTGCAGAAAAGACCATCGCCCACCCTGGCCGTCTCTAGCCTCCTGCCTGGATTTACTCATCTGTGTTGTAACAGAGTATCATCATCTGACACGCTTTCTAGTGTCCTTGCTTATTTCTTTCTTGCCTTCCCCCGTAACAGTATGAGGGTTCCCGGAGGATAAGCACTTCAGGCTTTGTTAACTGTTCTATCCTGCATGCCTGGAACAGTGCCTGGCCCACAGTAAGAACGCCGTATACATTTGTTACATGAATGAAAAGGGAAGAATTAACAATGTGCATCTGGTATCTCAGAAATGGACTTGGTAAGTCCCGAAAGCAATTGACTGATGAAACAGGGATAACTCAGTGAGCGTTTCTGTACTGCCGACATGAATGCCAGGTCTGGCAACGAAGACAAGCTATGGGACAAACGAAGTTGAATTCGCTGAGACCGGTGTCTAGGCACAGAAAGCCTGACAGCCAATGTTCTAAACTCAGTGGGGACAGAGTTGGGAAATTTGCTAGAGGTTCTTTTTTTTTTTTTTTGAAGTTCATTCATTTATTTTCAGAGAGAGAGACTGAGTGAATGTGGGGGAGGAGCAAAGAGAGAGGGAGAGAGAGAATCCGAAGCAGGCTCCACACTGTCAGCACAGAGTCCCGCATCGGGCTCAAACTCACGAACCGTGAGATCATGACCTGAGCCAAAATCAAGAGTCAGATGCTTCACCGACTGAGCCACCCAGGCGTCCCTTTGCTCAAGGTTCTTAAGGAGAGTGTACCCGGTGCAAAGACCTACATCTTCCCAGGAGATGTAACAGAGTCTTGCTCCTCAAAATGTGGCCCGAAGCCCAGCCACCTCAGCATCACCTGGTTGCCCCTTAGAGGTGCAGAGTCTCAGGTCCATCTCCAAAGATCTGCACTTTAACAGGATGCCTGGGTCATATGGCTGCACACAGAAGGTAGGGAAGCACTGGAGTAAAGGACGGTGTTCAAGGGCTTTCCCTTGGAATCCCAATCGCTGTTGTTGCCACACACTCACTATGAGACTTTGGACAAATCATGCAAACTCCCTGCACTGCAATTTCATCACCTGCAAAACTGGGATCATAAAAGCGCCTAAGTCATCAGCAAAGAAGAAGAATTACAACAAGAAACAACGGCTGACATGTAGCGTGCATGTGCCAGGCAAAGTTCTAAGCGTATTTACAAGTATTTATCTATTTAACCCTCACCATAAACTTGTGAGGTTGGTGCCACTATGATTCCCATTTTCTAGATGAGGAAAGGGAGGCTCAGACACGGGAAGTGATGCAGCTGGGAAGGCGCAGGGCCGTGTAAGCCGTCACCCTAGTGCCAGACTCACAGGAAGTGTTCAACTGGTGGCTGCCACTGAGCTCTTTTCGCTCGTGTTCAGATCAATGCCACAGTCTTTTCCATTACTTGGTTCTCTGGCTCCCACCTTCCCTATGGCCCTGCCGATGCCCCCTCACCCCGCCCCTTCCCGCCCCCAAACGAAGCACTGACTCATGGGATCAGGCTCTCCACCAGGCTGGCCCCTCTAGAGTCCCCCAGCCCCTCCTCCCTCTGGATCTGATGACCACCCCCGACTGAGCTTCTTTCCTACTGTTCTTTCCCCTGGATGCCTTCCCTAAGCTCGGGCTCGCGGGCCTGTCAAAGACCCTACCACACCACCTTTTTAAACCCCTCCTTCCTTCAGTGGAAAGGAAGTCTGGTGCACCTTCTGGAACGAAGTGGTGGCCAGTCTGCCAGTGCTGCCAGCACGATCGCAGCATATCACTCGACATGAGTGTGTATGTGTGAGTTAGTAACCATGAGACAATGTGTGCACATGGGTGTGATTGAAGACGTGTATATGACAGCGTGTGTGTGTGTGTGATTGAAGACGTGTATATGACAGCGTGTGTGTGTGTGTGTGTGTGTAGGCGTAGATGAACAGGAGTACTTTATAGCAAGCCAAAAATACTGTACAAAACAGACAAAGTAGGTGGTGCCTGTTCACCTTACAAAAGGACTCTTCATTTGGACAAATCACTTCCTTTAATAGTTCTTTAATGAGCAAACTGAGGGCATTGAAAATATCATTCACCTGACACCTGCTATTTCAGGAATGAGAATATCATAGAGCACGCGGTTTATAAGACACATACACATATAAGTGCACAGAAAAACATACACTCACACACCTAAATAAGGTGATCCTGGACTTGCCTAATTTGGATGGTGGTTATAAGGCAGAGCCAACGAACCTTTTCTGTAAAGGGCCAGATACTGAATATGTTCTGCCGCTGTGGCATGGAAGCAGACACAGACAATACATAAACAATTGCGTCTGCCTGTGTGCCCACGAAGCTTCATCTACAAAAATAGGCAATGCGCAAGATTTGGCCGGGGGGCTGTAACTTGCTGACTCCTATTACAAGGATTAAACAGTGTAACTTCAATGGCATACTATACATCCATTATAAACATGGAGATGTGCGTATGGGGATACGAAGCCATCCAACACACCGAGAGAAGTGACAAAAAGCAAATGCAAAACTCTTTGTGTTGAATTCTCCCTTGTTTGTAATATACACCCCCACACACAAACACAAAGTATGTAGGAAATAGACACAAAATGGGTAACAGAGATAGCTCCTTCCAGTGGTGTGGGATTAAGGGGGACGGTCACTGGAGTCCCGATAAATTTTTAAGAGGCCAACCACATATGCATAACCAGAAAAACAATAGAGCTTTTAAAAATACTATGCATGGGGGCACCTGGGTAGCTGAGTTGCTTAAGCATCTGACTCTTGATTTCTGCTCAGGTCATGATCTCACAAGATGTGACATCAAACCCTGTGTCGGGCTCCATGCTGAGCGTGGAGCCTGCTTGTGATTCTCTCTCCCTCTCTCTGCCACTCCCCTGCTTGGTCACATGCTCGCTCTCTCTCTCTCTCTCTCTCTCTCTCTCTCTAAATAAACAAACATTTAAAAAATAAAATAGTTTGCGTGTATTTTGAAAACTGTAAATCCTTCTGCAAATGCTATTATTAATATTATTATGATGATATACTTTGGAGAAAACTAGTGCTTTGTGGGTACAGCCGTTTCACTCTCACTTGATGCTAAGCTTTGTGAGGACAGGGACTGCACACACACACACAGACACACACACACACACACACACAAAGAGTACAGAGTAGGTGGCTCAGAAATGTGCACACAGTGCGGACTACTGGTGCACAAGGATCTCTGGATTAGTGTTGAGCAGTAGGATTTGTTTTCAGAAATGGCCAAAAGGTCGTAGCTTCATGTGCAAAGGCCAGGTAATAAGCCCCACATCACTGGGTATTTGTTAGAAATGTCAGATTGTAATACAAAGATGCCTGCTGTTCACCAAGTTATATTTGTACCATATCTTATTTTAAAATAACTTTTCAGCAAGTTGGCATGAAAACATATATGTGACATAGGTCTAAATTGTTTAGGATAGAAATATAGGAGAGACAGAAACGTGTCATTCATTTCTAAACCAAGGTTGGTCTCCGCTCCTCCACTTTCGACACCACCTGGCATAACAGACTGTTGCCGGGGTCCCTCGGTGACTCATTTTGAAAACTGACCCATGATTGGAAGTCCTCCAGCCCAGGGAGAACTTCTTATTTCACTTTCTATACTTAGATTTTCGTTCTGTCTCTGAACTTTGGCTGTGCTAGCTTAAGTAAGTTATTCCCAACTCTGGCTTATAATATCATAACCACTTAACTAGCTGTGGGGATGTAGGATCCTGGAAAAATTGCCCAGCCTTCCCGTGCCTCAGTTTTACTATCTGCGAAATGGATATAACAATCACCCCTTCTTCCTAGGGTTGCTGGATGGGTTGCATGAGCTTTCTGGCACTCAGTGGATTCTCAAGGAATGTCAGCCATTACTATCACATGCTCTACCTTTCTACAGTCCCTTTCAGTTGACAGAAAGCTTTGGTGATCAAAATCTCATTTATGGAAACATTCCTCTGGGAGGTAGTGGTGGCACTATTATCACCATCCCCTTACAGAAAGGAGACGGATGCTGGGAATGGTTCGTTGATTGGCCCAAGGCCACACAGCACATGTACAAGCCCAGAGCCTAAAACCCGACCTTCTCCCTCATATCCTCTCAGCTCCTTAGATTCCGTGCATAGGTACAGTAAAACCTTGGTTTGTGAGCATAATTCATTCCAGAAACATGCTTGTCATCCAAAGCAAATTTCAAGAACCTTCGGCTCAGTTGTGATCACATGACGTTCGGCGTCACGTACCACTCGTGTCGCAAGACGGCTCTCATTTATCGAGTTAAAATGTGTTAGAAATGTTCGCTCGCCTGGCGGAATACTTGCAGAACGAGTTACTCACAATCCAAGGTTCTACTGTATTTCCTGGGTACCTGCCCTTCAATGGGCTTAGGGAATCAGCATCAGTCCTGACCCTGGAGGACATGACAGCGAGGTCAGAGACCGAGAGTGCTATAGTGCTTCAGACCTAACTAGCTACCACACAGTGAAATAAATAATATACGAAGGTGTGCTCAGGATCCTGCGGAAAGACCAGAGGAGAGCCGAGTTGGCATAGCCCATCTTGAAGGCCTTACCGCAACAGGCCAGTCTTTCATGCTATGAAATGAAAGTGTTTAAATTTTAAATCTCTTTTCAGAAATATCTTTAGAAGGAAGAAAAAAGATAGACAATTTAGCATCCAGAAGGCCTTTCTTCATGTTCCATATGTGGGCTGTACGATGTTCCTATCACCTTATCCCCCCAAAGAAAGGAAATTATATTGGTAGATTTATAACACATCCGCTACATGCACTGAGAAGGTTGCAGGGCAAAAATGAGTAAGTGTAAGAGATAGATGTCCTAGAGGGTTCCAAAAAAAGGCAGATCCTATATTATGACGGGGAAAAAAGGGCACTATAGGTCAGGACGCTTCAGTCTGGGTTTGTGCTCTGCTAAACAGCTCACCGCACAACTGTGCGTGAGTCATTTGCCTTCTCTAGTGGCTCTATTGGTTGGTCTCAAAAGGCTTTTCCAGCATTAATGTTATAGGGTACCATGCTATCCAGGAATATCTGAAACATCTGCTATTTAATAATGGACCTTTTATTGGAAAACCTCATTGCTGAATTGCATCTTGAAATTTTTCTTGGGAATATGAAGGAGTTAGAACAGGGACCATTAGGCAAGAGGATGTTTTCTCATATTTCTTTACAGGGATCCTCACCCTCCAGCTTTCCTGTCTGTACTTGAGATTAAATTAAGGATGTTAGTTCTAGTTTTCCCCAACCATTGCCACAGACAGTAAATAAACTTTCATCCTTGCAACTGGCTGTGTAAAAACACCTACAGATTAAAACTCACACTCTGCTGCGCAAATTATTCCGTTGGGTATACATTTGTGTAAGCAGTCATGTATAGGCACCGATCTCTCTTTTTTCTTCTCTTCTCTTTCCTTCTCTCCCTTCCAGTCTTCCCACTCCCCCATTCCATGTCCGTTGCCATTTAAGAAGTGATCTTCCCTTCTACTTAAGTGCCACCAACATTCTCAAACAACATATGCCATGATTGATAAAATAATGAGCCAACTCAAGGGTTTGGGTTATCAGAGCTCAAGGGTTTGGGTTATCAGGCACTTTTCCATCACTTTCCAAGAACCATGCTTGCCTCGCTTTGTGGCTGCCCTCAGAGAATCATTCATCTGCCATCTCTGATCTATAGAATCCCAAATGGCATCTCTTACAGTAGAAATCTGGTTCCAGGGTTTCCCACGGCCACCAGGCCAAATCCTTCCAACACAGGGGTTCTCAGCAAAGAAGACTTATCTTGGGTCCGAGGCCAAGCTGGGTAGGCAGGGGGAGCAGCTGTGTGAAGAGACTTCCATGTATTTCATTTGCTTCCCCTTCGGTCTCCTCAGACTCTGGAGGTTTCCCCAGCACGGTCCTTACACCTGTCCCAACAAGGACGCAACCCTTTTCCACAGTCATTACACTAGAAGACGGAGCCTTAGAACTCCCTAAGGCAAGCACATTTTTGTTTCCTGCTCTCTCTCTCTCCCTGTTCACCTTTCCTTCTCCTTTGAATCTTTTATCCTTTTCATTTCCTTATGATTTTGGCAATCTGAACTTTTCAAGACAGTTCCATTTCCCATTTTTCTCTGTGTGCCCTAATTATTGGCAGCAGCAGCACCATCACCACAGCTCACAGTCACTGAGAACTTTTTCTTTTTCTAAAGCTTATTTATTTATTTTGAGAGAGTCAGGGACAGTGGAGGTGGGGGAGGGGCAGAGAGAGAAGGAGAGGGAGAGAATCCCAAGCAGCCTCCTCACTGTTAGCGCAGAGCCCGATGCCGGGCTCGAGCTCACAAAACCGTGAGACCACGAGCTGAGCCGAAACCAAGAGTCAGATGCTGAACCAACTGAGCCACCCGGGTGCCCCTACTGAGCACTTATTATATGCCAAGTGCCATGCTAGACCTTCGCTTTCATGACCCTGTATTCACCTCACCAAATCCACGTCAGGAAAGGTACTATTAGTGGCCCAGGTCTATGTAGATGAATCAATTGAGACAGAGCTTACGTATCTTGCCTAAGGTTACATAGCTAATAAGTGACAGAGCCAGGATTCAGGACCAGATCTCTCTGGATGCCATGCACTTAACCACTATACTATATGGCCTCAATTACTGTCATATCATGTGACTTAGAAAATATGGGCCCCAATATTCTGGTTTAGATTTATCAGTGGGCTGCATGGGCATTTTCAGTCATACCAGAGAAGTCTGCTGAATGATATCCAAAATGCCTAGGAGTAACTTTAATTAGAACCATGTGAGACTGACAGAAAGAGAGCTATAAAACTTCGCCGAGAACTATATGGAAAAAAGACCCAAATAAGCAGGAAGACATACCACATTCCTAAATTGGAAACCTGAATATGACAGACAGAAATCAATTTGGTCTCAAATTATTTATCATTTTAGTTGCATTCCCATCAAAACGCCAACAGGATTCTTTTGGGAACGTCACAAAACAATCCTAAGATTTAGGAGGAAAAACAAATGAAAGAAAATTACGTAGAAAACTTTGCAAAAGGAGTAATGAAGGGGAATTAGCCTTATCAGATATTAACATTTTTATTTAGAGTCCACTGCATTCAAACTACATGTTATAAGTCTGTAACTCTGTAACTATTAAAGCACTAGGATGCCGGAACAAATTTAGATATACAAATCAATGAAATCATTTATATCTTCCATGCTTATCCTACAATGTATGCGAAACTAATATATGATAAAGGAGGCGTATCAGATCAAGAGAAAGAAAAAGGTTATTAATAAATGGTATTGGGACAAGTGCTTAACTATCTGGGGAAAAATAGATGGAATTCTTAGGACATACCATGAAGTAATTCCTAGAGAGATTATTAGGTTAAATGGTAAGAAAATTCAAGTCATAAAACTAGAAGAAAACAGAAATAAATATTTATCAAATCTCTAAGAGGAATAGGAATTTCTAAATTTAGAAATAATGTAAGAAATAATTTAGAACATTAATGAATTTGACTTTATACATATTAAAAACTCCTCTAAAACAACCAAAGTGTTCAAAGTTAAAAGGCAGTTTGCAAACTGATAAAAAAATTTTCATAGTAAAGAAAGCAAAGGATTCCTAACTTTAAAATATAAATCACTTGGGGCGCCTGGGTGGCTTAGTCGGTTAAGCGTCCGACTTCGGCTCAGGTCATGATCTCGCGGTCTGTGGGTTCGAGCCCAGCGTCGGGCTCTGTGCTGACAGCTCAGAGCCTGGAGCCTGTTTCAGATTCTGTGTCTCCCTCTTTCTCTGACCCTCCCCTGTTCTTGCTCTCTCTCTGTCTCAAAAATAAATGAATGTTAAAAAAATTTTTTTTGAATATAAATCACTATTATAAATCTATAAGGAAAATATGAATTCTCAAATAACTGGACAAGCTACTGAACATATATTCATTGGACACAGACGACATTTCAAGAAATGTGCTAGGCACTGAGGAATGTTGGGTTTATAACAACTAATCTGCCTCATGAAGTGTTTGAAATACACAGGGAGACAAACATGAAACAGAATGGCACAACTAAGCGCGATAGTTGCCATGAAAGAAGTTTGAATGAAGTAGAAGTAGAACACAAGGAAGGTAGGGGAATAAAGTTTCATAGAAAAAGGGACTCTTGACCTACTTTTGAAGAGAAGTTGACGTTCCTCAGCTGGACAGGAGAGGCAATATAAGGGTTTTCCAGAAAGACAGCACAGCTTAGGTAGACCCAGAGTGCGCTATGCATGTAGTGCATACAGGTGCGTGATGTTGGATTGGAGTGAGACTTGTAGCTGGAGCCATTGGAGCTATAGTTACAGCACATAACATGGCAGACCTTAATCTTTAGCTTCCAGGCAATGGAGAGCCCAGGAGTTGTGAAGCAGGCAATGCTATGAACAAGCACACATTTTAGAAAAAGCACTCTGCATTCAGGACAAAGGAACACCGGAGGGCAGCAAGATAAGAGGTCGTGAGACCAGTAGAGTGGTTGTTAAAGCAACTCAAGCTAGAAATTATAAGACCCTGTTTTAGGACAATAGCACTGGGGAAGGAGAAGTGTGCAATTCTAAAGATGTTAAGGACAGTCCAGGGGCGCCTGGGTGGCTCAGTCAGTTAAGTGTCTGACTTCGGCTCAGGTCATGATCGCATGGTTCGTGAGCTCGAGCCCCACGTCAGGCTCTGTGCTGACAGCTCGGAGCCTGGAGCCTGCTTCGGATTCTGTCTCCCTCTCATTCTGACCCTCCCCCACGCGCACACTGTCTCACTCTCAAAAATAAACAAACATTAAAAAAAATTTTTTTTAAGATGTTAAGGACTGTCCATAAAAGAAATCCAAGTAGCTAATATGGAAAATATGTAAAACTGTAACAGTAGTTGAAGAAATACAAATTAAAAATTTTAAAGATACCACTTTTTGAGTTACTACATAAATCAAAATATTTTAAATATGACAATATGTAATACTAACGATGTTGAGGTTAAACCTATATTTATATGTTGGTTCAATAACCACCTAAGTTTCAAATAATATGAAAATGGTTATGTTAACTGTGGTATGTCTACTATATGGAATATCAGGCAACTTATAAGGACATTGCTGAAAATTTTGTAAAGATGTGGGTAAATGCTTATGCATCTACAATCATGCATTCAGTCAACAAAGACTTATAGATCACTTACTATGCACCAGGCACTGCATACAGGCTGGTTGTACAGCATTGAAAATTCTATAAGTGGTTCCCATACTCACGAAATTTAGTCTCTAGTGGATGAACAACAAAGCAATTTATTTAAACAAACAATACAAAATGATGACGGGTGCTATGAAGGAAGAGGCCATGGTGTCAAGACTGAGGATAAAAGGTAGGATGGGGTGAATATCTCAAGGGGAAGAAGCCAGGGAAGATATTTCTGAGATGACATCTGAGCAGAGATTCATGGATGAAAAGGAGATAGACATAGGACGACCAGGAGAAGTGACAGTTAACAGAAAAGAAAAGGACAATGTGAAGGCATTGAGAAACAAAAACTCAGGGTGTTTGATTCATTGAAAGAAGATCGTTTGGATTTGGAAGTGGTGTAAGAGTGATAGGAGTGGTAGGAGGTAAAGGTAGAGACGTGGGCAGAGGCTCGACCAGGCAGGGGTTTACAGACCATAGTTCTATTCTAAGTGCAATGGAAAGATATTTCCATTTTTATTTTTTGAATAGGAAATACATACACACAGTTCAAAGGTCCAAACAATTAAAAAAAAAGGTTTACTGTGATGAGTCTCTCTCTCACCCCTGTACTATCCACTGGATACTTCCTGCTACTCAACTACAAGTAATCATTTTCATTCGTTTCTTAGGAATCCTTTCAGTCTTGATGCAGATCAAATGTAAATTGTTGATTTGTCTCTAGGTCATCTGCCAAAAGTTGTATCAGACATACTACTTATTCCATACATTGGTTTTATTTCATTTAATAGTAGCCTGGAGCTCTTTCCATTTCATTACATGGCTGCCTTCCTCATTCATTTTTATAGTTGTATAGTATTTCATCATGTACCACAATTCATTTAACCAGTTGATGGTTATCTGGTTAAAGATTTTTTTTATCACATAATGATTTATCTTTTAGAAAGATAATAATGGATGCTGTGTAGAGAATAGGTTGGAAGGTGCAAGAGTTAAAAACTATTCTCATAGCCAAGTAAAAGAGGATATTTGCTAAGCCCAGGGAATAGCGATAGAGATATACAAAAGACAGGAAACCATCAATATCCTAGAGAAGAAAACAGGCATCATCCTCTTTGACCTCAGCCATGGTAACTTCTTACTAGACATGTTGCCGAAGGCAAGGGAAACAACAGCAAAAATGAATTATTGGGATCTCATCAATATAAAAAGCTTCTGCACAGAGAAGGAAACAATCAGCAAAACTAAAAGGCAGCCTACGGAATGGGAGAAGATATTTGCAAAAGACATATCTGATAAAGGGTTAGTATACAAAATCTATAAAGAACTTACCAAACTCAACACCCAAAAAACAAATAATCCAGTTAAGACATGGGCAGAATACATAAAACAGACATTTCTTCAAGGAAGACATCCAGATGGCCAACAGACACATGAAAAGATGCTCAACATCACTCATCATGAGGGAAATACAAATCAAAACCATGATGAGATACCACCTCACACCTGTCAGAATGGCTAAAATTAACAACACAAGAAACAACAGGTGCTGGCAAGGATGTGGAAAAAGCTGAACTCTCTTACACTGTTGGTGGGAATGCAAACTGGGGAAGCCACTCTGGAAAGCAGTATGGAATTTCCTCAACAAGTTAAAAGTGGAACTACCTATGATCCAGCAATTGCACTACTAGGTATTTACCCAAAAGATACAAAAATACAAATTCAAAGGGATACATGTACCCTGATGTTTACAGCAGCATTATCAACAACAGTCAAGTTATGGAAAGAGCCCAAGTGTCCCTGAACTGACAAACGGATAAAGAAGATATAGTATATAAATATACAATGAATATTACTCAGCCATCAAAGAGAATGAAATCTTGCCATTTGCAATGACATGGATGGAGCTAGGGTGTATTATGCTGAGTGAAATAAGTCAGGCAGAGAAAGACAAATACCGTATGATTTCACCAATATGTAAAATTTAAGAAACAAAACAGATGAACATATGTGAAGGGAGAAAAAGAGAGGGAAACAAACTATAAAACTCTTTATAATAAACAACAAACTGAAGGTTGATGGAGGAAGGTGGATTGGGGATGAGCTAAATGGCTGATGGTTATTAAGGAGGGCACTTGTGCTAAGCACTAGGTGTTATATGAAAGTGATGAATCACTAAATTCTACTCCTGAAAACAATATTACACTATATGTTAACTAGCTAGAATTTAAATAAAACTTTGAAAAAAAGAACAGAAGATTAATTAATTAATTAATTTAAAAAGGGGGAAACTGGGAAGAGGGAGTATGTGAAACTATACTTTCCAAGCAGCTTTTCTGTAAACCTAACATTACCATAAAAAAAGGCCAGGGGCACCTGGGTGACTCAATCAGTTAAGTGTCCGACTTTGGCTCAGGTCATCATCTTGCAGTTTGTGGGTTCGAGCCCTGTGTTGGGCTCTGTGCTGACAGCTCAGAGCCTGGAGCCTGCTTCAGATTCTGTGTCTCCCTCTCTCTCCGCCCCTCTTCTGCACGCTCTCTCTCTCTCTCTCTCAAAAATAAAAATAAACATTAAAAAATAAAGGCTACTATTTTAAACTATTGTTTTTAAAATTTGTTTTGAGAGACAGAGCATGAGTGGGAGAGAGAATCCCAAGCAGGCTCTGCACTGTCAGTGCACAGCCCAATATGGGGCTTGATCCCATGAACTGTGAGATCATGACCTGAACTTAGATCAAAAGCTGGACATTTAAATGACGGGCCACCCAGGCAACCCAAAGCTACAATTTTTTTTTTAATTTTTTTTCAACGTTTATTTATTTTTGGGACAGAGAGAGACAGAGCATGAACCGGGGAGGGGCAGAGAGAGAGAGGGAGACACAGAATCAGAAACAGGCTCCAGGCTCTGAGCCATCAGCCCAGAGCCTGATGCGGGGCTTGAACTCCCGGACCGCGAGATCGTGACCCGGCTGAAGTCGGACGCTTAACCGACTGCGCCACCCAGGCGCCCCGCTACAATTTTTGAAAAGGCAAAAAAAGTGGGTCAATTCAAGATATAATGTAGGGTAGAATAGACCAGATTTGGTGATGGACTGGATGTGAGAGGTAAGGGAAAGAGAAGCATGAAAGTTGACTCTTTAGCTTTGAGATTAAGCCACTGGTTGAGAGTGGTACCACTTGCTAAAATGGCCAAGGTTGGAGGAGGCAAGTGTGGGAAGGGGAAGTCAAGAGCTCTGTGCAGACCTGTTGTGTTTGAGATGCCTATAAAACATTCAGGTTGAGATGTCAAGTAGGCAGCTCAATTTGTGAACTTGGATCTTGAAGTTTGTGCTAGAGATATAAACATGAGGGACATTACAGCATTAGTATCCAAAATATGTAAAGAACTTCTACAACACCCCCAAAAAACACAAATAACCCAATTAAAATATGGACAGAAGACATGAAGAGAAATTTCTCCAAAGAAACATCCAAGTGGCCAACAGACACATGAAAAGATGCTCAACATTATTCATCATCAGGGAAATGAAAATCAAAACTACAATGAGATATCCCCTCATACCCATCAGAATGGCTAAAATCACCAACATAGGAAACAACAGGTGTTTGCGAGGACACAGAGAAAGGGGAACCCTCTTGCACTGTCGATGGAAATGCAAACTGATGCAGTCATTCTGGAAAACAGTATGGAGGTTCTTCAAAAAGCTAATAGAACTACCCTACAATCCAGCAATCACACTACTGGGTATTTACCCAAAGAATACATAAACACTAATTCAAAGGAATACATGCACCCTTATGTTTACAATAGCATTATCTACAATAGTCAAGATATGGAAACAGTCCAAGTGTCCATCTATAGAGAAATGGATAAAGAAGATGTGGTGTATATATAGACAATGGACTATTATTCAGCCATAAAAAGAATGAAATCTGGCCATTTGCAGTGATGTGGATGGAACCAGAGAGCATAATGCTAAGCAAAGTAAGTCAGTCAGAGAAAGACAAGTATCATATAATTTCACCCATATGTGGAATCTAACAAACAAAACAAATGAGCAAAGGGGGAAAAAAAGGAGAGAGAAGTCAAGAAATAGACTCTTAACTACAGAGAATGCACTGATAATTACCAGAGGGGAGGTGGGGAGGGGGATGGACGAAATAGGTGACGAGGATTAAGGAGGGCATTTGTCCTGATGAAGCACAGGGTGACGTATGGAAGTGTTGAATCATTGTATCGTACACCTGAAACTAATAGTAGACTGTATGTTAACTAACTGGAATTAAAATTTTTAAAAAGCAATGTGGGAGACATCTGCATGTCATTTTTATTTAAAGTCATGGCAATGGGTAAAATCACCAAAATGTGAATGCAAAGTAAGAGAAGAGGAGGAGGACATCAGCTGTGCCGAATCCCAATATTTGATGGTCGTATAGAGAGAGCTATGTTGACAAAGGATACTAAGAACAAGTGGGAAGTGAATCAGGGGGAAAGTAGAAGAATGTGGTAACAGAGAAGCCAAGGGAAGTGAGTGTTTCAAGAAGGAAGTGGTTGACGGTGTGGGCTGATGCTGATAGGTCAAAACAGATGAGAACAAAGAATGGTAAGTAAAAAAAAAAAAAATCAAAGTACAAGACTGTAAACACCCTTAATTATATATGTGTGTGTTTATATACCATCTAGGCATATATAATTTATATAACTAATTATTTTAATTAATTTCATTTTAATTAATATACATATAATATAGACATATATAATAAAAGTGTCTATATGGTATATAACTATATATGTGTGTTTATATACCATATACAGACATCTGCAAATATATACCTACATACACACACACACACACACATATATATATTATATACAGACACATATACATACACGTATACAATGACCCATAGAAAAGTCACGATGCATAGACAATAAATGAAAGGAAATATGTTATAATATTATCAATAATCAACTTTCAGAAGTCAGGTTATAGGATTCCTTCCTTTATCTCATTTTTCTGTATTTTCCCAGTTTCCTGTAATGAATGTTCATTTCTTTGATAATAGAAAACTGCATTAAAAAATAAGAGATTTCTTAGTTGACCTTGATGTGGGAATAGAAACCTTCCCTGACTTGGGAATAGAAATGTAGCATGACTACAGATGTGCTAGAAGACTATGAAAATGGCTTCTGTTTGGGAAATGAGACTTGTACCTTCTTGGAGGCTTTTTCAACAGGTGGATGCTATGCGGATGGGGTGTCAGGACAGGACAGGACAGGACAGGAGAGGAGTAATGTGAGCTCGGAAACCTGGCCCTTCTGCAAGCCTTTAAGCCTTCTTTTTCTGCTCTACTAACTTAATCAAGAGTCAGACTGCCATAGCTTTTATCTTGAAATTGAAGCAGACTAAGACAAATTCTCTTCAGTGCAAGTAAGATAAGCTTAGAGAGTTCAACTTGAGCCACTGCCTACTGGGAGCTGCCTCTAAAATTTGCATTACACCAATCCCCCCACGTCCACTGTGGCCCTGAGTAACTTGCTGAAACACCAAGTCCCGAGGATGTCACCCAGAAGGCAACAGCTCTGATTTACTCACAAATTTCAATCTTGCCCCTTGTGCAGACACCACAGTAGTCACTGGCTTGACCACTCCAAGAAAATAGTCCCCTGAGTACATATGGAAGTTAGCTCTCCAGAGGGTCATAAGACTGCATTTGGCTAGCAGGTGGTCAAGGTCGAGCATGTCTAGGCAAGTTCCTGCTTTAATTTCCCAGAGCAGCCATTGCCAGACTTGATAAGTGCCCAGTCTTGGCAACACGAAAGTTCCCACAGACCTCCACCCAAGGCTAAGCCACTGCCAACACCCCAAACAAGTACTAAGACTTGGGGCACCGGGCTGGCTCAGTCAGTTGGGCATCCGACTTTGGCTCAGGTCATGATCTCATGGTTCGTGAGTTCAAGCCTCGTGTTGGGCTCTCTGCTGTCAGCACAGAGCCCACTTCGGATCCTTTGTCCCCCTGTCTCTTTGCCCCTCCACTGCTCATTCTCTACTCTCTGAAAACAAATAAATAAACTTAAAAAAAAAAAAAAGACTCAGTGGCAAGACAAGCCCTGCCAGTAAGTGGGGGTAGAGGCCTCACTCCTCCCTTCCTCCTCCTGCCTCACCCTTCCACAGGCCCTACCCCACAAAGGATCCCACTCATTTCACTGCCTATGGTAGGCTCAATAAAGCTTCCTCTCCTAAGATGTCTGTGACCTAATCGCTGGAACCGGTGGAGATATTACCTTACCTGGGAAAAAAAAAGGGGGGGCACTTTCATTTGTCATGGATTGTTTGGCAGTTTTGATTTTTTTCAATACTGCATTAAAATGTTGTTTACCATTGGGGGGAAAATCTCAGCAATCAATAGTGACTTTCGAAGCTTCCTTAAATTGTGCGCCCTAGGCAAGTACCTCACCCTTGTTCCAACCTTGTGTAGACTAACAGAACTAATCACACTGTTGTTTAATTACTCCTTTTTAAATCTGTCTACTCCCTAGACTGTTATCCCCTTAAGAGTTTAGGTGAAACAGCGGTTTCACTTCTGTATCCCTGGCACCTAGCAAAGGGCCTGGCATAGAGGAGGTGCTCGGGAAATGTTACACGAATGCATGAGAACCAGTAAGAGGTATTATTTGAGTTTTCATGTGGATTAAGGTACATAAATAAGGTATTAGATGAAAAGTACAGGATACACACATATATGTGCATACATGACCATACATGTTTGTACATGCACAGCATATATAAAAAGAAATTTCTGTAACTATCACTGAATCCGTTGAGGAGATTACAGGCTGCTGGCACTTGTTCCAGAGCTGCAGGTATCTACGGGTTGTTTTTTTTTTTTTTTTTTTAATTTTTTTTTCAACGTTTATTTATTTTTGGGACAGAGAGAGACAGAGCATGAACGGGGGAGGGGCAGAGAGAGAGGGAGACACAGAAACGGAAACAGGCTCCAGGCTCTGAGCCATCAGCCCAGAGCCTGACGCGGGGCTCGAACTCCCGGACTGTGAGATCGTGACCTGGCTGAAGACGGACGCTTAACCGACTGCGCCACCCAGGCGCCCCTCTACGGGTTGTTTTATTTTTTGATATTTATTCATTTTTGAGAGAGACACACACAAAGTATGAGCGGGGGAGGGGCAGAGAGAGAGGGAGACACAGAATCCAAAGAAGGCTCTAGGCTCTGAGCTGTAAGCACAGATCCCGACGTGGGGCTTGCTTGAACCCATGAGTCCTGAGATCATGATCTGAGCTGAAGTCAGACGCCCAATTGACTGAGCCACCCAGGCGCCCCTACAGGTTTTTCTATGAGTACTCTGATCCTGGAGAAGGTGCCCAGGGTCGTAGGCCATAAAATCCCCGCATCATATTCCAGCCAAACAGAGTGAACCAGAACCTTCCACTAGTATCCCCTTGTGTAGTTGTAGAATGTGATCAACCCTCCCTGCGGGAGGATGGAACTCACCTGACTTTGGAAGGCCTCCCCTGAGCCACGCTGATCACATGGAGGGGAGGAAAATGGCAAGTGCACAAATTTTGGGGCCCAGATTGGCTCCCGGAGAGCCGGGGGGTGGGGGGTGGGGGGGAAGGGCTTGCATTGGAATAAACCGGCACGAGATAGGAATCTAGCTGGGTGCAGGTTGCCCAGACTGAAATTTTCACATGCTGGCTGTGGTAGGTTGAATAATAGCCCCCTGAAAGATATCCACGTCCTAATCAATCCCGGTAACCTCTGAATGTTACGTTATTCGGTGAAAAGGGACTTTGCACATGTGATTAAGTTAAGGCTCTTATGATGGAGAGATTACACTGCCTAATCCGGGCAGGCCCTAAATGCAATCATATGTACCCTGTAAGAAAGAGGTGGAGGGGGATCTGACACACAAAGAAGAGGAGAGGACAGCGTGCCCATGGAAGCGGAGGCTGGAACTCTGTGGCCACAATCTAAGGACTGCAGGCGGCCCTCAGAAGCCGGAAGACACAAGGAAGGGATTCTGCCCTAGGGCCTCCAAAGGGGGTGGGGCCCTGCCGACACCTCGATTTCAGTTCAGTGAAACTGATTTTGTGCTTCGGGCCTCCAGAACTGTGAGCAAACACGTCCTGTCACTCGACACTGCCAAATTTGTGTTCTTTTGTTACAGCAGCCACTGGAGACTACTATACTAGCTTACCAGTGGTGGTTCTGGGGGCTGGAGAGTGCCCTAAACTTCAGTCAGGAGATCTGAGCTCGAATCGTTGTTCTGCTGAGCGGGGTAGTCATTTCGCCACCCCCAGCCTTGATTTCTCAATCTGTGAGTTAGAGATAACCCTGTCTCGTTTACAGGGCTCTTTGGAGAATTGCTACAGTGACGGCGAATGTTTGCCGGGGCTTACCCCATGCCAGGCACAGCACCGGGCGCTTGGCATGCATTTGCTCCTTTACACTTCACAACCATCCGGACAGGCAGGTGTTGCCATCTCCTTTGGACAGTGAAGAAATGAGGCTCAGCCAGGTTCTAAGATTCCCCCGGGGGGTACAGCGCTACCCCCCAGAGGCTGGATGCGCTCCCAGGGCTGCTGGACCTCGGAGCCTCCATTCTCTCCTGTGCAGCTGTCTCACCTCCAAGATGGCCTGAGCAGCATTAAACAACCGAGGGGAGGTTAAAACGCTTTGCAAACTGTAAGGTGCTGGAAAACATAAGATTGTTTGGGTGGATGTTTGGAGTGTTCATTTCATTCCTAAATTTGGACACAGAAACACAGAAATGAGAACCCTTAAGTACTGGCCTCCTTATGGGATGCCCGGGTGGCTCAGTCGGTTAAGCTTCGGACTCTTGATTTCAGCTCAGGTCGTGATCTCACGGTCTGTGAGTTTGAGCCCGTGTTGGGCTCCGCGCGGATAGCGTGGAGCCTGCTTGGGATTCTCTCTCCCTCTCTCTCTGCTTCTCTCTCTCTCTCAAAATAAATAAACTTAAAGCAAAGCTTCTCTCTCTCTCAAAATAAATAAACTTAAAACAAAAAAAGAATTGCCCTCCTTAAAACTGGAATTGTTATGAGGGAAAATGGTTGACCCTCATCCTTACTTCCAAACTCTCCTAGGTGATCAATCCTGAGTGAAAAAGCACAGAAAAATGTCATGCTTCTGCACACACAAACTTGAGCTACCCCAATTACGGGGCAAGTTTTAGTTTGTACTTTTAGGCCACACACGCTCCATTGAACACATTCCCCGATCTAATGCTGATTTCAATTTCCTCACATTAGCTTTAGCTCTTTTTTCTATTTTGTAATCGTCTAATCTGTAATTTTCTAGGCTTGTCTAAAATTCCTGCCATGGTATGTTCATTCACAGGAATCCAATACCTCCAGGAGCCAGAAACACCTGTACTACACTGTATTTATATAAACATAATTTCTTTATTTCTCTTTTCTCTTCCTAGACTGCCTGTAATGCACGCCAAGACAGGAGATAGGTAGCTTGTTGAATTCACACATGCCTTTAATTAAATTAGAAGATAACTTCAGGGTAGTTCAAAGGCTGGGGTTGAACACTAAGTCCTAACTTGTAAATTCCAAATCTTTGCTGCGTTGACACCATTTTCTAATAACTGCGAGACAGGCTGGAACTGAACAGCATCTCTGGTTGGCTTAATGAAGTTTAGGGAAATAAGCTCATTAATGCAGCTTTAGAAGGAACTTCCATTTTCTACATCACAAGACATGATTTTTACCATCTTTCAGCACTAACATTAAAATCTTTTAGATTCTACCAAGATGCCAACTCACAGAGTGTGTGGAAATCCAGAAGTTCCTCTAATTGCTTATAAAATGCAATTGCCATCGTATCCTTTCTCAGTGTGGGACTGGAAACAGCATCTCTCTAACTGTGACTGGGAGCCGGGCACTGTGTTTCCCTCTGTTTTGTGGTTTAAGTAAATGGTAATTAAGAAAAGAAAGAAGAGGCGGAAAGTTGAATCGAATGCTCCCTGTATGACTTGGAGGAAAAAATAAAGAGTCAAATTAGTGTAAATCTCTAGTGATTCAAAGAATTCAACAGACTTGTTTAAAATGTCAATCCAACCAGGCAGTCATCATTGGGAACACATGATAATAGTTATACAGTCATATTTTACATTTATGCCACACTTAAGATCTTTTGAAAGCACTTTTATACTTCTTTCTCGTTTAAAGTGATAAAAAGCAACACAACAATCCTGACGATGTTTCTTGCCCTTGCTTCACATTCTAAGAAAACATTTTGACAGGATCCGACCCTGCTCATCATGGAATTTTTTACATTCATTGTAATTTTTAAAAAATTACTACACTTCAACGGTAATCATCTTTATTAGTAAGGGCTTTGGGGTTTTTTTTGCACCTCTTCAATTCCGTGCCCAGTGCAAGTACCTCGCTCACCTCCTCCTAGCCTTCCTTGACCTTGACTCTGACTTGTGTCTAAAAGCTGCATGAACTGAATAAGTATTTATAAGGTGATGCCGCGCGTGAGCATGGACATTGTACTTGAGCTTTGTAGTCCCTCAAAACATGGGCAAATTCATTGAAGGAGAGAAAAACTGGGGTGGGAGAGTGAGTCAGAGGTCTGGAAGCGCCATCACCAGGACCCTGGTGCACATCTTCCAGCAGTTCGGAGTGGGTGTGCATCCCTGGTGTCCTTGCATGTGGAGCTGGGATGGTCTGGTAGCAGTGAGTGGAGAAGAGACTGCAGAACGAAGACAAAGAGTGACCAGCTTCTCCCCCACCCCCGTCAACCGTGGCCCTGGTTTGTGGGTTGATCCTGCTGCAGCCAGCCTGCTTTTATTGAGTCTACAACACACTGGTCTTGATCTATTCGGACCTTTGTTTACCTGGTACAGTCACAGCTCCCCCACTGAGCCAGTGCCTGTAGGGTGTAGCTGGTTACAGCTGGACAGGAACAGTCAGCTGCGTTTAGGATGGCCACTCTTTGGTTCTATAAAAGCTGCCTATTTGGGAAAAAAATGAGCAACTACCTGAAATGCAAACTCAGTCCATGCAAAACCCAAATAATAACACCACCACGCCCTTCAACAGAATTTACTGGTTATTAATTAAGCTTATGATAGAAATAAGGAGCACGCCATATCAGCCTCTCCACTGGGAAAAAAATTCATGAGATTTGAAAAACAATGTGTGTTTCACAGACAAAGCGAAAAGATGGCTAAAATAGTAAGAAACTTAGATAAATTAAACTAAAAACCTATAACCAATGAAAACCTGTAACTAACAATGCTTTTCATATATAGCATGCTGAAATTCTAATGCCTACAAAGATTACAGTTAGCTTGACCGGAGTTCTCTCCTATTGTAGAGGACAGTGGCAAAAGGTGGGGCGGGAGACTGATGTAAAGGAAAGTGTGCAGGATTGAAGTCAAGTAGATTTGGATTCCAGTCCCACCTCTGCCACTGACAATACAACATTGGTCTATTTCCCTGAGCCTCTGCTTTCTCGTCTATAAAATGGGTATATTATCCACCGCATAAGGCTGCTAAAAATATCAAATGAATATCCGATGTAGGCACAGGCTGATACTGTGCCTCCATCTCCCACCATCAACCAAAGGAAGCAAAGGTAAGCCTGTGGTGGGATCCATACCTGAAAGCTACAGACAGTATATTAAAAAGAATATATGATCTTTAGTTGTTTGATGCAGTAAACATTTTATTAAACTGGACAGTCAGGAAAGTACTGCAGTTAAATTTGGAAAATAGTTGCAGCATTTCTGGTTCCAGATGACTGCCTGATCACATGTTTTACTTCTTCGTCCTGTGAGTACCGAATCAAATGACAGGAAACACGTACTGGGAAGCAGCACAGTGTATTGTGTAGGACCAAACTCCCTGGTGTCATCCAAAATATTTATGGAAGAAGGCTGAAGGGAGGTGGTGGACACTTTCTTTGGCAGAGCCCCCTAGAGGCTCCAAACTTTCTTTGGCAGAGCCCCCTAGAGGCTCCAAACTCAGAGTCACCAAGTACTTGAGCAAAAATGGGCTGTGGGACAGCAATCAGGGTGGCCACATTAGAGGACTGTCAATGGGTAACAGAGGCAGTTGTCCTCTCCCCCTCTTCCATGTATACAAAGTAGCCAGCTGCCATATTGGTTCCTAGCTGGAGTCCCAAGACCTGTTTCCTGAGCAGAGTAAAACATTTGCCTGGAGAAGGCAGGGTGCAGAGTAGGAGGACACTATGTCTCATGTGGAAGAGAAACAGACAGACAAACAAACAAACAAACAAGGAGAGGCAGTCCCACCAAGGAATGAAATACATTAAAGTCTACTACTTCTACAATAAAGTCAGAAATACTTTGAAAGACTTCAAAGCAAAGACCTCCTCACTTTAGCATGTCTATGGAGAAGTACTTTCGATCCAGACGGTAGCTTGTCGGTACAACTATAAAAGAAACTCATGCCAGCTACTGTACTAATCAATGCAGTTCTTCATTCATAAATCATAGATAACCAGATGTTTGAGGAAAACCAACAGCATAAAAGAGAAGAACCAACATGAATAAACAAAACAAGTGACCCCAGAGGAAATAGATTATGCCAGGAACAGAAATCAAGAAAGAGCTCCTAGGAAAAAGGAGCAATAACAGAATAAGAAAGTTCTTAGAAATTTTTGAAAAAGACTCCAGATTTTTGTAAATAGAAGGGCTAAATAACAAAAATTTTATAGCCTGAGATAACAGGATGGCAAATACAAGCAAAAAGCAAAAAGGTAAAAAAATATTTATAGATCCAGAAGCTCCAGTATTTACCTAATAGGAGTTATAGAGTAAAATGAACAGTAGTGGTTAGGACATAATAGAGGGAAAAAATTCATAGGTGGAGGAAATACAGGAGTCCTTGGATGAAAAGGACCCTCAGAGTACCAAACAGGATTTTTAAAATGGCCCATACGTATTCATGTTGAAATTTCAGTTTGCTAAGGATAAATAGAAAATCACTTGGCTTCCAGGATACCTCACTCACAGTGGATTTCTCTCCTAGGTCACTAGCCATTCCTTCCTAGTCTTGTTTGCTGGTTCCTTATCTCCACAAACTTGAAACATTAAAGTGACCCAGGGTTTAGTTCCTGTTTCCCTTCTCTTTTCTCTCTCTTCTTACTTCCTAGATAGGATCATCTAATATCATGCATTCAAGTACCATTTACAGGATGAGTCCTATCTTTATACCTCCATCCTGTATTTCTCTCCCAAATCCAGATTAGTATATCCAACTGCCCACCAGATATTTCAAAATTGATATCTGAACTGGACTTCTGATATCTCATCCACTCTACCCTCAAGAAAACATCCTCCTGTAAATTTCCTCACATATATTCATAACTCCATATTCTCAGTTTCTCAGGCAAAAATCCTTGGATTCCTCCTTTGCTCCTCTTTTCTCCCATACCTTATGCCGAGAAACTCCTGTTGGCTCTACTTCAAAATATACCCTAAATCTGGCCATTCCTTACTACCTCTACTGTCACCACCCTGACCCAAGCCATCAACATCTCTTAGCTGGATAACTGAATTAGCCTCCTCACTAGTCTCCCCGCCTCGGCTCTTGCCCACATTTAATGTATTCTCAATCCAGCAGCCAAAGTGAGCCCTTTCTTGAACCCCTACGATGGTCCCTCCATGACATGTCTATGACCTCTGTGACCTCATCTCCTACTACTCTTTAATTCACTCCAGTCTTGTCAAACTAGCCTCCTCTCTGTTCCTGAAACGCATCAGGCAGGCACTCATCTCGCAGGATGATAGAATGTAATTGGCTCAATCTGAAGAGGAAGTGAGAAGGATGCTTGAAAAATATGTTCAAGAAGGAAAAAATGCTACCCCATAAACTGTATGTGTAATAACTTTAAGGTTCTTACTGATGAAACAAAGGAAAATGTCTCTTCTTTCAGAGAGGGAAGAGGGAGGAAAAGGAAGGAAGGAAGGAAGGAAGGAAGGAAGGAAACGGAGGTGAGGCGTGGGATGGGGAGAAAGAAACAATAAAAAAAAATCTCTGGTTTTAAAAAAAATCCGCACAAAACAAGCTATGGTCCAAATATGAAACAAAATATAACATTGTACTTTTATAATAATCGACAGAGTATAAAAAAGATAATCCATTTGAACTTGATGCTTCTCAATGACCTAGGATTACATTTCTTTCTCAATGAAGTATGTTTTTAACAAATATTTGTTGAGTACTTATGACACGCTGGACCGTGTTCTAGGTGCTCAGGGGATAGAAGACGGTAAACAGAAACATAAAACAACATTTCTGTCCTCACAGAGTAAACATTCAAATGCTGGAAGATAGATTATAAAAATAAATATGGGGTGCCTGGCTGGCTCGGTCTATAGAGCATGCAACTCTTGATCTTAGAGTTGTTGAGTTCAAGCCCCACATTGGACATAAAGCTTACTTTTAAAAAATAAACAAGAAAATTTCAGTGTGTTTTAAGCATTCTGAAAAAATAAAACTGGATGGGTGACTAGTGGTGAGATGATATGTACTATTTAAAACTGGGTGGTCAGGGGGCGCCTGGGTGGCTCAGTTGGTTAAGCGTCCGACTTTGGCTCAGGTCATGATCTCGCAGTCTGTGAGTTCAAGCCCCGCATTGGGCTCTGTGCTGACGGCTCAGAGCCTGGAGGTTGCTTCAGATTCTGTGTCTCCCTCTGTCTCTGCCCCTTCCTTCTGCTCTCTCTCAAAAATAAATAAAATGTTAAAAAATAATTATAAAAGTGGGTGGTCAGACAAGCAGGTGATATTTGAACTGAGACCTGAATGACAAAAAACAGCCAGCCATGGAAAGATTTAGAAGCAGGGTGTTGCAGGCAGAGGAAAGAGCACACTGTAAGCACTTACGACAGGGACCATCAGGGTATGTGGCACAAACAGCATAAGGTCATGGTAGCTGGAAGACAAGGGAGGGGCATCAGTGATAGGAAAGCGATCACAGAGGTTTGTTGGGGTTGGGAATTAAGCAAAGCCTGAGAAGTCATGCACCAGATTTTTTTGTTTCATTCTAAATACACAAAGATACAATTGGAAGGTATTTTTGTGTTTTGTGTGTGTGTGTGTGTGTGTGTGTGTGTGTGTGTGTGTGTGTGTTTTAAGTAAACTCGCCTCCAATGTGGGGCTCAAACTCCTGACTGTGAGATCAAGAGTCTCACGCTATACTGACAGATCCAGTCAGGCACCCAATTGGAAGGTTTTAAGCAGTACAGGGAAATGATCTGATTTCTGCTTGAAGATCACTCTGACTAGTGTGTGGAGAATGGATTATAGGATGGACTGTGAGGATGAGAACCAGAATAGAAACCGGGAAACCAGTTACGTGACAGTCACTAGAATGTGATGTAAGAGGTGATAGGGTAGTAGTATTAGAAGAGTTGAGAAGTGATCTATTCAGGGTATAGTTTGGAGAAGAAGCCAAAGAGAGATTTATATAAGGATGGAATTCAGGGTGAAAGACAGAAATCTGATGACTCCACGTTTGCGGTTTGAGTAACCGATGGGTAGTGGTGCCATGTACCATCAAGAGAAGGAGAGGGTTCTACAGGCTGGAAGTTAAGAAATGTTCGGGACAGGATAAGTTTAAGATGGCAGATAGACATCCACAGGTATCAAGCAGGTAGTTCGATAGGAGTCTGCACCTCAGGGGAGAGGTTGGAACTGGGGATTTATATTTGGGAGTCATTAAATGGTATTTAAAATCATGAGGCCAGTGAAACTATTTGTTCTGTCATGTAAAACACACATATATCTAATATTATGAATGTTTATTGCTTTTCAATGTTTAGAATCAAGCCATAGACAAGCACACAAAGTATCACTGTATTAGATTGAAACACAGGAAATTGCTGATATTTGGCTATTTTGACATAAAAAAATGACAATTTCATATGGTTAGACTCAGTAGTTACAGAATAAATTGCAAATGTTATAAACCTTGACAACATAAAATTAATGACATAGGAGAAAACAGTCAGGAGGCGGAGGAGGAGAAAGAGAGATGGGGGTAAGTGTGCATGTGCTTTGTTTGTTTATAAGGTAGGGAGCAAATAGTCTCGACGTTTGATGAAACAAGAAATAGAACTGGATATCCACTGTTTAAAGCTCGTAAATAAAATCACTGGAAGAAATTTAAAACTAATATAATTAACACCATCAAAAAGTCGAAGGCAGAACATATGTGGAAAACACTATAGCTTGCTAGATTCCTCATGTGTCATGGCAACCGAAAATGCAGTCAGTGTGTACTATCTAAAACTAACAAATCAAGAAATTGGGCTATATTATTTAGTGTTATGGTGATATGTTCCAGAATGTTTAAAACAGTTAAAAGTGACTCCTCTGGGAAATGGAACTGGAAGAGAACAAGGGTAGGAGAAACTTTTACTTTTTATCTTATACCATTTAGAATTTTTCTTATGTGCATGATTTTACAGCAAGAACAAATGATGGTGGTGATGGTGATGATGATGGCGATGGTGATGGTAATGATGATAAGAAGACAGTAAGAGCTTCCACTAGCTATTTTCACCCTCCTTTAACCCTTTCCAAAATCAAATGATGGGTTACCGGCTGTGCTCCCTTGGGCTGATCGTACCAATAATCAACCAAGGCCACATAGATTTTATTTTGTCCATTTGGTGGCACAAAATTACCAAATGTGATTTCTAATATGGATGCTATTATTTAAAGATCTGGACCACAAAATTCCTCCAAAGTAAAGATGTCTCTTACACCAAAAATAATAGGTAAGAATTTAAAATTCCCCGCGGAACTTAGCAGGCCCCACCTCAAAATGGATGGCCACAGTGTCGGGAGAGCTGTGGTAAAAGGTGAAATTGGTAAAAACCCAAAGGAAGTTTGTCCTCATGATTTCTAAACATACTTGTTACAAATTTGAAAGTTACCAACCCTTTAAACCAAATTTAACGGAAGAGTTAGTTCAGTTTCCCAATATTGGTTTTGTGACACCTCAGAGTCCCTCCAATATCTTAAGGAACATTATGAAATACTATTCTCCCACCCCCAAAATAATTTATGTTCACCTTAATTCTAAGATATAACAAATATATGTCATTGACTATTTTTACTCAGAGGAACGGGGCTGGCATGGAAGAGTATTAAAATGAAGAGCATCTCAACTATGGTTCATATCCTGGATTTTATTTATATGAACAAATAAGTATCCAGATCATCCAGGAAGCTGTTTATTTGTGCTACCAGCTCCTCTCTCCTATTAAGAGTCTCATTAGACTTTGCCTCATTCATTTCACTCAGGAGCTGCTTTACTAAAGTACATAAGTTCCCAACTTATTATATATATTGTTATATGTTATAAAATAATATATTAATAGTCTATACTATTATAGATGTACACATATTATATGCGTATGATATATAATAATAGATGCACATATATTATGTGGAATATTTTACACACACACACACACACACACACACACACATAAAATCTTTCCCTTCATGTTGAAACTTAACCTTGGCTGTAGATTAAACAGAGGCATACACGGACTCTTTAGAAGGTGCTCAGATTTTTTTTTAATATACTCCATCTCAAGAAGAAAATGAACATTGTACTTCTTCCCTTCTCTGCATAGTAAATGAGGACCACCCATCCCTCTTGACAACAATGGTATCCTCCTAGATGCTTCCTGTCTGTTCTTAAACAAGAGGTGAAATCCCAGGGTAAAGTGGAAAGTCTGGTTACAATCAACATCTCACCCTGAGGGGAAGTCTTTTTAAGGAGAATCAGCCTCTGAAGGAGAAAAGAAGAATCGCCAACTTCCCACTCTGCCTTCTGGCTTTTCAAGACCGACATCTCAGTTGTAACATTAGCATCTGGCTTGTTCTTGATGAGACCATTTCTCTACTACCCCAGCTCCCAGATGTTTTCAGGTGGAGCAAAATCACAGTGAATTAAGTACTAGTAAATTTGCCCGGTGCCAAACAGATAGCACTGCTTCCCCCTAGCCCCTTAGTTTTTCAACTCCAACAATATTCTGAAACTCAGTTTAAGAGATTCCCAAGGCTGTGAATTCTAGCTTCCAGAATGCTGGGAAAGATTGGCTAGAAACCAAAGGAACGGGGCATTATACCCATTTGGTTTGGAGCCAGGTTTCTCCTCCTGCCCTTTCTTGCTTTCCTGTGCATGTCTGGTTGGTACATAACGCTTCCAATTTTATAGGGAGCAGTTCTGATAACTCATCTCTGTGGTTTTCAATAGCAAGCCTTCAGTCTGCACACTGTGATAACCAAATCCATCCACAGCGCCCAAGGTGGGGGTAATCCATCTGAAGTCTTAATCACTAAAATAAGCCTCCTCTGGGCCAGTCAGGTTTTAGACCCAACGAGCCTGGGGTGGGAGCAGGCTTTTAACCGGTGCCTCCTGTTAGAGAGGGAACCAAGCCAGTGCATTAGTGAGCGTGAGTGCCAGGCCCCTGGTGAGACACCGAGCTCTGAAGACACAGTGTCACTGCGCAAATGGCTTTAAAAATACATGTTTGGAAAAGCACCAAAATGTTTGAGTCAAACGTTTGCCTGATTATGGCAAAACTAAGTCATTTTCTAGCCCCTAATAGAGGAGGGAGACAGCAAGACACTAGCAAAAATCCACTAAGGACATAGAAGCAGGCGGGAAGCAAACCGTGCCGCTCAGTGCCAGGAGTGGGCTGTCACACAATGGCATTCTCCACTCGTCTTTCCCGACGTTTCATCCACCGTGCAGAGCCCCAGACTATTTCTTCCAGTCTCTCCCCCAATTCAATGCTTCGGTCATTTACCATTTTGCGTGTTAAAGAGGCTCTTCAGCATCCACACTAGGAACAGCCAACCAAACCTCAAGAGACGTAGAGCTACGTGTAGATATAGAACTCTGTTTTACGGGGAAAGCTGCAGTGGACCCTCAACAGGGGGAGTGCAAGGAGGGATAGAAGAAAATCATGTGGCTCTATTTTGTCCCTTCCCAAGGTAGAATTTTAGCACACGGTCTGTTCTCTAACTACAACTTCCAACAAGGACAAACTATCTTTGGAGTAAAATAACATTCTAGGTGTTTCGCTAGCCCAGGGTTTAGTAACATACAATCACAGCAGTCCATAGCAAGAAAAATCAATCTTCTGAAATTTGAAAACACACACACACACACACACACACACACACACACTGCACTGGAGCCTTATCCATTATATGAGCTCAAACATTTCCATCTAAATTAAATCCAATTAGAGGTAATCATAGTGGATCATATTAAACTAATTCTAGGACAGGAAAGATTATAATTTTAAATGGTTCCATAAAGCACTAATGAAAAAAAATCATTTATTTCAATTACATAGGCCTATAACCAATACCTAAAGGTCAGTGAAAAACTGCCAGGGAGGCTATTTCTCTCCTCTGCCTGAGCCCCAGCTGAGATGTACAAGCCCAGGCTTCTGCTGCGAGATCTGCCGATGATGGGATTGAGCTCAAAGCCGTCTATCATGCCAGACTGAGCGATCACAGAGCTCAGTAATGACAGGAGTGATTACCTCTCAGGATGGATGTAATACTACATTTCAGGACTTAGGTGCATAACTACTTTTCTATTATTACATCTCCCTTTTGTACTTGATGTATTCTAGTCAATGGTTCTGTAATTTCCCAAGCAACTTCGGCTTCCATATGAAGCCTTCCTAATGACTGTGCCTAACCTCTTCCTTTCCTCCACGGAATTGACAGCTACCAAGCACTAGACAAAAGCTGCTTTGCCTTTTACTCCTAAACCATCTACTTAATGAAACAGAAATTAATGCAACTTTCTGTTTGTTATTTCTGCAAGTTGCCACAAAGTGAGAGCTTGGGAGGCCAGAAGATCTTCACTCTAGCCCAAATGAGAAGAAACCTGGGTTCTAGTGCTAAATACTGCCCCGGCTTTGTGGGTTGCATGACCCACACAGCCAAGTCATTTCGCTACACTGAGCCTCAGTTTTCTCATCTATGAAATTGGTGTGTTTTCCAATCACACCAGCGATTTTAGGGCTCCTCTAAGATACCTTAGGGGTGGCCGCTGAAGAGTTGGAGGAACAGCTGATGCATCCAGTCCTTTCCCTGTCCTTCCCCAAAGCAGCTCTGCTTTCATACATAGATAAAATGGGCATTCGCATAAGATCCCACTTTACAAAGAATTCTGCGGCTGAGATTTTTAAAGCACTGGCCTTTAAGGTCTAGCAATTCATGATTCAGTGAATCTGTAACTTTGATTCCAAGAGATGAATCATACCAGATAAATCTTCTGGAAGACATATCAACTTAGGAGAGGGCTCCCATATTCTACAGAAGAACTCATATTTGGACAATGACAGTCTGATGTTTTCCTCCATATATATACTATGGCTGGGTGACTTGTAGTTGAATCCAGTATACGACAGGGGTCTTTTTCACTGAAGAACTCGAAGCTGTACTTTCTCATCAACATCTTCAGCCCTTCATCAACCAGTCTACTGTCCTCACCTCTTGTTCATACACCCCTCTTCTGAAGAGGCTGTACGTATGCTGCACTTTGTAATGGGCCATGCCTTTTATCCTCTGTCCGGTTTACAAGGCAGTAAAGGCAGATACTTGAGGATCCAGTGACAATTGTCATCCATACTGGTGCTGAGAAAGAGCTTGAACGAGAAAGCTTCCCTTTGACCAAGCTATTCCAGGTGAGTCATTTAATTGCATGGAGATCCTCCATTAAATCTGAGGGAAAACTAAAGTGAGTTCATCTTCCAAAAGTCTACTTTGATAGCATCTTACATTCTCAATGAAATAGGGATATTCACAAAGGCTCTGTTATTTTGCTCATCTCTCTGAATTCAAACATAAATATTCAGAGATATACCTGTGCTTCCTATCTCTGCATATTTTTCCTTTAAATCACCTACTACATAACAGCTCTTGTACAAAAAGGATTGATTAAGGGGTTTCCTTTTCAGTGTAACTGTTAAATCAGCAGCTCATCCAATGATCTGATGCAGAACATAGCCAGTTCCTGATAGAGTCGTGTTCCCTTCGAGAACAAGTGTTTTTCATCACCCTCTTAGTCACCTAATTTGACTGAAATCTAAGATCTTAATGCATCAGTCTTGTTAATTCTCTTGCCAGTACGTAGGAAATTGAAGCAATAAACCACAACTTGTTTGTAGTGGTGTTAACATTATTAAGTACTCAGCTAGCTGACAAGAGCCCCATTTTTCCATTAAACTTCAATAGCAGCTTCATGCATATTTAGCTCTCTGGCACTTTTCTTATTTTCCCCCTGATGACTTCTTTGAAAAGTTGACCTCAAATTCACTACACTCCACTTCACTTTTTGCATAATCAAAGTTATGACATACTGCCTTAGCAAATTGCTATTGTCTTTTTATTACTATTTTTTTTAAACACTATTCAAATGCTTCTTCTCTGTAAGGACATACAGAGCGTTTTTCTCTCATTATGCTAGTTAATGGAACTGGACCTTGAAATTGCGGTACTGAATTTCAAAAGATAGTATTTCAATGGTTAGGTATTTAAAACATCCTGTCTAATTATTATTATTATTATTATTATTATTATTATTATTATTATTCTTGAGTTGCTGTGGGAGTCTTTTGTGCTTTCATCTGATATTTTGCTTCACATTTAAAATGCTTCAATTCCGGAAGGCACAGTGGCTTTTCCACCCTATTGCTGTGTGTGTGGACAGTGCCATGGCCTTGGCATCAGGCCACTCCCATAACTCATGGCTTGGACGTAACCACTATGTGATATGGGAACAGACAAAACAAGTTACCTATAATCTCCATGACTAGGCTACTGGAGGTTAGTTGAAAATTGCTGGACCATAGTGTCCAACACCCCAAACCCAGCAGAAGAAGAGAAATAATACAGATCAGAGCATAAATAAATAATATAGAATCTAAAAAAAAAAAAACCTGTAGAGCAGATCAATGAAACCAAGAGTTGGTTTTTTGAAAAAATAAACAAAATTGATAAACCTCTAGCCAGGCTTCTCAAATAGCTCTTCACATTTTTAAAGCCCATGTTCATCATCTTTCTCCTCAAATTAGCTTCCTTCCAGGCTCCCCATTTCTGCTAACAGCCCTTGTCTGTTACCCTCTCAAAAGCTTAGAATAATCCTTGTTTCCTCCATTTCCCTTTTTCCATTAACCTAGCCAATCATAAAGTACCATCCATTTCTTTCCTGCAATCACCTCTTCATTCTATTTCCAATAATCCTGCTAACGTCCAGATCTTCATTACTTTACTCAAGGGCAGCCCAACTGGTTTTCCTGGCTCTCTTCTGTCATTCAACACATGCAATTAACAATGGCCAGGACTGTCAAAAAGACTATTTTGTATATAGACAGTTGGGCAAGAAATATGTATCAAGGAAATACTATGTGCTAAGTACTGTGCTTGTCTCTGGGCTATTAATGGAAAGCAAGGGGGGCACTTGATTCTTTGGGCTTGTATTATAGCAGGGAAGCTAGACATTCACATTCATCTTGCTCAAAAACCTTCAGTGACCCCTCCACTAGCTAATATGATTTGAATTAATACATTTTGAATTAAGAACTCTTAGTGTAACATTCAGAGAACTCCACAAAGTGGCCCTAAACTGCCTCTTCAACTCTATTTCCTACTATTAGCCTACAAGAGTCCCATATATCAGCTATATTCGTTATTTAATACTACTCTCACCAACACGATCTTAAGCAACTTGAGGTCATATACCTCTTGGATACTCAGAACTCAGCATGGAATCCTCCTGATGATAGAAACTCAGCCAATGGTTGTCATTGGTAAAAATACAGTTTCTATTCTCATCTATCATTCTAAGTGAGTTGTCCCTACTTTGTGCTCCACTGGCACCATGGGGCCGTCTTTGTCCTTGTACTCACTACACTGGGTTGTAATTATCTGTAGGCACCCCTAGGGTGTTATTGGCTCATAGAAATCAAAGCCTCTTCTTCCCCATTCTGTCTTTGTTTCCCTAGAAGTTAGTACAGTGCCCGGCACATGACAGTTGTCAAGAAATTAACAGAAGTCTGAAGGAATGAATGAGTATAGAAACAACCTTCCTGTGGTGAATTTCATGCTCTCTGGAAATGATGGACAATCAATCAGGTAGGTAGAGGTATACATTTACATTAAAAATAAAAGCAAAATCAAGTTACTTGGCTGTTGCTAACATATCATTTAACCGGTCAAAGGTAAGTTTCTATTTGTTTGAAAATATGCAGTTCACACTTACATCCATTTCTGTACCTATATACATACACACTTATATCTGAAAGGACTTAATTAATTGCCCAACTAATTGCTGCTCCAAATAATAGTCCTTCAGAGAAGAACATGGAAGCTATTCTTTTAAAATAAAGGAATATGAACAAAATCTATAAGCTTTACAGAGTCCCAAAGGGAGTTCCAAGGTTGGAGCCGGATGCTATTACCAGCCACTATATATCATTCAAATACAGCTTTTAAGGAGGAAACCATAACCCATAGGGATCTAGTAGAAGAATTTGCAATTCATCATCTGTATTTTGGAGTCTGGAACGCCAGTGTGTCCAACCCCATTAAATGTTCCCTCTATCATAAACATGCAGGCATCCCAGCTAGTTAGAAACCTGTACAGCATCTGAGTTTTACACAGATAGTTAAACTACATACTTCTTGAGAGCATTACATAATTGTGTCTTCTAAGTATTCAGCAGTTTCTGAGAGTTGTCCAGCCAAAGATTTTCCTGCTCACTCTAGGAGACTACACATTACCTTACGAATTTCATAAAATGAAGGAAAAAAAAAGAATTTCATAAAATGAATACAAATGTTCCTTACAATGCCTAACTACTTCTTTCCTAGGCAACATAACTTTGTTCTATTAATACAGCCCCAAAAGTCAATAATTAATCATTTATATTATTTATCCCTTCCACGAACTTCTTTTTTAGAACAAATAACCTGCTTCTATACCGTTTGTGGTTTTATAGGATCAGAAGAGCAATGAAGTTATTTTCATTAAGTTAAATAAGTGATCAAAATTTCATTTAGTGTTTTAATTGGGCTATTAGCAGAACCAACTCTGGTACTAAATTCACTAAGAGAGACAGAGAGAGGTGAAAAGAATACAAAAAAAAAAGAGGAATATGGAGAAGAAAAATGTGTGTTAGTTACATATTGGCTATCCAAAGATAATAATCAACATAAAGTACTAAAACTTACAGGGAAGAACTAGCAGCATAATTACAAAATATGGGAACCCTACCCAGGTTATGGCTAATGCAGCAAATACTTGCTGGCGCTTTTAGAAAACGCTAACAAAATTCCCAGAATTCAGCATTTATGTTGTGTATAAATGTGTCATCATTTATACATCCGTCTTCCAGGAAGACAGACAGATGAGTGAGGTCACCTGAAGATCTTTCTCCCAAATCACCTATAATACAGCTATGAAGCAACCAGAAGAAAAAAAAAAAGAGCTCTCTCTGCAAAGCAAAAATTTTTTGAATAGCATATTCCGTATTCATTTACAAATTCATACAATCTTCTAGACCCAGTCCCTGTGACGCAACCAAACAAAAAAAATGCAATGGTCAAGATGAAAGAATGAATCATGGAAGCAAAGAAATAAATGGAAAAACATTCCTAAAGTGCTTTGTAGAGAACAGAGAAAAAATAGGCACTGTGGAAGGTAGGTCACATGGTCTACCTACCAGTACCAGGTGTTTCTGAGGAAGCAACTGGAGATAATGGATTAGAAAAAATAATCGAAACTGTAAAAGAAGAAAATGTTTCAGTTCAGAAAAATTATCTGAGATTAGGTATTAGAGAGGATCACCACATTCCATGTTCCATGTTGTAAACAAAATCACCAAATAAAGATCAATATATATATCCAAATATGTCCTGTTAAGTATGTCGTGGCAAATAATTTAAAAGATTCCTGTTGACATTCAAGGAACAAATACCCAAATCAAAATCATCATGATTTGTTCTTTGCAACAAAAACTACCAAAAGACAAAGGATCAATATCTACAGGGTTCTGAGGGAGAATTTAGACCCAACAAAGCGGTCTTGAACATGCAAAGAAAACAGAAGGGCAGCATGAGATCTACTAGCTTTTGGGTAATTCACAGCACAATAAAGAGGTGGTTCAGATTACTAAGCATGAAAATAAGGAGATGGGGCAAGAGATGACACCAGAAATGTAGTTTTGACTTCTTCTTTTGGGTAATTGGGAGCTTTTGAAGGGTTTTAAATGGTAGGGGACTAAGGTAGCGGGCAGGAGACCAGTGGTAATAGTCCAGAGGAAGGAGGCTACTGGACAGAAAGGAGGAGACTGAGGTGGTAGTTTGTTTTGTTATGGTTTTGTTGTTCAGTAAAAAAAAAATCATTCCAATACATGTGTAATGAGTCAGGTGGGCAATCAGGCCGATAGAAAGGATTTGGCAAGAAAAACAAAGTACTAAATGAAGTTGCTTTCTGTCTCCAGGACCTAACATAGTTCATAGTGGCTGGCACAAAGCAAGCGTTTAATATGTACTTATGGAGGGGGCATGTGGGTGGCTCAGCCAGTTAAGTGTCCGACTTTGGCTAAGGTCATGATCTCACGGTTCGTGAGTTTGAGCCCTGCGTCAGGCTCTGTGCTGACAGCTCAGAGCCTGGAGCCTGCTTTGGATTTTTTTTTGTCTCCCGCTCTCTCTGCCCCTCCCCCACTCATGCTCTGTCTCTCAAAAATGAATAACCATTAAAAAAAACACATACTTATGGGATAAATGAATGAAGAGAAGAACTCCAAAACAGGTTTGACCAATTGCAACATCATTGGAATGAGTGTTTTTTACCATGGAGACTGGTCTGAAGGACAACGCTCATTTAGAGTGAGAAAAAATTCTGGCGCATTTGTCTAAAAAAAAAAAAAAAAGAGAGAGAGAATAAAAAAAACTCAGCCCTTTCACCATTTAGTAACAATTCAGAGTTGATAATTTTAGAAGTAAAATACCAAATGTCAAATATTAGCCACAACAGGGAAAAAAATGATCAAATTAATTTGTTGTGTTCAATTAATTCACTGTGATTGTGACCATATCCCTAGTCCAAAAACTGGCTATGGTTTAATTAGGTCCTCCTGCCTTATGAAACGTCTTAAAGCAAAGAAAAACAGAATGAGCCTGGCTATTTTATGAATGCTTGACTCGTAATAATCACACTTACATAGCAAACGAAGCAGCTTTCATTGACTAAGAGGCAGTCCTTAGCACAGACTCTCACTCGTATGGAAGAAATTTATCAAGTTGGTAGTTATTCTTCCTTTAGTCTGTCTTTAGCCAAGATGCAGATTCTTCTAAAACTTTAAGTGTTCATTGTTCCATTACATATAACAAACACTAAATTTCATTCTACAATGGTCCTGTTTGTTCTATAAAGACTTCCTGAGTGCACCCCCATACACCATCCCTGCCGAGGAGCACACATTATAGTGGGCTCCTTCACAAATGCAAAGGCCCCACTGGGTCAGGCAAATCATCTACCCAGTCTGGTATGTGGGACTTCCCACAGTAATTTCTTAAAATACATGATATTTCACTGAAACCTTGGACTAAGTTGAGCCTTTGATTTCGGCTGCGGGCTGCATCAGAAAATGTTCTTGCAAAACAACTAGGCAGAACTGACAAAGAATATGAAATCAAGTCTAAATTATGAAGGCCCGCCAAAGAAGGTCTTGAGACACCTCTGTGGCTCCGCTCTTCATCAAAGAACAGCACGTGCTGTGCAGTAAATGAGGTAACGGGGGACTCCTTTTGCTCTTAGGCAACTTGAATGCCCCGAGAGCTAAGAATACCAACATGTTTTCCATAGACTGGCTACTGTCCCACAGGCTGAGTCCTTACAGGAGTGCAGCACTGAACTTGTGCAATTGACTTCTCCCTATTTAGTAGCTTCTCATAACCACGCCCAGCGCCATGCATTTTATAGAACAGCTCGGTCTGCACTGTCATTTTCCAGTGCAGACGTGAGCATTTCTGTAATTCCCTTCTCCCATTATAAATTAGGTTCAGATTTTGTTAAGGGAATTGCCCTGCTATTATTTAGTGCCTGGTAATAGTATCTACGCAGGTCATTATTACTATATTATAGGCACGTGGTGAGTTCAAAAGAGCAAAATGACACAGCCCCTTTCCTGGAAGAGGTAAGAATCTAGATTCCAAGGCGCCAGAAACACCTAATTCAGGACAATTGACATTGATCTTAAAGCCAAAACATTTTAGGTCTTCTTTAGGCTCTGTCCCCGAGCATGAAAACTAAAGACAGAAGGGGGAAAAAAAACTGCAGAAACCTGTCTTTGGGAGTACTGAGAATAAACACTGGGATCAAATATTTCCCACAGATAATTAGCAAGTTGCAAAATCAAATGTGGTATGCATATGAGGCTTCAGAAGAAAGAGAGCAAGGGGGGGTGGGTGAAGGGGTGGGTGAAACCCAAGCACGTATTTTCATCGTGTGGATGCACAAGAAGAATTGCTACTGGCATTGAAAAAGTTAAAGAGATTCTGGGCAAATTAATGAAGTGAAAACTAAATTAGTTAATGAAGTAAGCACCACGAAGTTAATGAAGCAGGGACTGGTAGAGCTCATTTTCCAAGAGTAGCTCTGTACATGCGAATTTGGAGCCTGGCCTCCGTATATTTTGAGAACCTGGCTACTATTACCCAAGATGGAACTGGATGATATATTATCAATGACACTTCCTTTCAAATAATGTCAATAGGCAACATATCTTTTGATCTCTAAGCCACGGCTTTATTTTCATCCCACTGGAAAGGCTGGCATCAGATCGAATCAGACCCAAAGATTAAATACGAAAAGAGGGAGCACATGAGAGAAATACTGGTTGAGATGATGACAGTGCCACTTTAAGGGGCCTGCCTCACATGGCTCACCTAACTGTGAGCATCTGAACACATGTGGCCTTCCAACATGGAGAGAAACTATGTTTCTACTATGGAGAGAAACTAAACACACCTGCGTTGACTTGCACTCCCTGTTCTCGTCTTGACTGCGTTCCCATTCCCTGGCTTCATACTCTGCCTCCCAGAAGGTGCTCCCGGCTGGCCCTCTTACCTGCTTTGACTTCATTCTAGGGTGACCTCCAGGCACTGCACAAGCCCCTGCCTCCCCACCAGGAAGCGTTTTATGAGCGAGGAAATGGAGGAAAGTGAGACGTGGTACCTTGCCCGTGTACATACACAGATCTATTGGTAGCTCTATGTGAGACCATCTGTGTCTGTACGAAGCCGGACATGAGTTCATATCAATGTCTCCAACTCCAACGATGAGAATCCTGGTTCCCACCATCTGCCACCCCTTTGCTTAGCTGCTCCATCCCAGTATACACGCATAGCCGTATCAGAACTGTTCATCTCCACCTGCATAGGAAACAACTTGATCAATTAGAGTTCAGGATTTATGTGAAGATTCTTTTGTCTCTGGTCTTAAAAACTCCACTCATGTCCAAAGTTATTCTCGTCCCGTGAGGTGGTTTCGTGTATTTGGAATGCAGTTAGGTTCTTCTGTCACGGTCTGCATTCCATGCTGGGATTCTCCCGTTTCCAAAACGATTTTCTAAAATTTGTGTACATGAAGGTTTACTCTTCGTGATATAAAGCTCTGCAGGTCTTGACAAATGCATAAGGTCAAATGCACCAGGATAATAACATACACAATGGTTCCACCACCCTAAAAGAATCCCCTGCGCTTCACATATTCAACCCTCCCCGCTCTCCAAACCCCTGGAAGCCATGGATGTGTTTCCAGTTTCTCTAGTTTTGTCCTCCCCGGAATATCACATAAATGGAATCATGCCTTTTCAGACTGGCTACTTTCTCTTAGCAATACACATTAAAGATTCATTCAGGTTGTCGAGTGTATCAGTAGTTCATCCCTTTTTACCACCGAATAGCATATCACTGTCTGGATGGACCACAGTTGGTTTACCCGTTCACCTACTGAAGAATATCTTGGCTGCTTCCAGTCTGGGGTAATTATGAATGAAACTACTGTAAACAGTCATGAGCCGTGGACCTAGGTTTCCAATTCACTTGGATAAAAACCTAGGAGTGTGATTCCTGGTTCATATTTTAACTTGAAAATAAAGTGTTAAACTGTCTTCCAAAGTGGCTGTCCCATTTCACATTTCCAGCAGCAAGGAGTTGAGAGTTCCTGTTGCTCCACATGCTCAAAGCATTTGGTGCTGTCAGTGTTTGGGATTTGGGCTATTCTGATAGGTGTGCAGTCGTATGTCCTTGTTGTTTTCATTTGCGTGTGCTTATTGGCCATCTGTAGGTCTTTTTTGTTGAGGTTTCTGCTCAGATATTTTGCACTTTTAAAAACGGGTTTGTTTTCTCAGTGTTGGATTTCCTTGTATGATTTTGGCACAAGTCCTTTATCAGATATGTGACTTGCAAATATTTTCTCTTAGTCTTGGCTTGTCTTTTCGTTCTCTTAACAGTGTCTTTTACGGAGCAACTTAATTTTTTTTTTTTTTTTTTTACAAAGCCTGTGCCTTTAACCACAATTCTCTACGTCTCTTCATTTTAACTGTGTGTTGCCACTGAATTCCAGGGCCTCGGCGCCAATGACAGCAATGGCAAACGCCTTCAGCCAGAGGTTTTCCCTGCTTCGCAATGCTGCCCTTTCCCTGAATAATACCTGGAGACCATACCACACCGGCCTCCTCACTGTTCCTCAAACATACCAGGAAACCTTCTGTCTCAGGGCCTTTGCACTTACTACTGTCTCAACTTAAAATGTTCTTTCAACAGATATCCTCTTGGCTCACTTCCTTACTTCCTGTACATGTTTTCTCAAATGTCACTCTCTCAATGAAGCCTACTACCCAGAACTCTGAAGACCATTGTCACCTTCGCAGCCGGTCAGAAACCATTTCAGAGTAAGTCTCACACACCTTCTCTCATACCCAGGAGCGATGAGCAACGCGGACCTGTGGTGATGTTCCCCAATAAAGCAGGTAAGCGAAGTTGTAAGCATTTTCAGTTTTGCCATGAACTCCATACAGCGATTTCCATTCTGAATGGGGAAATACGAGGCCAGTGACTATTTTGGTTTTCTAACTCATTTCCCATGAACAGAAGTGTGTTCGCCACTGGAAGAAGGCATGTGCTTGCCCAGAGCAGGATACAGTTGATTAGGGTCAGTGAGCATGGTTGGAAACATGATTGGTTCTCCCATGCACATGACAAGGAAAGCAAATAAAAAGCCAGATGCAAGTCATAGCTCCCTAGCCTTACCACACAAGAATTTCCCCAGGCCCACCCACTCACTTACCTCTCAACCCGTGGCCTCTGACCCTCCTCTCCCCAGCTCCCTCCTTCCCTGTCTCCACAGCAGCCTCTCAACCTCTCCCTCTGAAGACCTGTTTATACCCTTCTTTGGTGTTCTGACCTCAGCCACACCCACCTCCCTCAGGATGCAGCTCTCCTCCATCTGATCTTCCGGGCCCCAGATGCTCTGGGCAAGACACACCTCCCCCACAAGCCTCAGCTTTGCAGACGGCCCCCTCCCCCAACCCCTCCCGCTGCAGCCAGGCCAGGCTCTCTCCTCCCTGAGAGGACAGAGGCATGTTATAAAAGAGAATCTCTTTTTTTTTTAATTTAAATTAATTTAAAAAAATTCAACCCCAGTATAGTTAACATAGTGTTATATTAGTTTCAGGTGTATAACACAGTGATTCAACAAGTCTGTGCATTACTCAGTGCTCATCAGGATAAGTGTGTTCTTAATTCCCTTCATCTGTTTCACCCATCCCCTCGGCCCCCTCCCCTCTGGGAACCACTGGCTTGTTCTCTAGAGTTAAGTCTGTCTTCTGGTTTGTCTGTTTTTTTCTTTGCTCATTTGTTTGGTCCTTACATTCCACATATGAGTGAAATCATATGGTATTTGTCTTTCTCCGACTGACTTATGTCACTTAGCATTATACCCTAAAAGAGGATTCCCTATTCATACCAAAAAGGCACTCGACTTAGGGATACACAACAAGATGGGGGCTAAGGGGAAACAGTGAGGAGAGACTTCATGGCAAATGGATTAGAACAACGTACTCTCGCAAGGATTTGGATTTTGGTTTCTCTGACCCTCGGAATCCTTAGATGTCTCCAGAAGTTTTCAGCCTCACACACACTTTCTCTTTCACGAGGGACGTTTATTTTGCTAGTGAACACCGGCAGGATACAAACGATGGTATCCCTAAAATTAACAGTGAAAGGGCGAGAGATGATTGCAAATGTGTTGACTGGGAAGCTAAAATTCAAGATGCTCTCAGAGCAAATGATATCATTTGTCAGTCTCTTATGGTCAAGAATGGAGTTTCAAAAGGTTAAGTTCCTGGAAGTCTTAACTACATTGACAGTGTCATCTGAAAGTTGATAAAAGATGAAGAAATGAAGGATCCTAAGTAAGGTTATAAGGAATTTGCAGCTGGAGGTTCACATCACGGGCTGCCTGAGCTTGATGGTATTCTGTGTTTTCCTGCCACTAAAAATGAACATGACCTTGCAATTGGTATCATGTCTTTCTGTAAGGCTTACCACGGTTAAAAGACAAAAACACACCAAAGGAGTAAGGCAAAAGAAAATCCTACCCCCGAGAGACATGGCTAAATCCAAACAAATGAGACAAATACATTTATAGACATCCAAAAGGGAATGCAAGGCCAACGACAAGAATAACGTTGTTTGCTGAGCACCAAACACCTGAATGCTAGAAATCAGGACTCCTAAACTTTTCTTATAGTTAAGGGTTAGTGGCTTTAGGAGATACGATATTACTTTCCCTTGTTGAAAAACTGTGCAGTCAGAAAACAGCCTAGAATCCCATTTTTTTTTGGAGGCAGCTTTTTCAGACCTCAAATTTATATGGGAAAGCCCTTGGGAAGTGTACAGGGCTCTTTGTGATGCAGCGAGGTGGCTGTTGCCACACAGCTGGTGTCATACCCATTTACGCCGAGCCTGCCAGGTGGCCCAGCTTCCCTGAGCGTTTCTCAGGAGAACGGTGGCCACCGCCTCAACCGGCACTTGTACGCATGGCATGAGGGACTGGTTGGGCTGAAAAAGCCAAGGCAAGATTTACTATTTGGAGAGGCCTATGACAGGCAACCATCTGAAGCTCTGCACTCAATGATTTGGGGAAAGGCAAAATTGGGAGGTGTAAGGGACATCCTTGGGAGAACCGTCCTAGCTTTTTTAATGCTTACCCAAAGATGATAGCGTTTCACCTTTAAGCTGCTCTCCGAAAGGCACTCCCAAGCAGAGAATCCACTGTTCACTTTACCTACCTTAGAAGAATACAGGGGGAATAGGTGAAGGGGATTAAGACTACACTTAACGTGATGAGCAGTGAGTAATGTCTAGAATTGTTGAATCACTACGGTGTACACCTGAAACTATTATAACATGTTATATTAACTGTACTGGAAACATATAAATAGCAACAACAAAAATTCCACCATGGTTCATGGGCCTGGTATACCTAAACCAGCCCCTCCCACAAAGGGGCAAGGGATGACTGTGAACAGATAAACATCTATTGCCTAAAGGAAATTTGAGTTCTTTCACCTAATAATTGAGTCTTTACCAATGTTGAGAAATATAATACGGGGTCACGGGCCATTAAGCCAAAATAAATGCTGGATGTGCTAGGGCAGTGAAGCAGCAACCACTGAAAAGTCACCACCGAACAAATTAGTAGAAGGTGGGTGGCCAGGGTGAAAGGCAGAGGACAGCAGCAAGGAATTGCCCATTTCCCATGTTCTATGGAGAGGAGTTCCTGGGAATCGACAATGCATGCTTTAGCATGAGAACAACTGCAGAAGATAGCGCCGGACAGTTTACAAATCACTTCCTCCTCCAATATTTCATCCCATCCTCACAACAATTTATTCCTCTTACCTGTATTTGTATTCGTTCAGCTACTGAATTTCAACAAATACATATTGGGCATCTACTACGTGTCATTCTAGGTTCTAGAAAGACCAGAAGGAATAATTCAGATAAGGTACCTTTTCTCATGGAGTTTACGGTCTGGGTAGAAACCAGCAGTAAACATGAACACACACACACACACACATATGCAGACTGGACCATAAGTGTCGTGAATAAAACAGCCACAGAGTGATGCCATGGAGAGTGCTAAGGGCAGGGCACTGCATTCAATAGAGTGGATGAGGAACAGGGTTACATTTGAATTAAGAGCTGAAGGATAGGAAGGAGCTAATCCTGCCAAGATTGGAGGAGGATGTGCATAGGTACAAGAGTGCCCCAGGTAAACACAAATCTGATCTTTCTATGACTTCTCTTTTTTTAAGATTCCACACCTAAGTGATACCAAAGGAAAGGACTACTGAGTGTGAGCTGTATGCCAAGGGCAGCGGCAAGCCATTGGAGGGTTGTGACCGATCTGCGTTTTCATGTGACTTTGGGAAACAGATGGAGAGGGGACGAGAGTGGGTGCAGGGAGAATAGTCAAAGGAGGGTCCTAGGGAGAGACAGCCAGGGGCCGGCTAGTGTGTTGCCGGAGGAGTTGCAGACAAGAAGGCAAACGAGGAATACGCTTTGGATGTGGAGCCTGCAGGACGTGCCGATGGACTAGTGGTGGGTGGAGGGAGGAGTCCAGGATGACTCTTGGGTTTGGGGACTGATTGGCCAGTGGTGCCATATTCTGAGGTGGGGAGCAGTGACGGAAGAACAGCTTTGGAGTGTGATGGGGGTATCTAGAATACTGGGAGGAAGTGTTATAGTTTTGTTTTACAGATAAAAAAACTGAGTCTCAGGACCATAGCCAGAATTCCTCGGCTGGCCTTGGCTGGCTCTGACTCCCTAGGCTGTGGAGTATCTAGGACCAAGAAGCAAGCATCTCTGCAGACAGCCCCCTTCTTCTTGCACAATCTCTCAGCTTCTAGAGGTTCCAGTCACCTTGTGGAGAACTAAGGCTTGCAAATCCAATACAGCTCTTTACCCATTCCCAACATCTGGAGGTCTGGGAACCAGGATAAAAAGTGTGGGACTGGTCCCGGGACTCTGTGCTAAGAAGGGTCAAGAAACAGCATGCATGTTCTTGTTTAGAGATTTGCTCCCAACCTCTCCTGGTCAGGAAAAATTCTCCACTAATCGGTCTTGCTGCAAAGCTCCCCCTTTCCCTCTTCCCACTGGTCTCCTGCTTATCACTCTTGAAATGACATAAGCCAATCTGAGGCCTGGCTTCGGGATGAAAAAAAAGAATCAAGGTTACTAGATAACTATCTCCATCATCTGACACAAAACCAGAAAACACAAACTTTCATTTGCCACTGGATTTGGTTGTAATGGAGTCCAAAGATGGTCCAAATCCTTTTGTTGTCCTGGCATGTCGTGACAGCTGTCATATCGACCGCTACTGGGAACAACTGCACCATTGACTAAGCTTGGGAATTCTGTCACAGAGAGATTTCCACTGGAATGGGAGTTTTATTCTGGGAATTAGAGTGTGAAACCTGCACCTCGAATTGCAGTGATGACAGGGATGAAAAAAAATTTTTTTTTCCATGGGGAAGAAAACACTGTCCCTGGATTACCTTTGAGAGCAAAGGACAAAGGGTTTTCCTTGAATTGTTCTTGGAGGGGAGCAGAGAGCCCCGGAAGACAGTCCTGGATGCAGATGGAAGAGAAGGTGTTTTGTGCTGGGGTTTCCTCTAATCCAACCCGCCTCCCTGCTGCAGCTGAGGCCTCAGGACCTCTCCAAGGGGTGGCCCCAAGGAGGTCAGGTCAGGAGGTTAGGAAATGACGTGGAGAGAGGGCTTGGGGTCAGCTTCGGAAAAAACAAATACGCAAAGGGAAAGGTTGGTGCCCACTCCAGAAGGGACTGCCATTTGGAAACACGTCTGGTCCCGGAGAGTTCAGGGGAAAATGGGGTGTGGAGATTGTGCGTCGCCTATGAGCCGACAGTCACAGACCACTCTGGCACTGTGGTTCTCAGCTTTCTATCTGCAGCTGGCCCTCTCTGGCTGCACATAAATGGATCAGATGCCTGTTGTCTAAAATTTCTTTCAGTTTCCCTTCCCCTCATGGCCCTCAGCATCTGTCCTCACACCGTTTCCACCTTGGGTTTTCCATTTCCAGCATCAACACGGTAGCCAGGCCTGTGTCATGTGTCACCAGTAGTCCCCAACCTGCCCTCCCTGTGCCCACTATTATCCTCTGGTTCAAGCTGCTATAACACAGCACCACACCCAAGGTGGCTTAAACAACAGAAATCTATTTCTCACAGTCCTGGAGGCTCAGACTTCAAGGTCAGGGTGGCCACATGACTGGGTTCTGCTGAAGGCCCTCTTCTGGGCTGCAGATGTCCAACTGCACATTGTGCCTTTTCTTTCCATCTTTGATGGGAATGCCGAGGATTTACTCTCTTAACCTTCCTGCTAATCATACAGCACTGTTTGCTCTAGCCATCATGTTGTACATTACATCCCCAGGACTTATTTAGCTTATAACTGAAGCTTACAACTTTTTGCCCCCTTTGTTCAACTCCTGGCCTCTGGTATCCACAACTCTGATCTCTTTTTCTATGAGATTTTGTTGTTGTTGTTTTTAGATTCCACGTGTAAGTGAAATCTATGGTATTTATCTTTTTCTGCCTGATTTATTTCACTTAGCATAATGCCTTCAAGGTCCATCCAATGTTGTTGTGACACATATTTTCACATGGCGGTAAAACACAACCTACCTCTCTGGCTTCTTCTCATGAGACCACTGATCCCATTCAAGATGGTTCTACCTTTGTGACCTAATTATCTCCCCAAAGCCCTACCTCCAAATACCATCACTTTGGGGATTAGGGTTTCAGCATATGAATGTGGCGGGGGGGGGGGGGGACACAAACATTCAGTGCATTGCATCCCTTCTCCAGTGGATTTCCCAAACTAAATCTCCTAAAGACAACCCATTATCTAAAAAAACCGTGCCCAGGGTGCCAGGTCCGTGAACTCGTCTCGAAGAGAGCACTAGGCCAGGAGGTCTCTCTCATTTCCTTCCTGCAGCATCACCTCCATGGGGTTGCTCAGAAGCAATGAAGCAAATATCCAACTGCCCATTGGGTAGTACCCATGTCCACTCAATGCCTCTCACCACACAACAGCCCATCGGCACCCACAGCACACTTCATCGAACCCATTCGCCTCCCATCCTTTTCCTGCTCCACCTGTGGAACAGCCACTCCGATCCTCCCCCCATTGCCTCTTCTGGATACCTTCTGGCATCCCTGTCCCCCCACCACCAGCACCCGTCATTTACAGTGGGCCCCTCAAACTCACATGATGGATCACCACACACCCTCCTTACTCAGGATGTATGTAAATTCCACGTACAAATAAATCTCTTCAGTGAGGTTAAGCCCAAGCGTCTTAGTAAAATTGGTGCCAGCAGAAATCTTATCTACATTCCATTTCAAGATGTGGGGATGTAGGAAGCTACCTTTGCTAAGACATCTCAAAGGTGAGGCAGTAAACTTGGTGTTCTTGACGGGGGGATCCTGATGTGCCAGCTGCTCATCTCCTGCACTCTGACCGTGACTCTTTCAAACCAGCACGTTGGACAACGTTCAGGCACTTTTTGATACAATTGAGAATCCTGTGTTTTCTTTAAGTTTTTTTAATGCTTATTTATTTTTGAGAGAGAGAGACAGAGTGTGAGTGGGGGAGGGGCAGAGAGAGAGGGAGACACAGAATCCAAAGCAGGTTCTGAGCTGTCAGCACAGAGCCCGACGGGGGGCCTGAACCCACGAACTGTGAGATCATGACCTGAGCTGAAGTTGGACGTTTAACCAACTGAGCCATGCAGGTGCCCCTGAGAATCCTGTGTTTTCAATAGAGGAAGAGAGGGGGCAAAGGAAAAAAAAAAGACCGGGCACACAATCCTCCTTAGAGGGAAAATTTGATACCTGATTCAATTCTCCCCCTTAGGGTATGGTGACGATACCCAAACACTTCTCCTGGGATCCCATGGCCCCATAGCCAGATTCCATGCATATTACTAAAGACAAAAGATATCGACTTAATTTTTGGAAAAATAAACGGATAGTGAGAGGGAGAGAGAGAGAGGGGTGGGTGAGAAAGACATTGCTTTTTTTCTAAGCCCCACATTTTTTAATTAAAAAAAGTTTTTAAACATATTTTTAAAGTTTATTTATTTTTGAGAGACAGAGGGAGGGAGAGACAGACAGACAGACAGACAGAGCATGAGCAGGGGAAGGGCAGAGAGAGAGGGAGACACAGACTCCAAAGCAGGCTGCGGGCTCTGAGCTGTCCACACAGAGCCCACCATGAGGCTGGAACCCACAAACTGGGAGATCATGACTTGAGCCGAAGTTGGATGCTTAACAGACCAAGACACCCAGGCACCCCTCCAAGCCCCACTTTAAGCTTCTACCATACTTATTTTCTAAAGGTCAAGCTGTGTAACCATGACCATGGGAGCTGCCTTATTACATTGACTCCTAGAATTACTTTAGCCATATGAAACATTTTAAATCTTGTTATTCAGCCTCCTAAGCTCATGTTAAAGATATGAGGCGCATCTCCTTTGGGGAAGTTGAACCAAAAAGTGACTAGCCAAACACTCATCAATAGTTCCCATTAAAAGCATGTATTTTATCTGCTTATGTATATTCTTTCTTTTATCACATAGCCAAGAGACCAGATAACAATAAAGCTTGGGCAATTGCTGGCATCAGAAGACATATGAATTCTGTAACCAAGACTGATGAAATCTGCATTCAAAATGTCTCTTACACCAGGACCCTCCTTTCCCCTTCCTGAGCCAGCACCCCCAGTTCAGATCCTTATTACCACCATAGCACTGAAGCAATGACTTACTAACTGGGCAAGGACTTCCTGCCTCTGGCCCTACTGCATTTACCTGGGATAGTAAACTTTCAAAAGCATGGCTCTCAAGATGTCATGTTTCTGCTCAAAAATCTCCTGTGGTTCCCAATTTCACACTGACTTTTTTCTACAAGCTCTGGAGACCTTTAAACCCTCCCCAATTAGGCTTCAACTGCCTTTCTCATCCTTATGTTTACAACCAACTTACACCTGCCTTGTATGTCAGCCACATACACTCCTGGCTATTCCCCAAGTATGTCCAATAGTCTCTCTCTGACATGACCTCATGCATTTTCCCCTTTGTCAAGGTTACCATTCCTATCACCCTCTGCCTGATCAAACCTGATCCCTGTTGCAAGTTCTTTCTCAACTGTCCACACCTCCCTGAAGCATTCTCCCTAATCCCAACAGACAACTTGCTCTGACCTCCTATTATGGCATTTCTCTAACTCATTCCCTGCCCAACCAGTGGTACACTTGTAGATGTTTAACAACAGACTGAAAAAAGTCCTGATTTACAGCATTTGCCAATTTCTACGGTGTAAATACAATTTGAAGCTACCAATCTGATGTCACTGAACAGAGTTGTGAAGACAGATATGTGATAGTAAACAATTATATAGTATTTCTACCATACAGATACAATCAATGTAAACTATCTCAAGAGCATAGACAATAATATAGTAAAATAATTAAAAACTAATGAATTACTTTTGCTTTTTAAAATAAGTTTATTTATTCTGAGAAAGAGAGAGAGTGGGGAAGGACAGAGAGAGAGGAAGAGAGAGAATCCCAAGCAGGCTCTACACTGTCAGCATGGAGCCTTATGTGGCACTTGAACTCACAAACCTATGAGATTATGACCTGAAATCAAGAGTCAGACACTTAAGTGAGCCACCCAGACACCCCTACTTTTGCTTTTAATAAAATTTACTGTACGTTTACATAATTTAATTTTTAATAATAGTTGTGTCTAACAACCAGCTCTCAAAATTCCTAAAAATTTAATAATCAGCTCTTGTGAGCTGGCTCAAACCAGTTCCAGGGCACCATTGCCCCCGCTATCCACTATATAAGCTCCTTGAAGGAAGATGTCGTGTCATGATCTCTGTGCACCTAGCTCAGTACTATGAATAAGGTAGGCTCTGGATAAAATGTTAGAATGCTGAAAGCCATATTAATGGAACCTAAACCCAATATGGACACCTGAATCCATATCCCAGAGTAAGGCTCTAAAAGGAGCTGACCGTAAGGATCTAGAACACCGAGGTCCCATCATTGGCAGAATGGAGGAGAAGGCCAGCATTGCTGGGCAGAGAGCCATAATAATAAATTTAGTGCCAGGAGAACAGAGTGCAACTTAGCCTTAGAGGCCTGGTCTTATTGCCCCAGGGATTTCTTGGGTTACTTTTGTCTCATTTGTTCGAGTGTCCCCAGGTCTGAACCAAGGAGCGGGAAAAGCAATGGATGAGGCAAGACTATACAAGGAAACTTCCATGTGCTGTTTCAGGGTCCCAAATGCAGCAGCAGGGGAGGGCCAAAGGAACAGAGGATGGCGTTGTGGCACTCTGCTGCTCACATGGAATCTGAAAAGTGTTTGGACTCCAATATTCCAATACTCCCACCTCTCCCTACATCAGTAAAATGATGCCACAAGATGCAGAAACATTACCTTTCTTTGGAAGGCTTACAAACATTAGTTGGAAGAACCGATTCATGGAGTTAAAGTTACTTTCAAAGAGAACAGCCATTTCCTACCCACGTTTATTTTTCTCAACATAGAAGGATGGGCTAAACATTCAGACCGAGATTCACGATATTTGAATCCTTACACAATTTCTTCTGGGATTCAAATATCATATAGTTCAGCTTTTCTGTTTTTTATTTGAATGGGACAAACTTGCTACTTTCCCTTATAGAACAATAAAAAGATTATTGAAAAAAATGTAACTGCATTGATCTCCTTATATAAAAGTACATTAGGTATGATTAAAAGCAATTGGGAATGTCTAACGTCTAGAAACAGTGTAGGCTAGGGGCGCCTGGGTGGCGCAGTCGGTTAAGCGTCCGACTTCAGCCAGGTCACGATCTCGCGGTCCGGGAGTTCGAGCCCTGCGTCGGGCTCTGGGCGGATGGCTCAGAGCCTGGAGCCTGTTTCAGATTCGGTGTCTCCCTCTCTCTCTGCCCCTCCCCCGTTCATGCTCTGTCTCTCTCTGTCCCAAAAATAAATAAACGTTGAAAAAAAAAATTAAAAAAAGAAACAGTGTAGGCTAGGTTAAGGGCGGGGCCTGAGGTCCTGATTTATAAAACCTCCCCCAGCTGGGCCCTAGGTGGCTCAGTCGGTTGAGCACCCTACTCTTGATTTTGACTCTGGTCATGATCTCACAGGTTGTTGCCATTTGCAACAACGTGGATGGAACTGGAGGGTATTATGCTAAGCGAAATAAGTCAGTCAGAGAAAGAGATCATATGATTTCATTCATATGTGGAATTTCAGAAACACAGCAGATAAACAGAGGGGAAGAGATGGAAAAATAAGATAAAAACAGAGAGGGAGAAAAACCATAAGAGACTCTTACAGACAGAGAACAAACTGAGGGTTGCTAGAGAAAGATGGGTGGGAGATGGACTAAATGGGTGATAGGCATTAAGGAGGGCACTTGTGGGGATGAGCACTGGGTGTCATATATAAGAGATGAATCACTGGGTTCTACTCCTGAAACCAAGACTATGCTGTATGTTAACTAACTTGAATTTAAGTAAAAACAAATGATAATAATAATAAATTTTAATCATGAACAGAGAAGGAAAGATATAAGAAAGATGGATGGATCAGTGGTGTGGCCAGATAGTGAGATAGTAGAGTTTCTGGTGGCAAGGGGACATTCACGACGAAGATGAGGAGCCTTCAGAACACAGAGCTGATTAGGATGTGAGGGACAGAGAACTGTGAGACCAGGGTGGGTAGGTGGACTATTGGCATGAAGACTTGAAACCATCTAGGACACGGCAGACCTTTGAATGGAGAGAGAGCATCAAGTAAGGAGTCATCCAGCCGTAAGGTGATGGTGTCCTCTACAAGAAGTGGTGTGGGAGGCTGATAACATGAACAGACTAATCCCTAGAATTTGTGACTGTTGATTTATTTGTAAAAGGGGATTTTACAGACATAACTAAGTTGAGGGTTGTGAGATGAAGAGATTATCCTGGAATATCTGGGCTAGCTCTAAGTGACATCACAAACGTCCTTATAAGGGAGAAGTAGGGGGAGACATCCAGAGGCACAGAAGAGAAGGCAATGCACCCATGGAGGCAGAGATTGGAGTGATACAGCCATAAGCCAAGGCCTGCCCACAGCCACCAGAAACTGGAAAAGGCAAAGAGTGGATTCTCCCCTAAAGCCTCCAGAGGAAGTACAGACCTGCTGACACCTTGATCTTGGCCCAGTGAAATCAGTTTCACACTTCTGGCCTCCAAAACCATGACAGAATAGATTTTTGTTGTTGTTCTAAGCCCCTAACTTGGCGGCCCATTGTTAAAGGAGCCAGAGAAAACAAGTGTCCATGCGGAGCTGAGAAAAGAGTTCCCAGCCCAAAGGCACAATGGGCAGCTAGGTTTCAGGTGACACAGGATGGGCAGGAGAACATTCCATGAAGAGATTATTTCCATAAGGAAAACAGTTAAGCTATGACAAGGCTTCTAAAGGGTCTGGCAAGAAAACACTGGCTAGAAGGTCGGTTTGCCATGGGAGGAGAAATCTGGAAAGCAACCATGGCAGGGGGGCGGTGAGAGAGGCTGGGGAGGCCTGCAGGTGGGCACTGGCAATGATGGCAAGGCCTCAGGGGAAGCAGCTGATCTCAGGTTCTCACATGGCACGCTGGCTAGTCCTCAGCCCCACTGTTCTAGCTCTCTCTCCTAGCCTCCCGTGTTTGCCAGCAACCCTCGGTGTTGCTCAGGTAGTATGTCCTTTCCTCACGTCCTCTCCCCTTCTTATAAGAACACCAGAGGGGCACTTGGGTGTCTCAGTTGGTTGAGGGTCTGACTTTGGCTCGTGTCATGATCTCACAGTTTGTGGGTTCGAGCCCCACGTCAGGCTCCGTGCTGACAGCTTGGAGCCTGGAGCCTGCTTTGAATTCTGTGTCTCCCTCTCTCTGCCCCTTGCCCTCGCATGCTCTCTATCTTTCTCTCTCTTGAAAATAAATAAAGAAACATTAAAATAAAAAGAACACCACTCATTGGATGTAGGGCCCACCCTAAGTCTAGGGTGATTTCATCTCAAGATCCTTAACTATTTACCTCTGTACAAACTTGATTTCCAAAGAAGTTTACATTCTGAGGTTCTGGGTGGCCATGAATTTTGGGGGGACGGTATTCCACGCACTACAAATAGTACTTACATGCCACTTATTTTGTGCCAGCTATGTTTCTAAGCCTTTTACTTGTATTAAATCAGTTTATCCTCACGGCTTTCCTATGAGTAGATACTATTATGATTATCCACACTCACAGAGGAGGAACTAAGGTACAGTGAAGCTAAGGAACTTGCCTACGGTCACACATTGAGTAAATACCAGCAGTGAATTCCAACCCAGACAGTCCTGCTCCAAAGGTCACGTTCTAAACCACTGCAACAATCTGCTATGAACAACTGTTGAAACAGCAAACTCGATTTCTATTTGTCATGCTTGACACATCTTAGGAGAAAACCTGACTCAGCTGATACTACTTACACTCACACTTGCGATTAGGCAGAACCTTATTCATAACTATTACTTTCTTTACTGGAGTATGAACAGAAGGATAAACCATGAATCTACTATTTTTTCTCCCATGTTGCAGAAGCCAATTGTGTGATCGTGTTGAAGTCAATCATTCTCTCAGCATCCGCCTGTCAGTTAATGTTTATTGAGCATTTATGACGTGCCAGGCGATGGACGAAGTAGGTATTGAGGGTGTGGTGAAGCTCAAGGTAGACAAAACCCCCCGCCCTGCCGGTCTTTAAATGCTGATGAGACAAACAAACTAACCTAGGAATCACTCAGATATTTTAACAATGATGACTCTGCAAACGACTGGAAAAGAACACAGAGTATGGTCTTTCTAGAAGCACATAGAAGGAAGGCCTAGCTCCATCTGAGGAGTAAGGGAAGAGATCTTTGGAAAGGTCATTTAAACCAAGACTTGAAGTTGCTCTGTAAGAAGGGAAAAGCCTTCCAGGCAGAGGGAAGCACAGGTCTGAAGTCTAGAATTGAAAAAGAATAGAGTATGTTGGCGCTCCCGGGTGGCTCATTTGGTGAAGCGGCCGACTCTTGATTTCAGCTCCGGTCATGACCTCGTGGTTCATGGGAATGAGTCCTGTGTCGGGCTCTGTGCCATGAGCACAGGATTGTCACGTTCTGCTTGGGATTCTCTCTCTTCCCCCTGTCTCTCCCCCTGCTCTGTCTCTCAAAATAAATAAACTTAAAAAAAAAACCCAGAGTACATTGAAGAATGGATAATTCGGGAACAGTTGAAGACGGAGCAAACCTGGAGTGAGAGCGGCGCATGTGGGGCCGCTCAGGGCCACACAGGTAAGCGTGACACTCACAAGCCACGCATTCATAATATAAACAGGCTCATGCAACCACAAATAGCTATAAGGAAGACTGAGCAAGCACGAGATGAGAACGCCCAATGTACCAGGTACGGGGAAGGTACTAAATAAATATTACCTGAATCTGAATTCACCGAGAATCTCTCTTGAACCCTCACCTAAGAAAATACAATAACCTTAAATTCTCAACTCCCTTCTTGTGGGCTTGCCGAAGCTGACATTCATAACCAAATGGACTAAAATCGCAGAGCAGATGATATGAACTTGTCATTTTGCCATGTTATCTGACAAGGTCGTCTTAATGAAACAAAGAACCCTGCACACACGTGAATTTCAACAGTTTTGGCCTTGTCTCATTCATAAGCATAATGTTTTCTAAAGCCCACACTGCCTACAATATCAGTCACATTAAAATCACTGATCCCTCTAAACAATGATTGTGTAATCACTGTAATTATTGTCTGAAGGACAGACTCAATCTCAAGATAGAAGAAGTGAGCCTACTCCACATTTGATTTTTTTTGGTAGCATACTTAAATTTAAATTACACCATAGGCACTTTTTAGCATAACATGTACTGTATATTTTTGCATTTCAATAAACCCATTTTCCCCGACACATAACACTTGGTAATTCAGAGAAATATATCTTAGCAGCTCCCAACTGCTGCTTCCTCAAGTTGGCTCATGGTTAGTATTTTTCCTTTTTTCTTGAGTTAAGTGAAAACTACAAGCTTTCTGGGAGCAAGAATAAACCGGCTTGTCTTTAAGAAAAAGGAATCCCTTTTTGTTTCTCTTCCCTTCTCTCAAAATCATATCACATGCAATGGAAGCATCAGCTGTATTTATCAGTAATAAAGTGACCACAAGAGGAAACCAAGTGAATATTGCCATATGTAGTTAGCTTTATGCCATAGATGTCTTTCTGTACATCCCATTTTTCCCTAGAGCAAGGAGAAAGGCTCATTACAAACACAGGTTCTGCTGGCAAACAGATCTGGGGGGCAAAGCCTGGCTCTGTGGCAAAGTGATGCTATGTGACTTCTGCCTATGCATTGGAGCCCCAAGTCTGCCATGCTCTGAGGAGGCCCACACCACTTGATGAGGCCAGGGGAAAGTGCTCTGGTGGCGGTCCTGATCTGTGAGTCATCCCTACCCAGCCACCAGACATGGAAAGAGCCACCGGCTATGAAACGTTGTAGATTCTCCAGATCAGTCCGTATACCAGCTGAAGGTCACTGAGGGACATGAGTTGATGCCACAAGTTGCAAAAGAATGACCTCAATTCTTTGACCATAGAATCTGTGAGCCCACTAAAATGGTTGTTATCTTAAGCCACTAAGCTTTGGGGTTATTTGTCATACATTAACAATAACAGAAACAAGAGACAACCCACATTAACGTCATCTCACTGGGCCAACAGGCACCTGGAGAGACCCTTGGCTACAAGCCAATGGGATAGTAGTCAGAACAGGACCGGCAGCGACAATGGGCCCATATGTAGGACATACTCTGTGCGGGGACTGTTCCTTGTGATTTATGTCTATGAACTCATTTAATCCTCACAACAGACCTGTGAGATAAGTGCTATTATTATCCCTACTTCACAGATGAGGAGATTGACACACAGAGATGTTAAATGACCTGCCCACCCTCCCACAGAGACTAAGTGGTAGGGCAGGGTTTGGATATAGGCCGTCTGGTGCCAGAGTCCCCACCTTTAGTCCCCACCCTACATAACCTCACTCATGTCAAATATGTACGAGAAACCTTTCCAATGTGTCTAGACTGCTTCAAAACACTACAGAGCTGGTTTCCTGGTCCTGATCACCAAGTCCATCTGGAGTGGTGCTCCCAACAGGCCAGTGAGCTCTGCTGCCCCTGGTCAGTCTCCAAGCTGCAAGGGCACTGACTCGAATTCCGGCAATTCATAAAGACCAGTTTCCTTTGGAAGACTCCAACCGTGCCCTGGGACTCAGTGACAACCCAAACATCACAGATCTCATTGTTAATGTTACTTTGAACTAGACTTTATCAGTACTGTCATAGGTGCTGCAGGAGAGGCAAATAATGATAATAATAATAATAATAATAGCTAAAAGCCGCTGAGCACGGGATACCAGGTGTTATGTTCAGCACTTCACATGAGTACTCCCTTTAATTTTCATAATAACAGTGACCTACAATGCAACTACTCTTGCTTTCACTGCCATTCTACAGAAAAGGAAACTGAAGCTCATGGAGATTAACTGACTTGCCCAGGGTTACACAATGATTAAGCGGGACAGGATTTGAACTCACATCGGTATAACTCTAAATAAAGCCAGTATGCTCAATTGGATCAGTGACTCACTGCACTGCTTTTCTGATGGAAGAGACATATGACCTCATAGTAAAAAGCCAGTATGGGCTCCTTCACAACGCTTCCCGACTTAAATCCCACCTCTACCCCTTCTCTCAATGGTTCACTGCTCTTCACCATAAAATGATAATGAAAGGGATAATGAAAATACACTCACTCCTAGGTCTATATCCAAGAGAAGTGAAAACAGAGACCTACACAAAAACTTGCACAAGAATGCATACGGCAGCATTATTGACAAGAGGTAAAAACTAGAAACAACACAAATGCCCTTCAGTAGATGCATGAATAAGCAAACTGAGTGAGTTTGGGTGTGAGAAGTTGTTTTAAAATTGATTGTGGTGACTGTTGCACCTATGTGTAAATGTCCTAAAAACCATTTCACTGTATACTTTAAATGGATGAGTGTATGATACGTGAGTTATACCTAAATAGGTCTAAAAAACACAAACTCACTGCATTATGTTGTTGTTTGGCATAAACGAGTTAAGTGCCAAGAAAGGTGCCTGGCGCATGGCTCTGAGTACAGGCTAGCTGCTTGTACGTTGCAAAAAGTTCAAAAGAATGTACCAGAATGGATTTGAGATATTGGTTCTTGTTTGGGCACCATAAGAAATCGCATTCAATTTTCACTCTGATTTTACTGCATTTTCCTGAAAGTCGTTAAGTGCCCTCCATCCTGTCACCTGAAACACACAGTGAGAAAGTGCCAAAATGCACAGGGGAAAAAAAAGAGAGAAAAACAAAAGCAAAATAAAACCAATACTTTGGTGGCAAATACCAACCACAGTGAGAAAATATCTCATCCTGTTTGTGTTTTGGGGTTTGATGAATCATCGGGGAGACGTCCTGCTCGTGTCTTTCCTGCGCTGTGTCTCCTCTCTGCCCTGCCCTTCCCTCTTCCTCAAAAAGCTCAGCTGCTTCTTCAACCAAATACTTCTTCAACCAAATACTCAGAAAGTACTGAGCAGAAGTCTACATAGAGGGCGGTAGCGGCTCCGCCATGGAAGCCTGTAACAGCAATTTTTCCTGTTCCAAGCCTGCTCCAAGGTGAAGCGCTGAGGGGTCCCCAGAGCCAGCGGTGGACTGGCTGAGACACAGGGGACGGGGTCTGCTGGCTACGTCTCTCTACACTTGCCTTAGCTTCTACCCCAACCAGAGCTGCAAAAGAGAAGTATTCCAAGGAGCTGAGGAACCACATTTCCAACCCTCACAAATGTCTCCTTTTACCTTTAATGATGGAAATTAGATTGTGTTGTGTGCAGCTGTTTGCAAGTTAGGTTTCTTTGTCTTTAACCTTAATCCCAGCAGGAGCCTTCCTCAGATAACACTAGCACATCAGAGAGGGCAGGGTTTCAGGCAATTTCTCTTGCTTGAATTTTACAGGCAGGGAGGCAAAATTAGAGAAGGGGTCTGTTCCAAAAGGCCATTAGTGAGTCAGTCCCTTACGTGGTGAGCTTACCAGTCCAGCTCACAAATGGTTAATTGACCCACACATAGTGTGGCTCGAATATGGATATATTCCCAAAACTATGGATATTTTCAATAGCAGGCTCATGATTCTTCACCTGAAATCCTTGGAGCTTAATGTTTCAGAAATCAGCGTTATTTGGATTTCAGAAACGGAACCCAATGCATATACTCTATGTAATGTAAGACTCCCACTGGGGTCAGGAGCAATATCCTGTAATCAAGACAACTTTTCTGAGGCAAAGCAGATGAATACTCAGATGAAGTAGGATAAAGAGAGATTGTAAATAGCCTTCTGGTAAGTTAAGGTCAACTTCTGACACCAAACCAGCACATTTGCAAAAAAAACAACAAAAACAACAACAACAAAAAAGTGCTCAGTTTCCCATCTGTAGAGGATTTCAGAATTCCAGGTAAGGGATTGTGAACATATATCTTCATGTACACATTCCCATTTGTGTATGTACTCCTGGGCAATTACCTAACCTGACTGGGCCTCATTTTCCTCATCTGTAAAATGGGATCAACAATAGTCACCTCATATTAAACCACATGTAAAGCTTTGAGTGGTGCCTGATATATAGTAAGAGCTCAAGAAATGTTATGTCACCTAAGTGTCCATGCAGGGATGAATGGTAAAGAAGATGTGACATACACACACACACGCGCACACACACACACACACACACACACTGGAATATTAAACAGCCATAAAAATGTGGAAATCCTGCCATTTGCAACAACACAGATGGATCTTGAAGGCACTGTGCTAAGTGACATAAGTCAGACAGAGAAAGAAAAATACTGTATGGTATCACTTATATGTGGAATCTTAAAAAAAAGAAAACTCATAGAAAGATCAGATTCGTGGTTACCAGAGGCAGAAGCTGGGGGGAAGGGGAATTGGAAAAATGTGGTCAAAAGGTACAAACTTGCAGTTTAAGAGAAATAAGCACTAGTGATGTCATATACAACACATGACTGTAGTGAGCACGGCCATGTGACAGAAAAGTTGCTAAGAGAGCACATCCTATGAGTTCTCATCACAAGGAGAAAAATTTTCTTTTAAAAACATTTCTCTTTATTGATTTACACGAGATGATGAATGTTAACCTACCGTGGTAAGTTTCACAATGTGAGGCCAACCTTTATGCTGTACACCTGAAACTCATAGAGTGGTGTATGTCAATCATATCTCAAATTGGGGCGGGGAAAGGAATGTTATGTGCAGGGTGACTGCTGCTGAGGTCATCATTAGCGTCATTTCCACCCTCCGCAACCGCTAGAAGGGATTGGGTGGTGGCACAAAATCCTAGATACCAGGATCTGTTCATTTTCCATTTCTGTACCAAAAAAGGCATGTCTTTGGATGAAGCATTTCTCGGGTGTTCTCAATCAGCAAACAAAGATCAGATGCCACTTGGGGGCCAGCTACCATTCAGTATTACCCACTACTCATGTATATGTATGTGGTGCCTGCAAGTCAGGGCTTTATAAATCCTACTGTCAGTATAGCAATAAGAGCTGTGCCCTGTGTTGAGCCCCAGAACATGCCCAGCACTGTGCTAGGTACTTAACGGGTGATATCCTGGCGATCACGGCCCCAGCCCTGTAAGGACAGTAGTACTGCTACAACTTGGAGTGGTTAGGCAATTTGCCTGAGGTCACAGGGCAGCTAAGAAAGGCAGCTGCAGAATTCACCCGAGCTCCCTTTCACCCCCAGCCTGGTCTTTTTCCTCTACACGACCACTGTGAAGAAGTCTGAGATTTGATCGCTTGGTCAACACAAAATGCCAGTGAATCTAACAGGGATAAAAAACAGAATCTGCCACAATGCCCAGAACACACACCTCACGTAGAAGAACAAATGACCCACACCCATTGGGAAGTATCACACATAGTGTTGTGTGTGTGTGTGCATGCACGTGTGTGTGGTCTTTGGAGGTGACGGTAGGGAGGCTGATTATTCTTAAGAAATTTCATTATGGTTTAATTATTTTTTTCATGAGATAAGCCCAGAAGGCCTTTGTTTCAAATATTATTTCTAATTATTCATGGCTTATGAATGCAATCACAAATAAGGGTGAGAAGGTAGGTTTATTATTTAATCAACTGCATAAAAATAATGTACGACTCAAATTTAAAAGGAAAGAAAGTTATCTTATAATTAAAGCCCTAGTCGGGTAATGAGGTCTCTTCGGCTATATCTATTCTCTGGTTGCTAAAACTTTTGAAGAGTACAGTAACTACTGGAGTCACAACCTGGCATTGTTAGGGCAGGTGGTGGGGTCCAATTAGGGGTTTCCATGAGCCCTGCCCCTCAGGAGGGAACTTAGAAGTCAGGTAAGTCCAGACTCCTGTCCTCTGCAGTGAGCTCTTCTGAAATCCTGCCAGCAGACCCCACTTTGAGTGATGAGGAGCTCATGACCCCAAGAGGTAGCTCATTCCTCTGGTGAACAGCCCAGTGGGTCAGAAAGGGGCAATTTGTGCATAACTGAAGCACTGAAGTCAAGTTAGTCTGCAGCTTTCATCCTTCAACCCAGGATTTATCCTCTGTAGCCATCAGGTTCAGCCTCTTCCTCTCTACCATCACATACACGAACACAGGGACTTTAACTGCACACACATGTGCATACACACTCCTCTTAATCTGGCCTAAATAACCTGGGAGTTTTTCAGCTCTCTCTCATGTGGCAGGATTTCTAGACCTTTCCCCACGTCTCCATCACGCACTTCTGGATGCTCTCTATAATGCAGTGCTTCTCATACTTGCCTGCATAATAAAAATCACCCTGAGAGTTTTCCCACAACATGATGCTCAGGTCAGACTCCATACCAACTGGGTCAGAATCCCTGGAGATGGGTCTCAGGCATCCATATTTTACAATTTTTCCAGGAAATTCAAAGGGATAGTCAAATACGAGAACCGAGCTCTAATCCCTTGCTATTCAAGACTGGTCTACAGACCAGCATCACTGACATGACGTGAAAATGAGTTAGGAATGCAGGATCTCAGGCCCTGCCCCAGTTTTACACAATAAGAATCTGCATGTTGCAAAACACACTGGCATTCCCGTGCACGTTACAGGGTGAGAAGCCAGCTGTGAGGCACATTCTCTCTCAGTCTTGTTTACATATATTGTTTTCTTAGATCTTATGCTCAGTTATCCTCAAATAAAACAAGCTCTCTTCTGACTCAAGGTCTGCCACAAAATATTGGGACTTCCCCTGGCCCACTCCTTATCCATTTCAGTGTTGACTAAATCCTTTTCAGACCTACAGATTGACCTCAGCCATCCAACTTTCCTGGGTCTAGCAAGCTCTATCTAGCGCGCTGTTTCCTAAAGTAAGATCCACTGCCATATTCTCAGGGTTCTGTAGTTTCATAAGAACGTTTTAAAGTGAAGGTTTTAGTTTCAATCAAGAGATCTAAAAAATTAATATCGGAGATAAACATTTTAGAAACCATCTGGATGACCACCTATGGCTGGGCACTGCCTTGTGCTTTCAGCTCCCATGTTGGCTTTTGTGTTTAATGGCCACACTGGTGCCAATTAGAAATATTTTAAGTGTCTCAGGCTAATGAGAAAATAACAGAGACCAGCCTAGGATGCGGAGCCAAGATTTAAATCCAGACCTGTGACTCTGCAGCCTGTGTGTGTGTGTGTGTGTGTGTGTGTGTGTGTGTGTGTGAGACAGACAGAGAGAGAGAGAGAGAGAGAGAGAGAGTCTGTTTGTTTTTGTTCTTATTTTTTTGGCAGCCTGTTCTGTTAAAGCAGTTTCATACCAGATACCATACTGAAAGACCTGTAATCTACCAGCCACCTTTCTATCTTCTCCACATTCTCTCCTGAGATCAAGCCTGGCAACCAGAATGGTGCCTACTTGAACCATGCTGCCTTTGCTCCATTAAAGTCACTTTCTTTTTTTTTTTTTAATTTTTTTTAACGTTTATTTATTTTTGAGACAGAGACAGACAGAGCATGAATGCAGGAGGGTCAGAGAGAGAGGGAGACACCGAATCTGAAACAGGCTCCAGGCTCTGAGCTGTCAGCACAGAGCCCGACGCGGGGCTTGAACTCACGGAGTGTGAGATCGTGACCTGAGCCGAAGTCGGACGTCCAACCGACTGAGCCACCCAGGCGCCCCTAAAGTCACTTTCAATGAGCTCATGTCATGAGAAGGAACGATACAACACCGAGACTTTTTTTTGCTGTGTCCACCATGGATAACCACAGGAGAAACTTAAAAATCCCTCACTGGGAAATACTTTGTTTCCCTTGAAGAAACACTACTGCCTTTCATTGGAAACATATTAATTGTGTAACTCGATGATTCTCAGAGATCAGATGACCAATTCTCCATGATTCTGGAGTTTTCTAAGAATTATTTAGTTTTATATTTTCATTTGTTATTGTAACCTGAAAGAATCACTTTCATCTGGTGGCCACCTTACAGCCAAGTACTAGAATATACATTCAGAACTCACACTTGTATTTTTGTACAAGAGCTTTACGACCAAGTGAAGCCCAAGTGCCATCATAGAAGACAAAGAGGAAAGAGAGTAGTTCAAAGAAGGGCAGGGGGTGGGAGGACTGTGATGCCATATGGCCTTGGTCCTACAGACACAGCAAGTACCCAAGAATCTGCAGCACCGTAGGCAAAACAACTCATATGGTGAATGGATGTACCTACCACGTCATTAAATTAATGGTAGTTTACAGATGAAAGATGAATTTCTCTTGAGGAGATATCTTTATATTTTAGTGTTGTACTTAGGGATATTCTGCTCAACAGAATCAACGATTACCTAAAATCTAGTTCTCTGTTAAAAAGGAAAAGATCATTAATTACTGGGACCCCAATGACAGTCTGCTACGGCACAAAGAAAAGAGGAAAGGAAGGAAGGGAAGGAGAGAGGAAAGAAATGAATAGAGGAATTGGAATATAAAACTAATAAACTATACTACTACTGAACTCAACAATAAATATTGAATTTTAGCAACAATTACCTACCACATTAAGTTGACCTTATCAGCTTGTGACAACTTCTCTCTTGAAATTCCTATAAAAACACTAAAGATGGGGCGCCTGGGTGGCTCAGTGGGTTGAGCCACCAACTCTTGATTTTGGCTCAGGTCATGATATCAAGGTTCATGAGTTCGAGCCCCTCGCCAGGCTCCGTACTGACAGTGTGTAGCCTGGTTGGGATTCTTTCTCTCCCTCCCTATCTGCCCCTGCCCCGTTTCTCTCTCTCTCTCTCTCTCAAAATAAATAAAATAAACTTAAAAAAACACTAAAGAAAGGATGAAACACTAGGTTGATGGCAAGTCTATTGCCAAAATCACAAGGGAATTTCTACAACTACAACTGCAAAGTCATTGACACTGGACTGGACAACACATTCCATGGCCCAGCCTGTACTACACAACTGGACACAGAACTCGCCTTCCCACCATCTCACCACTGGTTCAGCTCTGCCCTCTTTCCCTAATGGGAAAACTAGGTCACTGTCCTTATATTCCATGGGGCAAATTTCGAATACAACCAAAATGCTCTTCTGCTCTCAGCCCATTCACATGGCTCTTCTTTACTCTGAGAATGCAATTCCCAGGAAATACCTGGGCAGGAAGTGTACCTGTGTGTTGGTGGGTCAGGTGCAAGTGGTGCCTTGCTTCCTGGGAAGATTAGGCTTCACTAATACATTGCTCTCAATCAGTGTTTTTCAAATGGTAGACTGGGATCTATTATAGAGATGTGAGATTAATTTCATTGTCATGTGCTTTAAACATTTTTTTAACATTTATTCATTTTCGAGTGTGAGCAGGGAAGGCGCAGAGAGAGAGGGAGACACAGAATCCGAAGCAGGCTCCAGGCTCTTAGCTGTCAGCACAGAGCCCAACGCAGGGCTCTAACTCACAGACCGCGAGATCATGACCTGAGCTGAAGTCAGATGCTCAACCGACTGAGCCACCCAGGTGCCCCTACATGTGCTCTTTTTCAAAAATAAAATTAGAAAGGACTAGATCACAATACATCTCACATAGTAAAACCAGATACATACTGTTATATAAAACTCCTGTTTGGGTGATTGTGTGTGTGTGTGTGTGTGTGTGTGTGCATGCGCACTTGTGTTCTAGATCACAATGTAAACATGTCTTTCCTATGAACCCTTCTTTTGTCAACTAACACATTATCACTTACTCTAGCTTTGTTTTCTCTGAAACTTTGGTGAACATGTCAGCATCCAATGTTGAGAGTATGGACTGATGATTACAAGGATGGAGTCTGAAACCAGGCTACCATCTTGTTAGCCATAAAACCTTGGGCACTTTATTTGGCCTCTCAGTGCTTCTTACTGGCTTGTTGGTGAAGTGATGCTGAGAACAGTGCTCACTAATAAAGCTGTTGTAAGAATTAAATGAGTGGATACATGTGAAGCAATCGGAACTGTACTTTGCTTGCAGTAAGTGCTATTTAAGTACTAGTGATTATTCGCATAACCATGATTGTTTACCCAAGTCAAAGGAAAGCATTACATATGATGGTGGAGCCAAGAGCAGAGCTCCATGGTAAGCCACGTAGAGCCCTCCCTCCAGTTTTGCACTTATCCATTCATCATCACTTTGGATGCCGTGGCTCCACCAGCCAGGAATTCACGTAACCGAATGTTCACCCAGTATTCATTTCTCTATCTTCAAGACGCCATAGGGGCCCAGGGAACCCATTCTGCTTCAGTGAATTCTAAGGCCCTCACCATGCCTGGACATTGCATGTCTGCTATTCCCATCCTCTGCCATCACGTCTGCCTCTCCCTGCCCTCTCTGGGCTCCATCAGTTCCAATCATGCTGGCCTCTTAGCCAGGGTTCCAAACACTCGCCTTTGTGCTTCAGAACCTTTGGGCTTGCTGTCCCCTCTACCTGTGATACTCTATCCAGACAGATACCCACCTTTCTCCCTCCCTTCCTTCTGGTTTCTGCTCAAAGCCATCTTAATAGAGCAGCCTACCCCGGTCGTCCTATATTAAATAACATCCCCTGCCCTACCCCAGCTCCTCCACCCTGGCCTCCCTAGCCCCTAGCACTTAACATCAGCAGGAATACTGTATTAGTTATTTAGTTGGTTGTTTTCTCTCTTTCCCACTAGAATGTCAGCTCCAAGAAACATGGACTTTTTTTTACTGCTTTGACCACCACTGTATCACCTGTGCCTAAAAAGAGTGTCTGTCATGAGGTAGCAGATAGTAGGCATTCAATAAATATTCATTGAATGAATTAATGTCAAACACTGTGCAACAAACCAAATATACTACATCTATAGCATTCTCCTGACCTAAGTAAGAGTCCACTAACAGACTTTTAAAACTCTTTTAAATAGATGTTTAAGGCACAACTTGCTCTCAGCGCACACAGAATTTTATATATACATACAATCATACATGTATGATTCCGCTTCAGCAGGTTCTCACTGACACCCCTGATGTAACAAAGGTAAGAATTTCCAGTTCTTTGACTAAGGGGCGAAGCAAGGGCACATCTTAGTCCTGCTTCTATCCAACCTTCACATTAAGGACATACTTAATCTTGAAATCAGATTACAGGGTATTTCATTACTGCCATACAAATCCCAAATCGGTGTTGTGTGCATGTAATAAACTTTATGTTTTTGGTCTGCTTCTGTTATTCAGTTTATTTACTGTAGTGGCTATTCCTGGTGGCTTTTCTTGTGCTTCTTTGCGTTTTCCTCCTATTTTCTGTCATTTTAAGAATTTGAGGGGGGAAAAAAATAATGTAGGGTAATCCTGGGTCCTGATCTGTCCTGCCGAGGTAGGGGTAGATGGTAAAACAATTTGTTGCCTGAGGATGGGGTTCTAGAAAAACCCCAATTGGGCACTGCTAATGACCCTTGTTGACATTTTAATACAGAAATCAATAAAACACAATAAACATTTATGTAACTTTTTCCTTCCTAATAAATATTTTATAAAATAGCATGGAATACCTTTTTTTAAGAAGATCCGGGTTAACAATCTAATACCAAAGTGTCAAAAACTGTCTGGTCCTCCCTCAACTGACCCTTGAACCCCTATCCCTATATTTGCCAATATTTTAGAAAGCTTGTAACCTTTGCAACTCTGGAATTTTTTTTAAATTTTAATGTCTATTCTTGTCCTCTTAGATGGTCCCTCAAGTCCTTTGTGAAATGAGATGTGATGTAAATATATCTAAAAATATTCACTTAGGAGCCCCTATATATATATCCAAGTGGTATCATTCACTTAAAGAATCATTATTAAATATGAATTATCCAAAAAGAAAATTGATGATTGGGAGTGGGGCAAACCAGCCATGTGATGGGCTCTCTGTTATCAGTCAGTTGATTGGTACTGGATACTAGTATTTATTTTAACTAAGCACTTTCTGGGAAATGACACACGAAGACATTAAAGGCCACAATCATGAAAGCCATAGGAGCCAGACTGAAATGCTCCTGCACCATAGGGGGCCACTTAATCGATCATCCTCTAAAATTCTTCCAGAGTGCAATTCAGTGACTCAAATTCTATCTGAAGAAAGAAATGGGGCTGGGACAATAAAAAGAGTGCAAAGCTGGAAACATTACAAAAGAGCCTCCTAAAAAACACTTGTATTTACCAACAACACCACCTCTCCAGTGCCTTGGAAGTATTAATTCAGTTGTCTTGGATTCACATAAGAATCTGTATTCATGAGATCATAATAAAATACCTAAAGAACCTGTCATGTTCCCTCAAGAACTACGTATCAAATTTATGTTGGCTTCAGCCTCACAATAGGAAGAACAAATTTTATAAATAATTTCTATTGTGTCAATTCTATTATCTTTGATTTGCAGGGTCGAAGTAGGCACTAGCCTATTAGATGAATCAATTTATTGAATCTCTACAATGCACAGAGCAGTGACCCATGCACTGGGGATACAAGATGAATCCAACATGGGCCCCATCCTCAAAGAGTTCACAATCCAGTTGGCACGGAGAAACACTGAAGCATTTTTTAATTGGTGTTCAATATGATCGTTGCTAAAACAAAGGTGGAGCAACATGCGTTGAGGATCCCAGAAGATGAATCTTGATGTATTAATGCTGGGCAGAGAGAAGGAAATGGCGCTCAGGGAGAGGGAGTAGTGAGAGCAAACTCAGAGTCACGTGAGCCCGTGGAGCAGAATGCAAAAGGGAAATAGTGAGGGATGGAACACAAAAGTTGGCTGGAACCAGATCTCCAAGGACCATCAACGCCTTGCAAAAGAGTTGGGACTTTACCATTTAAGTCATGAGGAGACATTGAAGGGTCCAGATGGGAATTTCATAAGATTATGTCAGATGGTAACAGAATACACTTGTTGGAGGCAAGGAAGCTGTTAAAGAAGTTTATAAGACTCATAGATGCTCGACTCTGGTCACATACTAGAAAGGAGGAAGTTCTTAAAAACATGCCTGAGTGCCAACCCATCCCAGAGCATTTGAAGCCAGTATCTGGAGGTGATCTCAGACACCAAGATCCTTTCAAAGTTCACCCAGATAGTTCTAATGAACATCTACAGTTGTGATCAACAGGTTGTGGCCAACTGGGGAGGAGAGGTGCCTATATTTATTTTTATTTTTTTAATGTTTATTTATTTTTGAGAGAGACAGAGACAGGATGTGAGTGGGTTAGGGGCAGAGAAAGAGGGAGACACAGAATCCGAAGCAGGCTCCAGGCCCTGAGCTGTCAGCACAGAGCCTGACGCGGGGCTCGAACTCACGAGCTGTGAGATCATGACCTGAGCCAAAGTCGGACGCTCAACCGACTGAGCCACCCAGGCGCCCCAGAGAGGTGCCTATATTAAAGCAGTGATGATGGTGATGAAGAAGAAAGGAGGCAATGAGTGGCTCAGTCAGTTAAGCATCCAACTTCAGCTCAGGTCATGATCTCACCATCTGTGGGTTCGAGCCCCGCGTTGGGCTCTGCGCTGACAGCTCGGAGCCTGGAGCCTGCTTTGGATTCTGTGTCTCCCTCTTTTTCTGCCCCTCTCCCACTCAAACTCTGTCTCTCTCTCCCTCAAGAATAAATAAACATTTAAAAAAGTTTTTTTAAAAAGGAAGAAAGGAGGCAAGAAGGGAGGAGACAGATTAAAGAGATATTCATAATGTCAAATTAAAAAGGCTGTGGCTGAATGATGGGACCGTTGAATGAGCGGAAGAGATTAGCTAGATGGTGGTCGGCTGATGGTATGTCTCACCTCCCATAGAGAGAACTGGGGAAGAGAGGTGGGTTTTGAGGAGGACAATCATGAGTCCAGGCTCAAGCACATGGAATGTGAGGTCCTCATAGGACATAGAACAGGGGGTTCCTCGGACAACTGGATGTATAAGAGGGGGTGCCTTGGACAACTGGATGTATAGACTGGGAGTTGAGGTTAGAAATGCGGGCAAAGATTTATGTGAACAGATCTTTGATCAGATACTTTTTTTTTAATGTTTATTCATTTTTGAGAGAGAGAGAGAGAGAGAGAGAGCACAAGCAGAGGAAGGGCAGAGAGAGAGGGAGACACAGAATCTGAAGCAGACTCCAGGCTCTGAGCTGGCAGCACAGAGTCCGACACAGGCCTCCAACTCATGAGCTGTGAGATCATGACCTGCGCTGAAGTTAGACGCTTAACTGACTGAGCCACCCAGGCGCCCCCAGATACCCTATTTGATAGGATGGCTCTTTTGGAGGTATAATTCTTCTAGATTCAGATTCAAAGTGAACATACATTGATTGAGTACTTATGCACCTACATCTGTTATCACTCCACATATCATTTTCCAGGTGGTTGTGGATCATGGAAAGGAATCACCTGAGGAAAGTTACCTTTCAAAGATAAGTCTTCACAGTGCAGTTCCTAACTTTCGCCGCTCGTTGGAATCACCTGCAGGACTGGTAAACCCCACCCCACCCCCCATGCTCAGGCCACATGCCAGGCCAGTTAAGTCAGAATCCCAGGTAGTGAGACCCGGGCAACAGCATTTTCTAAAGCTCCCCATGTGCTCGAAACACACAGCCAAGGTGGAGGGCCACTGCTCTACAAAACTGTATTTACAAAGCACACCTGCTTCCAGATTGAAGGCACAACCAGCCAGAATCTCCTAGCCTGAGAAACCTGTATGTGTGGGTGAAGCCCATGGTTGTGCACAAAGTCAGCTCTTTCTGGAAACGACCCAAACATTTGAGAGCTAATTTTGACCACTTCCTACCTTTTGCAGGTGTATGTATCAAGTGTCTATTTGTGGATTCTTCAATTACCAAAGCATAAGCTATTGTAGACCCTAGTTAAAGCAACAGAGGATGATGCTAAAATGATGCTAAAATGTTGCCAGCCCTTACACTCAGAGATTCACTTTAACTTAGTTCTATTTTGATCTTTATAATTTCTTTTAAAAATCACATTGTATCTACCCTTTGCTCTATAAGTCTTGCAATGGCCTTTGGCCAAAACCAATAAAGCTCTGACCTGAAGATATATAATAAAGAATCCTTTGCTGTTCTTTCCCCAGAAACCTAATAAAAACAATAGCACTGTGAGCAAAAGTCTTTATACTCTTTTTATGATGCCAAATCAGTGGCATTTCCCCGTGTTGACAGCAGTGGTTTTTAAAACCTAGAAAAACAAGCACTGACAAGGAATTTTCCTCCCTGCGCAATTTCCTTTAGAACAAGGCTGTGCCTAGGTCCTCTTAAGTCTGTGGACGGAAGGTATCTGTGAGACACTTCTATAAGCCTTCCCCAAGTCAATCACCCAATTCATAGCCATTAAGCCAGTAACGACGGGTCCTTAGGGCACATGCTACACATGTTACAATGAATACTGGCTAAGCCCTCTGAAGAGGGTTAAAGCTGAAATGGCCTTTCGAGATAATCAAGTCTAGCCCTGTCCTTCCACACATGTCCAAATGAGGTCCAGAGAGGGGCAAGGCCTTGCCCAAAGTCACACAGGATTAGAAGCCAGCCTTCTGATGCTTCACCTCTCTTCTTTCTGTTCGCCCTAGGTGAATCCCAGACATCCAGAGAGATAGTGAGGCCGAGCTCTGGAAAAGAATTCATCCTCAAAATCTGAAATCTCTTCTATTCCAATGATGATGTTGATAGTGAAGGCCACTGCTAAATATGAAGTGGAGGGTTTTGGGAAGGATCTCAGGCTTCCAGCCATAATTCTAGTATTATCCCTTTAAAGCTATGGCCACTTCAACTCCAATGGACAGAAACTCAGGCCTAAACATGTGAAGAGAGCCACTTTCCACGTGGCCCAAAGTTCATGCTCAGGCCCACTCAGTCTTCTGTTGTCATTACCTAATGGCCTGGAGACAGCAGCAGAGGAGAAGGAGCTGAAGACTCCACCACACGTGAGCTATGTGATCCCGGCTGAGTCAGTACCTGTCACAGGTTCAGTTGCCCCATCTGTAAAATGGGGACATTAACAGCACCTGCCACATAGGATTGGAGGCAGAGTGGTTCTCAACGGGGGAGCAACGTGCTCACCCACACACCTCCACTCAGGGGACATTCAGCCATATCTGGAGACATTTTTCGTTGTGACTGGGCAAGGGTGGCCCTGGCATGTAGCTGGTGCAGGCCAGAGATACTAACAAATATCCTACAAGGCACAGGACAGCCCCTCCCATCAAAGAGTTACCCGGCCCTAGATGTCAGTAAGGCTGAAGTTGAAAAACCCCACACTAGACAGATGCGTGCACAACGTTGAGGTCAGCTAGTGAACACGGTGAGTATTCCATAAAGGACAGGACTTTTCCTTGATGACTACAGATAAGCTCTTGGTATTTGGAGGGCTTGCTCATGGAAACCAAACTCCTGGTCTGCTCTGCAAGAATTCTGTTTTTCAACTCGCACAGGTACATGTTCAAATGGGTTTTCCAAAAAAGGATTATAAAATACACTGATCAAATATGTATCCTGAAAAGACACATTGCCCCAAACAGAACCCAATTTCTGTGCAAACACCTCTGACTTGTTTGCAATCAGGTTATTTCCTTGATCCGTCACCCAATTTCTGTGTACGAACATGGCTTTAACTCCAGAATTCGGCCAAGCCTCTAAAAACCTGGCTGTGAAAGAAGAGGACCCAGAGACTGGTGCGAGGTAGACAGAGACCATCTTTTTTCTAAATAAAACACACTTGAAGACAGACTCCATAGAGCTTCTCTATGTGAAGTCTTCGCTGCACCGTCTCAGATTAAATACTGCAGTTGAAGCTAGAAACTTCTGTTCAACTTGTTCTGAGCCATCGGTATCAATTTTTACTCGTGTCTTCAAGGTGTGTGATTGTGTTCATGTGTGTGCATGCACGTGTGTGTGTGTGTGTGTGTGTGTATGTGTTTGCCAGAAGCAACAGGTCTTAACAGATCTAGTATGAAGCCTATTGTTTAGAACTGGCAAGCAGTCTCATCTTCAGTCTCTGCAACAGTAGGGAATTCTTCCAGGTATGTGGGAGGCAGGCTGCTTGGAGCCATTATAATGCTTGTTCCCGGCATGGTCTCCTTCATTAAATAATCTTTTAATGCAACATTAATAGTAATTACAAGATTACAGTTCAAAATGTTTGATAACAGCCCACTATGAAGTTGAAATGTTACTGTTCTTTTCTCTAAAGAAGTCAGTGGGAAGCAGGCCTCCTGCACAGTGCCACCAATACAGTACCCAGATGCAGAGTGACGCAAACCATTTGCTATTCCTCTTGAAAAACACAGATTGTTTCAGCTCTGGGAAGTAGAATATAGGCACGGGGCAATAGCCAAACCAGCGTATCTATTTCAGGAAAGCACACACACACTCAGACACGTGGACACATGGACATAAGTAACTCTTTCCCTTTCTGTTTCTCCATGCTCACCCTTGCTAACTTAAACCTTGTCATTTAAAAATAAATCAATCCATAGTAGTTTTAAATTTATTAAAGGAAACTCTTTCATACCATCACTCTGTCTCAACAGTGATTATTTTCTCTTTCAAGGCACTCGTTTTGAGGAAATTAACATAACTCAGGGCATATGTATTGTGCTCCAACCCTTCTTTCTTAGTGGTGTGTGCATATGTGAGAAGAATTGAGTTAGCAGTTGGTTATTTAATTTTGCTGAAAATGAACTGGAGTACCTCCCAACACTACCCGGCGCTTGATTTATCCCCCTCCTTGCTCTGCTGTACTTAAGGCCCTGGGCTGCTCCCACGGCTTGCCAACCCCATGGAGTTGCCAGCTGCTTGTGTGGCCACTGCCAAAACCTCATCCTCCATGATGGAATCCCTTTACCTCATCTTCAGATCTGTTTCTGGAAGGACAACAATACGTCCTTTTGTTTCCTTCTGCCCAATGCTTGCCCAGGGCTCCCTGGAGTCCTGGATCATCACTTCAGGAGTCTGGAAATGAATCTTCCCTCAGGTACCAAATGGATGGGAACTCAGCGGTCCTGCCCACATTAATCGAGGAGTCAGGGAGGCACAGAATCTGGCACCCCAAGAGGATGCAACTCTGTTGAAAAGTAATGGGGACGTTGCTCTTCAGGAACGATTGGCTCTGGCAGAGCTGGGCAGGAAAACCAACCACCGTGCCAACCTTCATTTTGCCAGAATCTAACAAAACTCCATCAGTGCCTCCCTTTTTGGAGAGATCTGAGTCCACTGAGGGAAGCCCAAGTGAACAGTCTCCTGAACACTGCATGTGATCTATTCCAGTTGCCCTGTCAGAGGGCAAAGCCTTCATTTCACACTGTCAACATGAGACACATGGTGGCTGAAGGACGCCTGAACTCTGTGACTGGGTACTGTTTCCCAGATGCATTGACACGAACAAATCTGAACTCCATCCAAGTGTAATTAGTCAACTGGGCCATTTTAACGCTCCTTCCATATCTTAAGGTTTCTTACAAATGAAGATACAATTTCCCGAATGAGGGCTCATTATACTGAGCAGTCCAAACCTTACAAACAGACGCCATTGATACTGGGTTTTATTCATTTTATTGAACTCTGTTCAAAGAAACGGGATGTTTATGGGGCTCTTTAACCTGTTTCATCCTCCTTGATGTTCACAGGTGGATCCTTACTTAACGTCACATCGCGGTAAAGAGGTGTCATACACAGGAACACTCTGGAGCCAAGAAAGATTACAATCCCAAAATGACTCCAGGTATAAAATCAAAGATACCCTTCACACAGTGGCTGAGGTACATGCGTGTCTCTGTGTGTCGTTAATTTACTCCCACTAGACTCAGATGCACAAAAAAGTACCTTGTTTCTCTATAGTTTATCAAAACATCCCTATGGTCCTAACCACCCCACACTCCTGGATATTAGGAAAAATTTCTTGCTGTTGAGTAAACTCAGTGCAACCTAGTCTCTTCTGATGTCAATGGGCTCTTGGGTAAATAGTCTCCTCCTCCTCCACCACCACCACCACCACCACCACCACCACCACAAGATGCGGTGGAGGAAAAAGACCCTGAGACTTATGTAACATTGTGTATATTTGTTTTCTATGCTATGTAACAAATTAACACAATGTTAGTGGCTTAAAGGAACACGCATGTATTATTTCACTGTTTCCAGTGGGTCAGAGGTCTGGACACAGCTTAACTGAGTCCTTTACTCAGGATCACACAGCTACAATTAAGGTGGTGGCTAAGATCGCTCACATTGTTGGCAGAATTCTTTTCTCCGTGGCACTGGGATTGATGACAGCTTGCTTCTTCAAAGTCAGTGACAGAGAATGAGAGACTCTAGAGACAATCTGCTAGTAAGATGGAGCCTAAAAACATTACCACAGGAGTGACATCCCTTTATCTTTGGCATATAATAGGATCATGGGAATGGCATCCCATGACCATCTTATTGGTTAGGAGCAGGTCACAGGCTCCACCCACAGCCAAGTGGAGGGTATTACACAAGGTTGTGACCAATAGCAACTGGTGCCATCCACCTGGTAGCAGGGGTAGAACGTTCCGCTCTGCTCCTTGGATTGGTGATAGCTCAGCACAGTGGGTTCCATCTTACCCTTTGGGGCGACCAGCTCACATCCAGCACAGGGTCCATAGTCTTAACCATTTTCCTTCAGACCCGAGTCCTCATTCACGGAGTCGTGTTCTAACTGCAGGCATTCTCAGCCCCACCCACTCCCTCACTGGGGTAAGTGAATCTCACCCTACGCAGCCCCTACCGTTCCTCGGGCACTGCCCTGTTGCTAGTGCTGCACGACTACTCCCGCAGCACGCTGGACGAGGCCCTGTGCCGGGCTCCCACCAGGGCTCTGAAGCGATGACAAGAGTACCTCATCCCTCTGCCCCCCTGCTGGTTTCAGGCTCCTTCACACCCAGATGGAAACTTCGAAATAACCTCCTTACTGTAACCTGCATCTCAAAAGAAAAGGAAAATGAAGACCTCAGCATCTGAGCTCCTTCCTCTCTCTCCCTCTCCTGTCTTCTTTCCCCTACCCACCGGCGCCAGAAGGAGTAGGGCTTGTACTTCTTTTCTCATATCCTGACTTCTATTTTAAGAGTGTAGTAAACATCTATGATCTAGTCGGCTATGCCTCGTTTGTCATATGCTAAATGAGAGCTAAAGGGATTTAGGAAATCACTTTCTCTCTCAACAGAGTCAGGCTTTCAAAAACAATGGTCTTTCTATGGTCTCAAAATAGTCAATTTTGAGACTTAAAACTGATCAACAACCCCTTTGTTTGGGCAGGTTTGGCTCTCTTCTTCCTTCGGGCAATAAGCCTCGTGACTCAGTCTTAGAAGTAGGAGGCTGAAAAAACATGATTTCGGGGAAAAATAAAAATATATTCACAGCTACACACAATATCTAGGAGGTTAAATAGATAAATGTGCTTGGTAGAATAAATGCCTTGAAATTGATTTCAAAATGAGGTGATAGAACCCCATTTTGTTGAAAGGCTGGAGATCAGAGCTCACCCACTGCCCCTGGACTGATCCCTACAGTCCTTGTGGTGGTTGGGTGAGACCTGGGCTAGCCGGAGTCCCTGGGTCTGTCTTTTCTGATCACGGACAGCCTCTTGTAGTTACCCAAGGAGGCAGAACAGATGTCACTTTCTACTTGTTCCATAGCATGGAGAAGTCTGAGAAGCACTGCTCTAGGATGCCATCACAAGCACAGAACACTAAACTAGCAGAGTATTAAACCTGGTAACATCCATCTGTTTTGTTGACAATAGGCTTTAGTTACATATAACCTGATGTTCTGTTTGATTTGCAGCTTTTCGTAGTGGTCTGCACTCTGCCAGTTACACTTTGTCTTGGTTTTCTTCGTTGGTGATTAGCAGCAGTGAGGGTATACAAGAACTATTTGTCCTCTGTGCACAGCCATGTCACCTAGGATGCTGGCCTCATTACTAGTGGGTTCTTATCAGACACACTAATTTGTCCCAATAAGCACACTTGAAGATCCAGATCACAGAGAGCAGTCCGGGAATGGCGCCATGGGAACTGCCTCTCCTCTCTTCCACCTCCACCTCCAGCCCCTTCGCTCTATCTTCTTTTCTGTCTACTTTGCCCTGTCTCCCTGACTACTTCCTAGCCTACTATAGGGCCACTGAGTCCCAGTCTAGCCAACAGACCTAGGTACTGTAGTACTTTTAGCTCAGCAGCAGAAAGGAACACTCCTCTAGTGGCAGAACAGTGACTCTAGGTCAGGGCAATAGAACCTTATGAGCTGGTCTTTGACAGAATGCAGTCCACACTGCAAACACTCCCATGAGTACATTTTCAGTCTGGAGCTGGGGTATTCAGCAAAGGTGCCATTTAAGTGACAAAAACATCAGCAACTCCGACCCCCAACACACATGTGTGCTGACACACATACACACATGATAGAATTGGGGGCAGAAACATGAAGTAGATGTGCTCATTTTTCAGCAGGTCATACCAAAAAAAAGTACAAATGGACTGGATCATGGAGAGTCCCATAACTTGATTCATTTCTTACACCCATAGCCCCATCTCCAAGTTCATCGTGGCATGGCATTTAAATGCTGTCCCAAAATCTCTTCATAATCTCACACCCCCTAAATATAATGAAAAATAAGATAGGGCTTTGATGAAAAGAAAAAAGTCCAAATCAAAGAAATCCAGCTGCCCAGATCCTACGGAGCTCATAATGATAGTCTTTCCTACAGGAAGCAGTAGTCAGAAAAAAAAAAAAAAGCCTGATAATTTATTTGGTATATACATACCACTGAGGATGAGGAATTCTTTCTGCATGAAAACCCAGCAAGTGGCACCTCATTAAACAGGACCTAGACTTAATCTAACTTGGAATAGATAAAAAAGAAAGGATTCATATGAAGCTCTCTAGCCTGGGGGCTTAATCTCAGAGCTTCAGAGTATAATGAATGAATTAAGTAGGGCAAGTGATTAACAACAAAGAAACGATCACTTATTATTTTTTTTAACTGAAATATTATTGAATTTAGAGTAACATATTCATTGTTTATGGACAGGGTCAGGCTGTGATTTTTTGTGAGAGAGAAAGAGAGAGAATATCACAGATGGAAGCTGACTCTAAAAAGATAACAATTTCCAATCTTTTGGGAGTAGAGCACCTTATCTTGTTGTTATTTTATTTGATGCCCTACTTATCGCCTCTCTCAAAAAATACCATGTGGTTATTTAAGAAACACGGCCAATAAAAATTCGTTCTGTAGCATGAAAATGGTAAATAAAAAAAAAAAAAAACCTGTCACAACAGTCCACGAGTTAATTGGAGATACTGGGGGATATCAGGCAATGAAAGCTGGAAATGTGTCTGCTAATATTGAGATAAAGAGCCACGACATTGGGAAAAGCATGAAGGGAGCCACCTAAAAAGTAAAAATAAAAACAGAAACCCAATGAAGTTTATTTTGTTGACAATAAATTTTGAGGCCAATATCTCAAAGGGAGGAAAAGATCAATTTGTACATCAAACTGTAGTTGTTTGCACATCAAATAACTAGTTAACTTTTTTCTACTATTCTAACGGCCATATTCATAATGAAAAGCACATTTCTAACATCAAAACTTGTTTGTTCACTTTTATTCACCATTGTAATCCCGGGTAATTAAGTACTTAATACATTTTTATTAAGGACCTGGATGAGCAGAGAAAGAAACAAGTAAATCAATGGAGAGAGGAATACGACTTCTGAGTGGTTCACTTTTCCCATTAAAGAGCCTCTGACTGCACAAAGGTCTGACTGTATTTTCCTATGACTATACTGGCAACAAACACGAACTATTTACAAGTATCATACTTGGGCTCTTGGGCTTAAATTCCACACAAATTTTGCTTTCATCTATTTAACAGGTATTTATTGGGAATTTCATAGATGGAAGGCTGCCCCACGTGCCAAGAGTCCATTAGTAAGCAAAATGGACAGAATCTCTGCCTTCTTGTAGATAACATCTTACAGCCAAGAGAGATAACAAAGAATCACATAACTCAATATAAAATGCTGACTGTGGTAAGAGCTTGGAGAAGAGGCACATTATTCCAACAGAGTTCCAATAGAAGGATGTAAACCAATCAGGGGAATTAGAGAAGTCATCTGTGAGGAAATGACCTTGAGCTGAGATCTCTAGGGTGAGTATGGATTGATTACAGTGGGTGAAGGAAGAACATTGTGAGTAAAGGTAACAGAGCATGTGCAAGGGCCCTGAGGCAGGCAAGAGCTCTTAGAAAATGACAAAAGACCAATCTAACTGGTGCAGGATAAGAGGGGGAGAGTGACACAAGTGACAGAGAAGTAGTATATCAGTAGGTTTTATTGGCTGAAACCAACTCTGGTTTACATAAGTCAAATGAAATTTTTTGGAAGGATGTAGGGGACTCACAGGGTGGATGGAAAGGCTTCCAAATAGGTAGGATTCAAGAAACTCCAAAGGGCTAGGGAGCAGGAAGTCCAGGATGAGTCTTGTAATAGGAATGGCCTGGCCTGGGTGCTGCCCCTTGGATGAGTCAACTTTAACCAACTTTCACCTCTTTGTTCCCCTGCTCACATTCTTGGAGTATCTACTGGCTTTGCTTTTAAGATGTGCTTGCAAAAAAAAAAAATTAAAAAATATATATATAGGTCTTTTGTCATTTTCTAAGAGCTCTTGCCTGCCTCAGGGCCCTTGCACATGCTCTGTTATCTTTACTCAGAATGCTCTTCCTTCACCCACTGTAATCAATCCATACTCACCCTAGAGATCTCAGCTCAAGGTCATTTCCTCACGGATGACTTCCCTAATTCCCCTGATTGGTTCACATCCTTCTATTGGAACCTGACTGATGGTTCCACCAGACTGTATACAGGGGGAAAGAGGCAATTTCTTAAAAGAAAACTGGGATGCAATTACGAAGTATAAAAGGATACTGGGCACCTCAAAATCAACAACAGCCACTACAGGTTGTCAGCAGCAGAAGACACAAGGCCTAGTAGGCCGTATTTAAGGACACTGGCTTTTATCCTAAGTATAAGAGGGAACATGTAGAGGCTGTTTAGCAAGGGGGGATGCGGTTTATAGGACCAGGCTAATATATTTCTGAAGGATCCTCTGACTGTTCTGTGATCAGTGGATGAGAATGTGGGGCAAAATGAAAGTGGGAAAGAAGCTAGGCCAGAGGCGATGTTGGTTTGGACTACAACATAGCAGTGGAGTTGAGAAATGGTCAGGTGCCTTCACAATACATTGGAGAACACATGTTTTGTGTATGCATTAGCGTTATTCTTCCCACAGTCTTAATTGTTTCAAATTTGGGTTTCTATTTTCCTTAGGTATCATTCACATGCTAATGTAAACTGCCTCAAATCCTTTGCTGAATGAAGTATCAAATAACTGTTTTAAAAGTAATTATTAATTAAATGACTATTTTATTTCTGCCAGTAAAAGCCGGGAACGGCGTGTGTTCACAGATTGTTCCATCAAGCATGGAACAAGGAAATGTCTGACAGAAAATCTTGATCCATGCCTCGATGTGCACAACTTCGAGCAGTCTCTCACACTGAGGTAACTACAGTACCAGGCAATATTGCCCCGGGCCAATATCTGTCTGCAAGGATTGATTGTAAATAACAATTCAAAATTTTCAAGAGGAGAGGCCCTCAAAACCCCAGAAGTAGAGAAAGAAACTCTTGGGAACTGGGATATCCTGAGTTTGCTTTGCCCACTTTGCAGCCTGTTGTCTAGCCATCCCAAATGGAGATTATTTTGGCGGCCTGTCTGGTCTGCCAAGTCATTACAGATTCTTCCGGACAAAGGTTCCTACTTTCTGGTAACCCCCTCAGTGCACTGAAGCCTGTGTTCTGAGTCAACCTTGACTCAACAAATCCTATTGGCTTTTTTTTTTTTTTTACCTATTCTGCTATACTTTCTATTTTAGTTCATTGAAGTCAACCAATATATACCACCTCCTTACTAGGTGCCAAGCTGTTCTAGGCACTACAGAACTGCTTCTCAAGGTTTAATGTACATACAAATCACTGCAGATCCTTTAAATACAGATTTTGATTCAATGGTTCTGGACTGGAATCTAAGACTTTACATCTCTAATGACTACCGGGTGATGACAGTGCTAGTGAACCTTGGGTCACACTTTGACTAGCAAGGCTATAGGATATACATACGTAAATGAAAAGCGTTCCTTGCCTTCAAGGCAGGTGTGATCTAGTTGCATAGGCTGGGGAAGGGTTCCGCATGAAGACATGTAGTATAATATGAGGCAGGATAGGTTGAGTGTCCTGTGGACATTACAGAGATTTAGGGGAGATGTACTGGAGGGGGGGGGGAATTGTGACACTGAACGAATGAGCAAGTGAGTGAGTGAATGAATGTGTATGTACCGGGAACTGGGGAGTAAGGTAAGGAAGGACCACTGGGGAAAGTATATGAGATAAACCTTGAGGGACGGATAGAATTTCAAAAGGTAAATACATGAGAATAAGAGCACCAGCCAGGATAACAATGTGAGCAAATACATGGAGGCAAGCAAGTACCTGGGTGTGTTTAAGGAGCTGTAGTCCCATGTGGTTGATGGAGAGAAGTAATGACAAACATAATAGGACAGACATCTAGGAACAGGTAGCCAAAGACTCTGAAGACCATGATGAACGGTCTATACTTATTTTGATAGATCAAAGGGAGCCCTTAAAGGTTTTTGTGCAGAGGAGTGATATCATGAGACTTCTTGTTCAAGGAATTTGGTGATGGCTATAGAATCTGAACAGTAGTTCCTGGTCCAACAGCAGCCGCAATAGCTGCATAGTCACTGAATTGGAAAATCTGGGGGTAAAGCCCAGCAGTGTGTTTGAATAAGCCTCCAGGAGAGCCTGATATGCTCCAAAGTGTGAGAACCACCAGATTAGAGCACTAGATCACAATCTTGGCCGCACATTAGAATTACCTGGAGAGCTATTTTGAAAAAACCTGATCCACAAGCCCCCTGCTATATCCATTAAATCAGAAATCTGGGGGTGATATCAGGGTATTAATGTGTTTTAGAGCACCTCAGGTGATTCTAATGAAAAACCAGGCTGTAAACTACTAAATTGAAGAAGCAGCTTTGGCAAGGCTGGCGCCGAGGACAGAGACTCAGCAGACGGTGTTGCAATAATTTAGTCAAGAGATGATGAGGTCCTAAGTAGGGCTGCATCGTGGGACAGAAATAATGGATGTGAAATTTGTTGCAGAGGAAGGCCTATAGTATAGGATTGGGCAACTACCTGTATATAAAGTGAGAGAGAAATCCAAGGATTTCAAGGCCTTGAGGAAAAAGCTCTACCTGCTACAGAGACATTTAAAAAGGTAAGTAGGAAAAGGCCATGGGATGTAGTCATTTGGAGGTCATCAGTAATCCTCAAGACAGCATTTTAACAACAAGATGAAGCTGAACCAGTGGTGAGGAAGAATAAGCAGAAAGACCAGGTAGGGCATTCTTGACGTAAGATGTCACATCTTTGGGGATGCCTTTTCTGACCCCCACAATAGATTACATCCCTCTGTTATATCCTCTCCTATCTCCCAGTACATCTCCTTTGTTTAATTGTTTACCACACACTCCATGAGAGTGAGGATCCTGTTTCACCTTGGAGGGGCCATAGGCAGCATGCCCCAAGATGGGCCACTTCAAATTAAAAGATTATTTTGAAATAAAAGCAATCAAAACCCAGATCATTCAGGAAAAGCTCTCCATCCCCTTCACACCTGCCTATTAATACCAAGAAAAGAGCTCGTAACAGAGATTCCACTTTACCTAAGAAATTAATCTGCAAAATAGGGCAACCCTTTTTTTCTGATCATTCCCCCTCACTGTCCTGCTAGTGGTCTTCCTCTCCTTTGTATCCTCAGACCCCAACCCCTCTCCTTAACTCGGAACGTCAAAATAATCCTCCAGTTGCCTGACCGTCTTTGGAATTACATGTCTGTTTGGATTCCCCATATGTACGCTGTCAAATTTGATGTGCTCCTGCAAACCTGTCTTGTGTTAATTCAATTCTTAGTCCAACTAGAAGGATCCTGAAGAGAATCCTCCCAAACTTTTCTTACTATTGTATCACAACCCCTAGCAGATTACCTGGTACACAGTAGATAATCGCTAAATGTTTGCTCCTTAGTTAAAATACATCTCTGACCATTCTGAAAATATGAAGTAAGCTGTGGTAGAAAGATTCTAAACCTCAGACTCAGACAAGCCTGAGTTCCAGTTCTGGAAGGGGCCTTAACTGTTTTACTTGACAGCTCCTAAAACCCAGATGAGTTCCTGGGACATAGCAAATTTCTAGTAACAATATTTATTTGATTAACTAGTTACAAAATGAGAGAGAATAGTAGGTTGAGAGGCATCAGGGCTGTGAGAATATTTTCTTGGGTGGGAGGAGACCCAAGAGTGTTTGAATACAGAAGGCAAGAAAGGTGGAAGATCAAATAGACTTGTGGTAGACATACTAGAAATAAGTTTAGGAGAAGGTAGGCAGAGATAAGATCCAGAACAGAAGAAGAGGTGCTGACTTTCAAGAAGAAAGGCACTACAGTTTGAGAGTCCGAAATTAAGAGAAAGCTAGATTTCTGTTTTAGCAACACTGGGAATAGGATATTCTAAATAGCTCTCCTACTTCAAAACTCCTCAATGCTGGATGAATTATAACAATATATTTTTAAATGCGTTGCTGAGCTCACAAGACACTAAGGGAAATCCAAGGATAAAAATCATCATGCCAGTAACCCAGAGTTTTGGGAGCTGAAAATAAAGTACTAATCCTTGGGTTTACGCAAATGGAGAAGCTGTACCAGAGACCCTTACTGAAATCTGGCCCTCTTGGAGGACCTACAGCATCCGTGAAATATAGGCCAAAACAATATCTGGTAGGCATCAAAGCAAGCCCACAAGGAAACCTTTCTTCACCACAGCAGCACATGGACAGAAATTAATAATAATAGTAATGGCAGGAGGAGTTCCTACTACACCCATCCCAAGAAATTGTGTCCAGAGATCTGTTTTAGAAGAGGCTGGGGCTTAAATTTATTCATCCAGAATGGCTGGAAAACATCAAGCCTAGAAGCTATCCTAATAGAGCAGCATTCCTGTTGACCAGCAAAATCATATAAATCCACTATGAATGAAGCATCCTCAACCCAGACCTATAAAAGTCCCACAAGATTAACTTCAGCCTGAATAGAAGCATACAATTATAGTTACTAAACAAACAAGGAAACAAGTTACCATGAATAAAACTCAGAAGAAACAAGAAAGAAGAGTTAAACCATTAAGAATTATAGGTATTACTGATAAGAAATAGAATATATAATAATATGGATCTTAAAAATAAAAGATAGAAGATAGAAGCCAAATGAGCAGAAAATAAAAGATTATGAATAATGAACACAAATATTTGAAAATTAAAAAACACAACTAGAAATCGATATAGCTACTATATTAAATCTTGATGGATGGTTTAAGCAACAGATTAAATACAGCTGAAGACAGAAATGGTGAACTAAAACATTAATTTGAAGAAATTACTCAGAATAGACCACAGACAAAATATGAAAGAGCAGCTAAGAGATATAAAATACAGTATGTAAAGCCCTCAGACTCCCAGAGGGAAAAACTAGAGACAATGGAGGAGAGGAAACATTTGAAAACATAAGGGCCGAGAATTTTCCAGAACAAACTAAAAACCCTAATCCACAGATTCCAGAAGCACAATGATTCCTAAGTAGGAAAAACCAAAGAGAAATCTATGCCTAGATACATCACAGGACAAAAAGAAATCCTTCAAAGAAGCCAGAGAAATACCAACAATAGAAGCCAGAGGAGAGTGGAATAAAAACTTCAATGTGCTAAAAAAAAAATGCTATGCCCAGAAAAAATATATCTCAAAAACGAAGGGGAAATAAAGACTTTTAAAAATAAACCCAAACAGAATTCACCACCAGCAGAGCCTCACTAAAGGAAATTCTACAAGATAGACTTTGAGCAGAAGGATAGTGATCACAGATGGAAGGTCTGAGCAGCAAGCAGTATTAAAAAAAGAAATAGTAAAAAAGAAAGAAAGAAAGAAAGAAAGAAAGAAAGAAAGAAAGAAAGAGAAATAGTCAATGTGCAGGCAAATGGAACGAGCACTGCGTGGATAAAACTGTAGTAACGACGTCCAATGGGCTTAGAAAACAAGATAGAAATAGTGGTAATATAAACTGGGAGGGGATAAATGGAGTAAAACTGCCTGCAGTTCTCTGCATTCCCCAGGGGAATGATGAAGTTATTCCTTACCATTAGGCTTTAATAAGTTAGACATGCCTATTATAAGCCAAAATAAGAGAAATAAAGTATTCATATTACAACTAGAATAATAAATATAGTGCATATAATGTCTAAATAAGTAGAGTTGGGGGATGCAATGAACAAACAAGGAATCACTCTGAGAGGCATGGATTAATGCAAGGAAAATTAAAAAGAACAATCAAGACTAGTCAAAAGTATAAAAACAGTAGATTTGAACTCAAATAGGTCATTAATTATATTAAATGTAAATGAACTAAATGCTCCAATTAAAAGATAAAGATTGTTGTGTGAATTTTTTAAAATCTATCTATTTAACAATAGACATATCTAAAACATAGGGTAGCAGAAAGGGAAAAGCTACATTGTACTGATAGTACCTCACAGAAAGCTGGGATCGCTCATTAATATCAGATAAAATCAACTTTAAGGCAACTTTAAGACTAAAGATGGAGTCACTTCAAACAAGCCAGTAGAAAAGCAGGCAAAAGACCTAAGAGGCATTTCACTGAATAATAAACATGAATGGCTAATAAACATAAGATGCCCACATTCATGAGTAATGAGGGAAACGCAAATTTGGCTTACCACAAGGTACAGTTTTATAGCACCAGGTTGGCAACTTTTAAAGTCTGACAATCATAAGATCTAGTAAGGATGCAGAGCAAAAAGAATTTCGTATGCTGCTGGTGGGAATAATAATTGATGTAGTTTTTTCCAAAACAAGTTTGGAATTTTCCTGAAAAGTTGAAAATAATATACCCCAAACTCAGAAGTTTCTCTCCCAGGTATACACCTAAATACACTCTTGCACATGTATATAAAAAGATATGTTTAACAATGTTCACTAGCAGCAAAAAAGTGGAAAACAATCCAAAAGGCCATCAAAGGAAGAATGGATAAATTATTATATTCATTTTGTGCAATAATATTTCAATGAGAATGGATGAACTATAACTACATGCATCGACATAGATAAACTGCACAAACATAATGTTGAGTGGGAAAAATAACTTGCAGAGGAAAAAACAGGCAGTATGACACCCTTTATATAATGCTCAAAAGCATTGACAAGCGTTCACATATACGTGGTAAAATTATAAAAAAAGCAATAGAAACGATAAAACAAATTCAGAGTAGTGTTGGTCACTATGGGGCCGGGGGAATAACGAGACTAGAGCAGCGCACCAGCTGCTTCACTGGTGCTTGCAATGTTTGTTTCTTTTTTTTTTTAATTTTTAAAAATGTTCATTCAGTTTTGAGAGACAAAGAGAGACAGAGCACAAGCAGGGGAGGGGCAGAGAGAGAGGGAGACACAGAATTCAAAGCAGGCTCCACGCAGAGCCTGATGCGGGGCTCAAACCCACGAACTGTGAGATCATGACCTGACCTGAAATCAACCACTTAACCATCTGAGTCACCAGGTGCCCAAGTAATGTTTGTGTCTTAACCTTCAAGGTGAGTGCATGGGTGTTCATCACACTTTTTCTCAGCTCAATATAAAAATTATACACACATACACACACACTATACACACACACAATACATATATATTCATTTGTGTGTGTTAAGTATCTTATAAAACACAAAAAAAGAGAAAGTGTAATTATGCAGACAAGGACAGTCACATGTATCTGATGAGGGGCAGTATGATGGAATTAGAGCCTAGAGGAGAAAGATGGGAATTTAGGACACTGTGGGGAATGTGATAGGAAATCAACCCCAGTGATCCAAAAGAATTCTGAGAAAGTACCCAGTGGGCCCTCTTAGGCTCTATGCTGACAAAATGAAACTGATTCTTTGCCACCTTTTCCTTTTGTTGACTCTACACCCTATTAATAATAATAACCCTGCCAATCACATGCCGGGTACCTTATCTATTATCTTTCTTTTACAGATGAGAAAACTGAGGACCAGAGAGTTCCAATGGTTTGCCCAAGGTCCCATTGCTGGTAGTAGCAGTTAGCAGCATTAAGGGGAGCATTAATAATTAGCAGAGCTGGGACTCAAACCCAGGCCTCTGCGACTCCAGCGCCTGTGTGCTTACCATTCTACTCTCTTCCTTTTCCCCTAACCATACACATCTCTTCATGCTGTTTCCATGAAAATTCTGATCTCTGATTATGGCAGTGAGACTAAGGGAAAATAGGGAGAGAAGAAAAATATGCCATGCAAGCTAGCAATCACAAAAAGTCAGGAATATATTTAAAAATCCTGTAGGTTCTTTTACATGGCAAGCTATGATATTATTAGCTTTTCACGAATTTATCTATAATCTGGGTGCACAAACATTTGGGGGAGAGAAAAGTGGCTGACATGGTCTTTTAAATTCCACCCCATGCTTCAAGAATAGGTTCTTACCTACTACCACATGTCACAGTCTCTGTCATACAAGACCTCCAACCCCAGCCCTGTCTCTGCTCCTAAATCTCCAAAATCTTTGTTTCCAGCTTTCTGTCTTTCTGTATGGCATAGATAGCTGTATTTCCCTCATGCCTCATGTACCTAACCTAGAATGTAGTTAGAAACACACAAAGGTGTAATAACACTATTCTGGAGTCAAGCCATACACTGCAGCCCAGACCTGAACGAGAACACTGGATAATGAATGACTCATTATGGTCTGTCTCATTCTTGGTTGAAAATAATCCTTCAATAACAAAATAACAGATAATACATAAGAAACACATTTAACTAGAATCACAATCTCTAGTTCCAGCAGATAAATTCTTAAAATGTTGCTGATAATCAGACATTGAATTGGTTGGCTGTTTCCTAAATGTTATCTTTAATAACAGAGTGCTTCATAAGCTAATGTCACGTGCCTTCTAGTTTTCACATAATTTAGACTAAAGTTTGGGACTGCAGAAGACGGACATTAGAGGAAGACATGGGAAATACTGATTGTTCTTCTGGCCGAGGACTAGTTTTTCCGTACTCCCAGTCCAGAGTCGGAATGAATAAAGAAACAGAAAAAGAAAGCCTTAATTGACAATATAATGCCCACAAGCATCAACAGATGTGATCCCTTGTAATGAAGCATGTGGGTCTAATTTGGCATCACTAACCACTTGGAGGATCTCCTTGCTGAGTTCTTGCAGGCTATCCTTCTAAACCTATGTTTGGCTGGCACCTGTGCCCTGTTGAAACTGGCATACCGTCCTATGGGTGGGCACAGTGCCACCCCAACAGATGGCCATGAGAGTCGTCATGCCAGAGAACTACTATTGTTTCTAGAAAGTTTAACTTAACAGCAATTGGCATCTCACTAAAGAATGACAAAATGGTGGTCTACCTTTCTGTGGAAGATAAACTATGAACTATAACTGACATATCTAAAATTGGTATTTCGGAGTCATTTCACATACTAAATGGAGAGCTGTAGGGAAAGAAGTGGCACAGCAACACTCGTGTATCTGTCCTAAGGTAACAACACATTTCATGGTTCCTCAATAAAGTCAATGTTCTAGTCTCCTAGAACCAGTAAATATTTCAAGTCCAGGGGCACCTGGTTGGCTCAGTCAGTAGAATACGCAACTCTTGATCTTGGGATTCTGAGTTCCAATACTTAAGAATAAAATCTTTAAAAACAAAAACTAAAGGGGCACCTGGGTGGCTCAGTCAGTTAAGTGTCTGACTTCAGCTCAGGGCATGATCTCACGGTTCATGAGTTCAAGCCCCGAGTCGGGCTCTGTGCTGACAGCTCAGATCCTGGAGCCTGCTTTGGACTCTGTGTCTCCCTCTCTCTCTGCCCTTCCCTGCTCACGCTCTGTCTCTCTCTCTCTCTCCAAAATAAATAAACATTAATTTTTTAAGCTACAAATTATTTAAAAAATAAAAATAAAACAAGAATTCAATTCCAGTATCATTATTAGCGATATTTAAAAACATTGTCCCTAGAATGAACTTTCTGGTTGGTTCACCTACCTAGGTCTGTTCCCACTGAGAAAACACACTTGTTCCATTAACAATGCCTATGTGATTTGGGAACATTTGATTTTTTGAGGAAGAATGTTTAATTTAAAAACTCATATTTAGGGGCATCTGGGTGGCTCAGTCAATTAAGTGTCTGACTCTTGATCTTGGCTCAGTCATGATCTCACAGTTTGTGAGATCAAGCCCTGCATCAGGCTCTGTGCTGACAGCATGGAGCCTGCTTTGGATCCTCTGTCTCCCTCTCTCTCTCTCTGCCCCTGCCCTGCTTGTGCTTTCTCTCTCTCAAAAATGAATAAATATTTATGAATAAATAAGTAAATAAAACTCACATATTTATAAATAGTGGCTGGAAATGTCAAATGTGAAGCCCCATAAATGTTTAAGCCATGTCAAAACTTACAGGATAGATAGCCAAAATCACCCTGAAAAGTATAACTAATGCCCAAAACTGGGGATGGAAACCATGAAGAGGGAGTGGGGGAGATCAGTAGCAGCTGAAGGAAAAGGCTATATTTTGGGTACAACAATAATGTATGATCTGGAAATTGGACAATATGGTGTAAGCCATATCTTCAGATTTCTTTCCAAACTCGCTTGTAAGGAAGAGAAGTTGGCCACCTGAAACTGCAATACCATTTCCTTTCCTCAAATAATGAACACTGAAGTTTTTTCAGGGCTATCTAGATCCATGTGAAGGAAAAAGAAGAGAAAAGAGAATTTATCTTTCACAAGCGCCAACTATGTGTCACACATTATGGTATATAATTTACAGGCAGTCCTCACGTTACACAATTCTGATATGCACAAATTTTTGTTACCATACTTTATTTACCTAAAGAACAAGTCCCCAGCAACACAGTTCAAATTTGTTATCGTAGCATATGAACTGAGTATAAACTTCACTGTTAGCTTTCCAGCCCATAAGGCACTACATATATAACAGGTGTGCATCATGATTAGTAATCAATTATGTCACTTCTTTCAAAGTCTGTCTGTGATTGGTCACTGAGCATCTGTTATTCGGTTCAAGTACACTAAGTAAAGTGTGTTACTGTGTTGCCTCCTTGTGTCCCAGTGATAAACCCATGGGACATTTTACCAAAACAGATCATTGAAAGAGGAAATCATCCAACAAAGACAATAATGAAGCAAAGAAACAAAAAGTGATAACAGCAGAAGTGAAAACCAAATCAAACACACATGGAGATATGGGAGAAATTATTGCCCATGAGACTGGTGACCTGGCCACCATTCAAGAGACCCTAGATATGGAACCAGAAGACCCCAGCGAAGGTGAGCTAATCCACATAAATGAGGAAAATGGTTGTGAGCAAACAATGATGAGGCCCCAAAGGAAGGGACACTGGCAAAATTTTCATATTCAAGGGACTCTTGGAGATACTTTACAATATTGAAAGTACAAAGGTTAAAATATTGGAAACTGAACCAAACTTGGAAGAGTATGACAACTCACCAAGGCATAAAAATTATGGCCAGTCCTTATATTAAGTTACACAACAGGACAATCACTGTGCAAGCTACTCCTGATGCATTAAAAAAAATAAAACACTTTAGTTTTCAACGTTTCTAGTGTTTTATTTATTTTTTAATGTTTATTTATTTATTTATTTATTTATTGAGAGAGAAAGAAAGCACATGCATGAGCAGGGGAGGGGCAGAGAGAGAGAGAGGCAGCGAGAGAATCCCAAGCAGGCTTCTTGCCAACAGCACAGACCCCAACATGGGGCTCGATCCCACAAACCATGAGATCATGACCTGAACTGAAATCGAGAGTCAGACACTTAACCAACTGAGCCACCCAAATGCCCTTAAATTAATATTAGTTTTATTTCATCTCCTTATACATTTGTAACTGACGGTAAAAGGGTTTGTAATGTTTTGACAAAACCTACAAAGGCCACAAAACAATTGTAATTTTTCCCATTAGTGGTCTCACTTTGCATGGTTTCAACTTACGTGGACATTTTTATGGTTCTGCACTATTGTACGAAGCAGGGACTGTCTGACATTATTTCATCTGGGACTCACAAAAACCTTAGGGCACAGGTAGATGGGCCAAATGTCACAGGTGAAGGTCAGAGAAGTGCTTAACTAAAGATCAAAAACCTTAGAGATGATAGAACTGTATATAAAGTAACTTCAAATACTAGGCACTCAGAAAAGATAAGTTCTCTTCAAAATGATCCAAATACCTAAGTACGACTGGCCTCAAATGCATGCTTTTTGTAATAGGTGACACGGCCTCCTAAAGTAAATACAAGTATTTCATTAAATATTGTCTAGAAATAGAACCCATTATATGTGGTAATTTTATCATATATGCCTAATGATAAATCATTTGGGAAAAGGTGAATTATTATGTAATAAATAGTATTTGATCAACTAGACAGCAATTGGGGGAAAATAAAGATTAAAAAAATTAACCCCAACTAACATTAAACTTTGTGTATGAGATGAAATAAAAAATTTCATTAGTAGTTGAGATTCCACCTGACTCTTTATACCAGATTCAATTTAGACAGATCAAAGATATAATAATAAAAAGCAGGGGCACCTGGGTAGCTTAGACGGTTAAGCATCCGACTTCAGCTCAGGTCATGATCTCACAGTCTGTGAGTTCCAGCCCCACGTCGGGCTCCCTGCTGACAGCTCAGAGCCTGGCACCGGCTTCAGATTCTGTGTCTCCCTCTCTCCCTGCCCCTCCCCCACTCATGCTCTGTTTTTTTTGCTCTCAAAAAACAAATAAAACATAAAAAATTTTTTTTAAAAAATCAATAGCATAAAGTTTATAAAAGAACATTTGGTTGGGTTTTTCTTAAAATTTGGGGGTGAGAAATGCCTAACATGATACAAGAACCAGAAACCATAACTTAAAAGTCTGGAAATTTTGAATATATAAAAACTAGAGAAAAAAACTTACATATAGTAAAATAATACCTCAAACAAAGGTTAAAGAAAAATGACGAACTGGGGAAAATATTTTCAACCACATGTAAGACAAAGGAACATATCCCAATATACAATGGGCTTTTACAAACCAAAAAATTTAAAAAGAAAAAAGTGTTAAAACAAAAAAAAATGGTGAAGGGCACCTGAGAGAATAAGAAAAGCAAAACAAATGGCAAGCATACAAAAGTATATTCAACCTCAGGAATCATCTAAACAGCACAAATAAGAACTACAGTGAGATATCATCACTCACGCACCAGGTTAGCAAAGTTGAACAAGGTCAACCCTAAGGAGACAATCAGAAAATAACAAAATCCCAGTATTCATAAGAATGCTTATTGGAGCACTGTTTGGAATAGTGAAAAACTGGAAAAAATCCAAATGTGCCTCAACAGGAGACAGGTTAATTTATTTACCACGCAGCCACTAAAAACGATGCTGATATATGTGTGTGTGTGGAGGAGGAGTGAAGCACGGAAATATGTCGGCAACCATATTTTCCTTTTGTTCAGTTTTTTGAATGATTAAAGTAGGTTACAGAATTAAACATTTAGCGTGCCACCATTTATGTAAAATATGCATACATTATGGTTCTCCATTGATTTGCACAAATTGTACAGATTTTTATGACTTGATATTTGAAGTAGAAATCTACAGATTTCTAACATATGTGTGTGTGTGTGTGTGTGTGTGTTGTGTGTAACACTGTTGGAAACACTTTCAATGTCTTTACTCCAAACCTAACAGACCAATTTGTTTCAATGGACACCAATAAAAAAAATATCATTAAAGATAGGAGTTAACAGGGGTGCCTGGGTGGCTCAGTCAGTTAAGTGTCTGACTTCAGCTCAGTCATGATCTCATGGTCCGTGGCTTCAAGCCCCACATTGGGCTGTCTGCTGTCAGCACAGAGCCCACTGCAGATCCTCTGTCCCCTTCTCTCTCTGCCCTTCCCCCTCTCATGCTCCCTCTCTCCCTCTCTCCAAAATAAACATTAAAAAATTGTTTTAAAGATAGGAGTTAACATAGTGAAAAGATAAAAAAGTCATAGTGGGTGCAAGAAAAAGATTCGATCTACCCGAAGTTGGCAGCATGCAGATGAGTCATCTGAATTTTAGTCTAATGGTGATCTAAGTAATGTAAATTCTTTTAATACCCCCCCCCCCCATGAGTCAGTATTAAAGCACAGGGACTCTCAGGGATGGTGATGTGGAGCAAGGCTGGCTGTGACCTCTCACTTGTACACAGTCCAGGGTTACCTCAACCATCCCCTGAAAAAAAGATTCATCTAAATTTAGTATATAACTTTGGGATCAGCTACCCATTTTTTTAAATTTCAGCTTTATTGATGTATAATTGACATACAAAATTAGAAGATATTTAAAGTGTCCATTTGGTGATTTGATAGACGTATACAGTGTGAAAGAATTCCCCCAATCTAGGTATAATGAAGACATCCATCACTTTGTATACTTACCTTTTTTTTTTTTTCTGGTGAGAACATTTAAGTTCTACTGTCTTAGCAAATTCCAATTATACAAGGGTCTCGTCAACTACAGTCACCATGTTTCACCTTAGATCCTCAGACCTCATTCAATTTATAGTTGAAAGTTTGTACCGTTAAGTGGTACCATGCAGTATTTGTCTTTCTCTGTCTAGCTTATTTCACCTAGCATAATGCCCTCGAGGTCCATTCATGTTGGTGCAAATGGCAGGATATTCTTTTTTTCTCATGGCTGAATGACATTCCACTGTGCGTGTGCATGTGTGGGTGTGGGTGTACACACAACATCCTCTCTATCCATTTATTTGTCGATTGTCACTTAAATCGTTTCTGTATCGTGGCTATTGTGAGTATCCTGCAATCAAAATGGGGGTATGGGTATCTCTTTTATATTGCTACCCCTTTTTATGTTAAACTTCCCTCATAGCAGTCCTGGGAGCTTCCTACCTTTTTTTAAGGTACTTTGAGGGAAGAACTGATAGATTCTGCCAAGTCACTGATTTGTAAACATTTTATTCTCATCGAGCTTATTTTTGTGTGAATATGCCCATTTTGACCAAAAGGGGATTCAAATAATTTCTTTCAATCTTGAATTTAAATGCCCTTTCTTTGTCCATTTTCCAAGCTAGCCCTGGTCTTGCATGAGCAACACTGCAGGATCTGAGTTTAGCATTAGGTATGAGATTAAGTTACCAGACAACGAAATGAGGCTGCTTTTGGTTTCCTGGGTCATCTTTGGGTCTACACCATTTGTTTATCTCATAAGGAACAGTGCCTGTGTGCTGACCCTGAGAGAGTATATATTCAGTACAGTCTGCCCTCTTCCCAACCTGGAGGCAACTTCTCCCCCAAACTGTCCTTTGATTTCCTATTTTTAATTAGCATATTCTGCTTAATAAATGGCCCAATGGCAAAAGCCACTCTAAAGGTGAGTTCCTGAGCACAGCAATTGTCCACATGGTCATAGAAGAGTCAGAATGGTTCCTAGTAGCACACTCACATATGGGTAGGTGTAACAGGAAAACAATTTACTTTCTTATCTCAGGTTAAGATAAACAATTAGAATAAAAGTAGGACAGAGAAAAATGATGCTTATTTGATCATAGCATGAAAAGTCATAGAGGAGGAAGAAGTTTGGTCTGAAAGTGATCTAAACTTCCCTCTCTGCCTTGCTCTGGGCCCAGTGGTCAGGATTGGATCCTGAGGGAGTGGCCAGAAGGGGTGCCTCTTTCAGGTAGGCCAAAGCAGAGAGAGCCCCATTGTATGGGCCCAATCCTGGATGGAAGGGCAGAGCCAGGAGCCAGAGGCCAAAACAAAGGAGATCCACAGTACAAAAGCAGCAGCTTAAAGACAGACAGAGTCAAAAACAGGTTCTGGCCCCAAATCCATGATTAGCTGACTTTGCAAACTTAAACATGTTCATTAACTTTGAACTTTTCTGAGCCTCAATTTTTTCATCTCTACCGAGGGGCAACTAGATCTGCTCTGCTGACATCATACGAATGTATTTTGAAAGAGTTATTCAAATGTAAGGTCTTGTTTGTTATTAAGTACAAATATTTTGTCATCAGAATTCCCTTTTTCACAAAATTCTAGGGTAGAGGGATGACCCACAGAAATCAAACATGTGTTTTTCTTTCTTCCAGTGTGAGAGGTGCAAGAAAAATCATCTTGAAACTTTTGGACACTGCCCATTTTCCAAAGCATACCTGTATGGCCATAGCAAGAGTGAACTTGGATTTCAGTTTCCCCTTTATTTGGGTGTAGAAACCAGGAGGCCCATCTTTGCTGAACTGTGGGAATCCCTAGAGTTCCTAGACATTTGGAGGGGGTGGAGGAGAGGTATCTAGAGGGAGACATTTCATTTCCTGCTAACGAGCAGGTTGGAGCTTGAGCAATTAATTGGAAAAAGTGAGAGGTATAGGGATAGTTGTACCCTGAGCTTATAGGATTGCTCACACAAGTTATTATAGGATACCTATTTGACAATTTCAAGAATTTCAGTGCCAGAATATGCATGTCATGTCTGACAGGAAAATTAAAGAAGGGAACCGAGGGTGGTAATAGGACAATGTACTCAGAGGCTACAGGCACGCGCCAAGGTGAGGAAGCATGAGGAAGCCTTAATGTGAGTTGGAATTTAAGGGTCAGAGCTCAGTGTGTGATGTGTGGGTGTGGGGTGGCGAGGAGTGCTGGGGGTCAGGGCCAACTAGGAAGGTAGGGGGCAGATGTGAAAGACCTTGAATGCCATATAAAGGTGTTTCTCCTCCTGGATTAAGTTTCTTCCTGGGCCTTTGAAGGTTTCTACAGAAGCAAGTGATTGGATTGGATCTAGGGCGAGCAGAAGGAAATTCTGTGATGACAGTTCAAACTACACCAAAGTTTTCTGCAGTGCAAGTCTCAATATTTTCAAAAAACAAATGGAAATAGTCTAAACATCCCAGAAGCCTAATATCTTGGGCATGCCTTTCCTAACACCACATTTATCTATAATTATTTATAATATATTCAGTGTTGAAAATATATAAAATTCAATCCTCTTTAAAAATTAAAAAAAATTGTCTAATGAAATTGCTCCGAGAAAGCAGGCAATATAAGGACAACAGACAAGTAAACTTGGTTTTAGGTAGGTAAGAGTCACATTGAATGGGTTATTTTTCTTCTTTTAGCTTAGATATGTTTATTTAATTACACACATATCTATTTTAACACACTAGTATGTCACTATATCATAACATTTCCAATTCAAACTGAGATTTGCCAGGAGTGTGGTGTTAAAACCACACTGTTAAAACTGCAGATCAACCCTTTCGGGCAAACCCAAAACCATGCTACTGGTTTCACTGTAACCCTAAGACTCCAACACCACAATCTGCTAGGAAAGAAAACAATCCAAGTTAAGATCTCAAAGGGAAGCAAAAAGAGGAGTGCCAGAAATTAAACCACATGTTTCCCAAGAGCCATTGAGTTGTTGGGAGACAGAAAACACTTGTCCGTGAATACCGTTCACTTAAAAGGTCTGGCACAGAAATGGTCCTAACAGCCCCTGTAATAAGAAATATTCTTGTATGTAATTGGAGTATCTTACCATCTGTAAACTCGATGCTATAACATTTTCACTACCACATGTAACCTTTTATTAACATTCAGCAACCTTTGAAAATAATTGCTGTCTCCCAATAAGGAATCTGTTATAAGGCAATCAGGTTATATAGCTATTTCCCATTCTGCTGAAACCCTGAATAATTGTTCTTCATATAATGTACATGTCATGGGAGCTGGGTTCTGAGCGAGTGACTTTCCAACACTGAGTCACGTTAACGCTGCCTTATGTAGCACTCAGGCCAGAAAGGCATTATGCGCACTTAAAAACACATTTTTCACCACATGTAAAGACCTTAAGTCATCTGAATCTAAAACAATTGCTCTTTTTGAGGAAATATCAACTAGTCACTTAAGTGTAGACAAAAGACGTTGGTGGGCAAATCATATCTCTCTGGTTTCTTTTTTAATCGGGGATCCTAAAGAAAGGCTTTTCAAAATTTACCCTCAGGTAGCAAAAAACATAAGGCTAGATGGATGAAAAGGAGGGCACTGAATAGGTTGAACTGCTTCTTCCCATGGTCCGTACTGAAAACTTAATATTAGATCATGAACATTAACTCGGAGTTCTCATTCCCTATTTCAAATTAACATGATGTTCTTTTATTAGGCCAGAAAGTGCCAACATAAATCAAACAAGAATAGAATCTTTCCCCAAATAATAAGTAAAGAAACATGATAGAGTAGGAAAGTACCAAATTAGCTACAAATTTTCCATCTCATTGTTTTCTGTAAAATAAAATTTTATAACGAACATGCTCCATACAAGCTGTGCTGGTAGGTCTCGCTTCCAAAAACACTCACAGAGCAGTAATAAAAACCAAGCGTGAACTCTAGGACATCTGCTATGGCATTGTTATCAAATGCAATCATTTTGGTCACAAATCTATACTCGCTTCAACTTTTTGTTGAAATATTAGTTTGTCTGCAGCATCTCCAATCTGGCTCACGAGTACTGACAGATGCTCCGGTTTTACCTCAGCTTCAACTTACACGGCTTCTCATTATACTAGCGATCGCTCGGCAAACTAGTCCTCTGTTCTGGAAGGCGGACAAAATGCCATCTGTCTCTGCACGGTTATCAAAACGAATACTGCAGTGTGAAGAAACTCCGCTCCAAATGGAAGAATGAGGAGGAGTTCACCCCATCCATATCCTATTAGAAATTATATATGTAGATGTATATATATGTATATGTATTGATACATGGATACATGACATATACATATCTACCTATCTATGTATATATATGTATGCATGCAGGTAAGGGATCACCTTTCAAGTTTTCCAATTATTCCCTAATGTGAACATTTTCAACCAAAAGGCATGTCTCACCTTTCCTAGCTGTATTTGTAACCTGTGCAGTTTACATCATCTGACACTAATTATTAGCTAGAAGGCACGAGAGCCATACTCCCCCAGCGAAAGATTCCAAGGTCGTTCTGCCATCGGAAGCAGGTGGGAACCTTACCTTATAAATCCGGCTAGATTCAGAGACAATAGAGAGAAAAGAAGGAGGAAAAGCCTTCACGGCAATGGAAGGACAAGTGAGTTTCAGCTACAGTCCATACCCCCGAAAGTCACAGGTGAGCAGAGAAGGGTGATGAGGGCGAGGACGAGGAAGAGGGCAGGACAGATGGTGACACCACAGAGAACATAAAGATGGCACCGATCGCTTTGGTAGCCTCAACAGTAGGAGTGTGGCTAGGAAGAGACCAGAGGTAACTGGAAACCAGAGTCCTCACCTGCAGCGAAATGTAGAACTTGAACTTTCTGTGTGACAGCATGTTTAGCTTTGATTCCTATATTTCCATAGATTTGAAGCACAGAAATGGAAAAGAACTTTCAACCTGGAGAGGAATTTCATACTTCAAGAAATTCAAGGAGCTCTTTAAAGCCAGTATTTTCTTCAGCGGAGGCGCTGAAGATCAAGATCAATCGTATTGAGGATCTTGAGATTTGGAGACTCTGACTTAGGGGATATTCAGCCCTTTACTCCCGAACCTCTTGACATTTAAAGTTGCCTGCTCAGGGCCGACACTATATTCTCAGGAGCTAACAACTGATAGGTACCCAAGTGCTCCCAGAGTCCACAGGAGGGCCTTGTCATTTTCAAACTAAGTCTTCGTCTGAACCCCTAACCCCAGACATCTGTCTAAAAGATTGATGAGGATTAGAAACCAGAATGAATGCTGGTTTTTACTCCAAAGTCAATTGGTTTGGATCTGTTTACATAACCTTTTGTTTAATTCTATAGTTTATGAGAAAGGAGATTCTGAAAGCCTTATATGAAAGCTATCAGTCAATTCCCACATGGGTCAGTTCACTTCACTCTGTCACATGTCACAGCCGCATCCTGTCCCCTCACCCCATTGAACCATCTGGCAAATGGTGCTCTTGGTCACAACGGGAGCTAAGGAGAAAATGTGGCCAGAGCAGTGCAAACCCATCCTCACGGCTGGGGTGGTTGGGGGGAGTGGGTATGATCAGAAGTCAGGAGGGCCACGTTGATAGGCACAGGACAGCCTATTTCATTTTGCGGCCTTTTCCGCTCCCACACCCAATTTCATTTACAAGCGCCATTCTTGCCAAAGCTGTCTGGGGCTCTGGCGCTTCCGCGTGCTGACCTGTAATGGCAAACTTCACCGATTTATAATGGTGCCAGCCTATGTTATCATGACCAACACGGGAGAAAGCCTTTCAAGAGAAACATCTCCAGGAAAACAAAGCACCCGTGCAGGGCAAGAGCCCAGCTCCAGGCTGGACGTGCCCCAGAACCAGAGCTGCTGCTCGCACAGGAAGCCCACTGAGGCCGGCCAGGCCATGTGTAAAAGTCCTCAGGGGCACCTTGTGACCATTCCCCTCTGGGCTGCTGACACCCATCTGCCCCCTCCCCAAACCCTGCTTTTCTCCTGGACTTTGATTTCCGGCTCTCCCGTAGCGCTCAGTGGCTCGTCACCTTCTTTTGTATGTTTTATGTTCCCTTGAGGGCGCATCCCTGATACCCACTTACCCTGCCTCTGGCTGGGCCCACTGTGCCAGGCACAAGGCAGGATAAAGCTAGAAAAGCTTGGCGTCGAAGGCAAAAGAGCTGAAATCCAGCCCCACCTGGAACGCTACAAACAGCGTGACATGAAACAAATCCACTAACCTCTCCATACACACACTTTCCTTTTTCAGGTGGAGACAATTACACTGACCTTGCCTCCCTCATAGGGATAAAACTGTGCCTGGCATACAACAGGCACTCAGTCAATATTTATTAACATATTGAGAGATTAGAAAGTTACAGTGTCGTCCAAGTGTAAGGTGATATTAAAGCATTATCACCCTACTGATTGATTTTAAATGTGTCTTAACGCTCGTCAACATTTGCATCACACTAAGATGATAGCAACTGCCGATTGATAAAGTCTTATACAGAAATATGGATGCAATAACGAGCTAATATTTACTGAGTGCATACGAGGGGTTGGACAATATTCTAAGGTGATTACATGGATCAATTTATGTAATCCTGCCAACAACCCTACGGTATAAAAACTTATTACCTTGACTTTCCTTATGAGGAACCCGAGGCTCAGAGAGGTTAAGTAACATGTCTCAAGTCACCCACATGGGGGATAAAGGAGAGCAATTGGATTTGAGTTCAGAGTTCTCATTGGCTCAAGCACCTGTGTTTCCATGATGCCCGCGTACAAGTGAAGATGAAAGTAAAACCTGTAGCAGAAAATATAAATAAGCTAACCACCGACCAGACTCGTGCTGGTGTCACAGAGCCCAATAACTACACGGCAAACAGAAAACAACTACGCTTGAAGCTCATCAACCCAAGATCGGTAAAACGAGGGTCGTGATCCACAATGACCTTAATGACAACATGGCCCTTTATAAAGCAATCCCTCTTGTCTGCTATCAGTCCATGCTCAGATATATTTAGGAGACCATTTGCTTTGCGTTATGTTCAGTTTGCAGTACATCTGTCGCATCGTTCCTTCGTTCTGTAAAGCAGCAAACGGAAGATGGGAAGAGCAGTCGACTTGGAGTCAGAAGAGCAGGGTTCTGGTCCTGATGGGCGCTGAGCACCGTTTGCTTTCTCACTGGTAAATTAAGGAGGTTGCAACAGATTCCACGTTAGACTTCTGCAGGGGCTACGATTGTGTGCTCTTGCAATGTCGAAGTTAACGTGTATCTCCTGAGCTTAAATGGACTGAAGGGGGAGCGGGGAGAGGATTCAATTGCTGCAACGCCAGAGAATGCCTTGGCAAATCCACAGACGCTCAATTGGCCCCAACTGCTTTAAATTTCTCATGGCAATAGTGGGATTTTGAAGATGCTAGTGATGACGATGATGGTCTCTCACCACTATTTGCTGCGTACCTACCACAAGCCTGGCACTTTATATACATTGTTTCCTTTCACCTCCTCTGAATACTGCAAGACAGGTATTATTATACCCACTGTATGGATGGACAAACTAAAGCTGAGAGAGATGAAATGGCTTTCCGAGGTCACGCGGCTGACAAGTGGCAGAGCTGACGGTCCGACCATAGGGCTTCAAGGTCTGACAGAGGCGACCACGGCACCTTTTTCAGCTCCATGCACCGAGCAGTTCAGTCAGTGCTTCCTGAGGGAAGGCGTGTTCCAGACTGTTCCCGGCACTCCCCGCGCCGTCTTTCCCAAGAGCTACCTATCTCTCAGTCCACATGCTACCTTAGGCGCTTTACATATGTTAGCTCACATCCTTCGTTTCGCAAAACTCTGAGACAAATAAAACTATTCCCATTTTAGAATTGGGGTCACCGAAATTTGCAGAAGGTGACTGACTCACCCAAAGCCTACAGATCAAACCGGCTAGGAAGCGAGAGTATCCGGCTACTTCCAAATCCTGACCTTCTTACGAGATTTTCAAGTTATTATGAATTACCATTTAAGAAAAAAAGAGAGGTAACCCTCACGGAATATTACGTGATAACTTGTGGATCTTGGGTTCCATTTCCCCTCTGCTGCCATCCTCTCCCCGGTAAATGCAGACACGTTTGTGGAGGCCGTCAGCCTCTCGGGATTCAGGTTTGGCGTCGTTTGAAACGCACGCTCCGAAGGCCCCGCCTGGGGTAACTCATAGCACCACCATCAGAATCGCCTGGTGAGAATTAAGAGGCCGACCGGGGACGTGCGGGTTCTCTCAGTTCCTCCCTCAATTTCGTACACTTCACATTCACACGACATCAGGCACGTTTGTGCCGAAAGATGTTTAACATTCTGATTTCAAACTGACAACCTTTTTTGGTCTTCACTGGGTAAGAAATGAAGAAAAATCACACGTATCTTTTATTTCCCATATATTCTAATTTTTGTAAAACTGTCAACGTTGCTTATTTAGGAGTGAGCCCGTGCAAACTTTCGGCCGAAAGACATGGAGAGCAAAAAGCAGCATTAGGCATTTCACGGATTCTCGCTGATTAGCTTCACAGAAGCAAGTCCCGGGCGTCACGCACGCTCCGCGGCGGGGGGCGGGAGGGGGGACCACGCACCGAGCCACTTCCCTCGGCAGACAGCTCTTACGGAAGCCCGAGATGGCAGCCCGTGTCCCATCATTACCGCATCCGACTAGGATGGCTTTGTCCGAGCGAGGCCGCTTGCAAGACAACCCCGGTGCCACTCGTGGCACGAAATCCCTTCTCACGCCGTGCTCTGCACAGTGCTGAAAATACCACCTCGCTCTCTCACCACCCCAGACGCCGTGTCCCTCTGGGCGAGCCGTTTGCTTTCATTAGAATGACCTTCGGGTCCCATCCTCCTCGTCGGCAAAGAGGGCAGCTGCACGTCTTTCACGAGGCCTGGCTTCACCCCCATCGTACGCCATTCCGCCGGAGTGTCTATTTCTTCCACTAAACGGAAAGCTCCTCGAGACAGGCCCTCTCTTCGGTGCATCCTCGGGCCTCTGTGCCTAGGCTCCATTAGGTCTGGCACCTGGCAAATGCTCCGTAGAAGTTAAGCGAATGAATACGTGTGGACTCTCTACACGCAGTTCACCCCTTTCTTCCAGTCTTCAAAGCAGAAAATTCAAAAAGGCATTTCAAAAGCATGTCTTTACTGCAGCTGCCCGGTGAAATCTGTTCACTTCCCATAGAAGGCCATCTTTTGGCTCCAGTAAGGCACACATCTGACAACAAGAGTTTACCTTTAATGTGGAACGTCTCCGTTCCGAATGACAAAATGAGATGGCCAGCAGGGGCAGAAACTGCAAAGCAGACTGTGATCCACGGTGAGAGGTGAGGGTCACACTCTTCCATTCAATCCTAGGCAACGCTCCGTTTATTTCTGGTGATTTCCATTGCGTTTCGAGCGCCACAGTTTAGGGAATCTCTTCTCGAACCATTCATTCATTCGGGAGTCATTCCTTATCCTTTTGACTCATGCAATGATAATATCTCAAAATTCTAAAGGTCCTTGCTTCCAATCTTCTCCCCAAAATAGATCAGCAGACAAATAGCACGGTCTTTTGTACCATGCGGTAGACAGAACTTTAACATGACCCTCACTGACCCCCATCCCTGTATAATCTCCCCCTCTTGAGAGTGGGTACATCCTGTGACCTATTTCTAACCAATAGAAGATGGCAAAGGTGATAGGATATCAGACCTTTGATGATGTAACATTATATAGCAAACTTTACAGGATTTCACAGATATAATAATTAAGGTCCCTAATTAGTTCACTTCTATTTACTTCAAAGAGAGATAATCTTGGGTGGACCTGGCCTAATCAGGTTAGCTCTTTAAAATACCATCTAGGGGCACCTGGGTGGCGCAGTCGGTTAAGCATCCGACTTCAGCCAGGTCACGATCTCGCGGTCTGTGAGTTCGAGCCCCGCGTCAGGCTCTGGGCTGATGGCTCGGAGCCTGGAGCCTGCTTCCGATTCTGTGTCTCCCTCTCTCTCTGCCCCTCCCCCGTTCATGCTCTCTCTCTCTCTGTCCCAAAAATAAATAAAAGTTGAAAAAAAAATTAAAAAAAAAAAGAATTAAAAAAAAAATAAAATAAAATACCATCTAGATCTTCCTGGAAACCAGAGACTCAAAGGAGCAGAGACCCTGTCTCTCACCATTGCCAGCACAGAAGAAGCAAGCTTCTGGGCCACCTGGCTGGCTCAGTGGTTAAGGATCCAACTCCTTTTAAAATCCTTTTTTCGTTTTATTTGAGAGAGAGAGAGACAGAGAGAGCGAGCGAGCTTGTGAGCAGGGGAGATGGGCAGAGCAGGACAGAGAGAGAATCTTAACACAACTCGGCACTCCGTGGGGCTCATGACCCTTGGATCATGACCTGCGCTGAAACCAAGAGTCAGATGCTCAACCAACTGAGACGCCCAGGCACCACAGTGTCCAACTCTTGATTTCAGTTCAGGTCATGAACTCAACAGTTTGTGGGATTGAGTGCCACATCAGGTTCCATGCAGGCAGCACAGCTCCTGTTTAGGATTCTCTCTCTCCGTCTCCCTGCCCCTCCCCTGCTCTTATGTACATGCATTCTCCCTCTCTCTCAAAACTTGGAACTGAGGCCTTCCCTAATTGAGCTTCCAGATGAGAGTGCAGTCCAGCTGATACTGCAACTACAGCCTGCGACACTGAGCAGAGAAGCTAGCAACGCTACGCCTGTATATCTGAACTACAGAAACTGTGACATAATGAAATGAAAGCTGTTTGAAGTCACTAATTTTGTGGTAATTTTTTATGCGGCAATAGAAAACAAACACAGCATCATGTACGCCCGGTGTCTAATACCAGCACCACCTTTCCCTGTGTGTGTGTATCACTCTATACTCTGGACCTTAGTTTCCTTATCCATATGTAATGGAGATGATGTCATTTGTCTTACAGTGCCATTGTGAGAAGTAGTGACTGAATATATGTCAAGTATACGTAATATATGCTAAGTCCTTATACGCTCTAGCTATCACTCAAAGGTAAAATATTAAGAAGCAGAAACGTATTGAGACCTACTCAGTGCCAAGAATCGTTCTAGTTGCTGGGCTTTCGGAAAGGAACAAGCCAGAGAACGTGCCTACTCTTATAGAATTCACGTGCTAGTGATGAGGACACAGATAGTAAATAGCTTAATATATGAATGAACAAGAACATGTGATTAAAATAAGACAATTTGGTAGAGTGGGGAACACACCCAATTGGGTGGCCACAGAAATCGCCAAAGAGGTGACATCTGACCTGAAATCTGAATCGCAAAAAGGAATCAGCTGGGTGAAGATCAAGGGGCAGGGTATTTCAAAAAGAAGAAAGAGCAGTGCAAAGCTTTCAAGTGCCAAACAGTTTGGTGTTTCTGTAGAACAGCAAGAAAGCCATTACAGCTGAAACAGAGTAAGCAGAGGGGAGACACAACTGAGACAGGATGGAGAGGTAGGCAGCGGCCAGATCATATAGAGCCTCAGGGACCATGGATCAAGAATTTGCTATTATTTGATTTCCCACCTGAAGGTTTTGACCCAGGTGAAAGGCATCTGCACTGCTGGATGGAGCTTGGATTGTAGGGGGTAAGGGTTGGAGCAGCGAGGATGGTAGTACTGTGTAGTCCAGGCAAAAAAGGATGGTGATTTGGATGGGGGCAGGGGTTGAGGGAGCACTGCAGATGGTCATTGAGTTCAAGAAATATTTTAGTGATGCTTAAATACATAGATTCAGGCCCACACAAAGTGAAATGCCATGTTTCCCTTATTTTCACCCCCTTCCCCTCTTATTTTCCCATACCAGTAATCTAGCGTATGTGTACCCCCCACATCTGAATCAACCACCAAAGCTAGAGCATGGAGGTTTCTTTTGTAAGGGCGGCAGAAGTGCTACAATCAAAGGAACCCATGGAACCTAGAACACTGCGGGAAAGCCACCATATGTGAACATGAGAGGAAGATCCAGAAGAAAGGATGTCAAAGCCCAATGCCCAAGGCGGCTAGAGAAAGGCGTGGAGGCAAGCTATCGATAAAGGACAGAACAGCCAAGGTCAAGATCAAATGGGGAGTGGGCAAGGAGATGGCTTAGGTGATCACTGGAATACCTAGAATCTTAATGCTTTTCCCCATTTTCAACATGGAGTGTGCAGGTAGATTAGCTAAGTTAGAAGGGCCAAGGTCAAAACAAAAGAGATGCATATGAGTGTGTGCACATACATGTACATATAGATACATGTATATATTAAAGTGCATGTTTAAAACAACACAAGAAAACATCTTTATTCATTCACATCATTGGACTTCGTAAATTAAAACAAAAATACTAATGGCCAAATACAAACTGACAAACACGAAGTCTAAAAATAGAACTAGTTTCCCTGGAAAAATCTCTAAGAGTTTTAGCAAACTGAAGAGTATCGTTAAATGCAGCTTTGTGTCTGATGTGTTTCTGTTTGCCAAGGCACTCCATTAATTAAAGATACCGTTGTGATCTTATACCCAGTCAGTAATTCCACCTTTAACATTAATCAAAAGCCAAAAATGGAAAGAAACCAATGAATCGTGACTTAAAACATCTTAGTAATACATCTGACATATCCAGCAGGTGAACAAAGAAAGGGCTTTGACAGCATAGAGTGCTGAACAAATGCACGGTAATAGAGATAACCATCTCTTCCAGAGGGCCAAGCCCAAGTAACAGCTTCAGTCTTTTTTAAAGAAAAAGTAGGGCAACACCCAAGAACACTATCTACCATAGTTTTCAATAATGGGGCCCCCAAACACTCCATGATTCTTGTGGGTTTTAGTTTACAATAAACTTTCCATCATTTAAAATACACTGACACTCCTCAACTGACAGACGTATCGTAAGTGTATGGTCCATGGGGACAATTTTCTTAGGCCCAAGAAAGGCTTTGTTAAGCTGTGCTATAAATGCTAGAAAAAACAAGTGAATGCAGGAGTGATTTCAATTTCACTTGAGGACTTTATCAGCCTGTAGTTATCTGTTTGTAATTCTTTCTCACAAAGTCCCTGCATTTGTGTATGATCCTTTCTTATTTCCTCAATCCGCCCTCCTCCCATCCAAAACCAATCCAATATAATACTGATTTGTTCTTCATAGTTACAGATGAGCACAATCATCGGTTACAAAGAAAATCCCACTAAGTACGTCAACACAAAATCCACACCCCTGTATTGGTGCATAAGAAACAATTATTCCCGTTTTTTTCCTCATTGCAAAAGGTTTATTGACTGCTGAGGAGAAATTAGTAGGTCCCATCCAAGTTTAGAAATATGAATTAAATTATCCAAGACCAGTTGAGTGAATTTGCACTTATATTTGATTTTAGCTCAGAAGTGATAAGTCATTTCTGGCTAGTAGTTTCTGATCTGATGGAAACATTTAATCAATGATCAAGGAAATTTGATTACTGACCACTCTGCTAAAGTTTAAATGTATGTACAGAGTGGCATTTCTAAAGGTGAATGCAGGGGGTTATACTTGTGTAAGATATAGAATTGTTTACTTCCACGTCTCTTCTTTTAGGCTGTGAACCCCATGAGGGCAGGAACTTTTATCTCAGTGGCCCTGGTGCCTAGAGGAGTAGGTGACTCATAGTTGGTTCCAAAGTAATGTTGTTCAACTAAGAACCATAAGTTCAGGGTCTGTGTCTTGAAGTCTTTATAATCTAATAGAGGAAATTGGGCACACATATTAATTGCAATAATACAAGGTAGTTTTACATAGAACAAATTAAATACAATAAAAATACATGGGGTGAGGGGTCACTTTAGGATGGGGGTCATATGCAACGAAAGGGAGAAAATAGAAGCAGGCCAATTTCTAAAGATGGATAAATATGATTGGAAGAGGCATTATAAACACTGGGAATGCCAGGAGCAAAAGCAGGAAGGTAGGAAAATGCAGTCAATATTCACAAAATGACGAATACTCCAGATCCAATTAGACGTAGTGCTGGGCATGTGGAAAAGAGAAAGCTAGAAAAGTGTCTTGAGTGTAAATTGTAAAGATCCCACATGCCAAGTGAAGGAATTTTAACATTATTCAGTAGTCAATTTAGCAGAGTTTTACTCTGGAGCCACTAAAGATTTGGACTGACATTAATTAATTCAATAAACTACTTGTAAGAGATATCAACAGAATTCAAAGTTCTACTCAAATGCTAGAGGAAATAAACACAGGAAACCTCAGATAAATCCACACACGAGGTACACACGTGAAGAAATCAACATAGGGAAACGTATAAGTTATATACATGGAATGATTAAAAATAGAGAGCATCAACCCAAACAGAAGAAAACCTCAGGTACAATCAAATAATATGTGCACATCAGAGTAGATGACAATCAGATAGTAATAAATAAGAATGAGCACCCTCTAGAAATGCTAATGTAAAAAACCACAAGAGATCAAATAAATACCATTTGGAGACATTCAAGATTGTGTCAGACACATGAAGGCAGATCAAGTGTAACTTTTATGTCCAAAATGAAACAGGCATGCAGAGATAAGAAGTAAGTTGAGATACACATAGAAAGAAAGGGAGTGTGATCCCACCTGAACCTGTATTTGAACCCTGGCTCCACCACTTATTATCTCCATGACCTGGGGCAATTTGCTTAGCTTCTCTGAGCCTCAGTTTCCTCATGGGCAAAATAGTGACTACAATAATACCCGCCTACAGGGTTGGTGTGAGTATTAAATAAGAAGTAAGGTAAAAAGATCTCTGTGAATTGGAAAGGCCAAACTCAGTTCTTCTCAGACATTGGTGTGTGTCTGGAAATCACCAGGGAGCTTATATTAAATGTACATTCCCACAGGGCGCCTGGGTGCCTCAGCTGGTTAAGCTCCTGACTCTTGATTTCAGCTCAGGTCATGATCCCACGGTTCATTAGTTTGAGCCCCGCATCGGGCACTACAATGACCGTGCGGAGCCTGCTTGGGATTTTCTCTGTTTTCCTCTCTCTCAAAATAAATAAAAAAAAAACTTAAAAAGAAGTAAAAATAAAAAAGACCCCGGGCCCACAGACTTGATATAACAGGTTGGCAGTAGGGTTTGGGATCTTCATTTAAAAAAAATGTTTAACTGTGGTTCAAAAGAAACACACATAACATGAAATTTATCCACTGAACTATTTTTAAGTGCACAGTTCAGTAGTGTTAAGTATATTCCCATTGCTGTGCAATAGATCTCCATAACTCTATGTCCACTGAACAACCACTCCCGTGTTTCCCCCTCCCTCCAGCCCCTGGCTATTATTCTACTCTCCTTTTGTATAAATTTGGCTACTTTAGATATATCATGAATGGAATCATACAGTATTTGCTTTTGTGACTGGCTTTTTCACTTAGCATAATGTCCTCAAGGTCCATCTAAGCTGTACCATATATGAGAATGTCCTTCATTTTTAAGGCTGAATAATATTCCTGTGTGTGTGTGTGTGTGTGTCACATTTTGTTTATCCATTCACCTCCTATCGATGGACATTTGGGTTGTTTCCACCTCTTAGATACTGTGATTAATGCTGTTATGAACATAGATGTGCAAATATCTCAAGATCTCGCTTTCAGTTCATCTACATAGTGTGTATACCCAGAAGTGGGATTGCTGGATCATATCATAGTTCTATTTTTAATTTTTTGAGGAAATACCATACTGTTTTCTATAGCAGCTACACAATTTTACATTCCCACCATCAGTGCACAAGGGTTCCAATTTCTCCATATCCTCACCAATATTTATTATTTTCTGGGTTTTTTTTTAATAAGCAGCCATCCTAATGGGCATGAGGTGGTATCTCTTTGTGGTTTTGATTTGCATTTCTCTAAAGGGATCTGCATACTTAACTAGCTCCCAAGTGGTTCCAATGCAGAATCACATGTTGAGAAAAATTGCTCTAGGTCAACAGTAGTTGCTGTTTTTCAATACGAAGCATGAGAGTGAAGGTGGCCATTGCCTTTTCAGCAAGGAAGCCACAAGAAAATCCAAGACTATCTTCCCTACCACATAACCATTGCACTAAGAACTTTTATTTCCTACACATCTTCTAACAACAATGAACACTGACTTTTTGCAATTACTTCCTTGTTACAAAGCCCCTGGCATAATGCAAATGCAAGTTCAAATCTCCTATGAATGACAATTGCCATTGCCTGTTCATCTATGCTGTAGGCACTGGTATGTATAAAGAGCACCTTAAAGGATATGATTCTTATTCATGAAATGCTGTTTATACTACCGATATTTCCCAACAAAGAGAATATTTGCCCACTCACTTCTTTTCTCTTGGCCACCACCATTATTTTCAACTCTCCGGCAAGCTGGCCCACACCCAATTTTAATTCTGCATAATGTCTTTGTGTACTCTAATTTTATCCTTGGCTTGGGAGTGGCGATTCAAGCCATGATACACTCTATACCAAATGCATTCAGACTTTCTCCCTTTGGGTATAAGATCACTTGATCTTTCCACAGAGGTTTATGCAAAAACCTAAAAAAAAATAGGGGGGAGTTATCCTGGAATTTAAAAAGCAGCAATAAGAATCTTCATTAAAAGCTGCATTTAGAAAATATTTATTGAGCACCTAGTATGTGCCAGTCACTTTTAGTCACAGACTCAAAGATCAGTGTATTTTAGTCACCAGTTCCTGTAGAAGGAATCCTCCTGAACTAAAATACTTTCAAGGGGCACCTGGGTGGCTCAGTCAGTTAAGCCTCTGACTCTTGATTTCGGCTCAGGTCATGATCTCATGGTTCGTGAGCTCAAGCCCAGCATCGGGCTCTGTGCTGACAGCGTGGAGCCTGTTTGGGATTCTCTCTGTCCCTATGTCTCTGCCCCTCCCCTGCTCACTCTTTCTCTCTCAAAAATAAATAAGTAAACCTTTAAAAAACAAATAAATTACTTTCAAGACTGATGTTAAAGTCACAGCCAGGGCTACAAATAAATTGGAAAACTGATTCACTCATTATTTCTTTGATTCTTTGAATATTTACTGAGCCCCTATTATGTTCCAGGCACTGTGGTAGATGCTAGAGATGGAATAGTGGTTCAATATTTAAAAAAAATGATGTTTCTTCATTGAAGAACCATGCTTCACCTAGCATGGTAAGATACCTATGTTATGCTCTTGCCTTCTTAATCTTGGGCCACCTCTTTGTCCTATAGTGTTCCTACAGACTTCCATGTTTGCCTTTAGTGGTAATATCCCTATGTTTAAGTACCGATACTGAATTAACAATTGTTTTTCTTACAGGATTGAAACCCATTCTGTTAAAAATAGCTCATGATACATTAACGCAGTCCACCACATGTAAGTTAAAATAGTACTAGGAGTGCCTGATTTCAGGGAAAGAAATATAAAAACCAACAAAAACTACATTATGAAGTCAACTAGACTGGGGTGAGAGCCAAAAGAAGTTAATATGGAGAAAGTTTTTGAACAAAGACCATTCATTTAGGGTCCCAGACACAGCTCCCCGCTACCCCACAAAAAAAGGCAGTTCTAAATTTCAAATCAGTAAGAAAAATCATACATTAAAAAAGATTTGGCTGTTACTCAAGTGGATGTTTTCCCAGACAGGTAATCTTAAATTACACTATTTAGCTTTAAAATGTTCTAGCAGCATAGAATGAAATATGTGCTTCTCTTTGGAGAAGTATTAGGATGGTCCTTTGGGGTCAAAGTTCCCAGGAACAGGGTAGGGAAAAAGTTCAGGCTGCTGGTAACCATGCTGTGAAGAGAATTCTAGGCCACAGTGTTGTCAAAAGCTGCTCCATAAATCAGTAACTAACCCAATGTTAAAAGGCAAGAAATTATTCTGAAATAGGCAGAACTCTTGTTTCCAGGTGAAAAGAATACTCCATCATCAATTCCCTCTCTGGCACCCCAGCTCTCTGAAGAACCCATATTGTGGCTGAGAATGAAGGTCTAGGATTTATTTTTGTTGGTGACATCTTCGGTAATAGCAGAAACCCAGAGCGTGCCAGTCACTGCTATCTCTCTTTAGTTAATACTCGGCACCCTGAGGTTTCGATGAGAAACCAAGAAGCATTATCATTTTGTAGCAGAAATTAAAAAATCAAGAAGCTAAGAAACGTGTTCAAATTTCACATTAATTCTCTGCTGAGGCTGAAAAAGCATTTGACTAATGGCTCTGTTTTCAGCTAAAGTGTTCTGACATAATCACATTCATTATTTAAAAAAACCCACATATCTACCAATAGGTTCTTGTTGATATGTATCTTACTCCCATATGTCTTCTTTTCCAACTGAATAGTAAGTCATTTAAATAAAGTTATCGCCTTTACAACACCGTTAAGAAGTGGTTGCCCTTCTCTGCTTAAGTACCTCAAGTGACATGGCATTCACCACCACCTGGAGGATAACCCAAAAGGGGCCGCCATAGTTGTTAACCCCACTGCAGACGCCATGCACACAATCTTCCTTGTATCGAACAAAATCTGTCCTCTGGCTTTTCCCTGAAGATCCTAAAATTAGCTAAATGTGTTCCCATGTGTGATGGCCAGGACTAAGCTTGACACTCAAATTCATTTGTTCATTTATTCATAAAATTCTTCAATATTTAATTGGTGGTAACTCTTAGGCATTGTAATATGCATAAAGGATACAGCAATACAAGAAAGAGACATGGTCCTGCCTGCAAGGGACTTATAAAATGTGAGGAAATAAACATTTGGCTGTAATTATGCAAATAATTACTCAGTAACAGTACTCATTTTCTATGCTGTGTAACAAATCGCCACAAACGTAGAGGTATAAAACACACACTAATCTCACAATGTCTGTGTGTCAGGAGGCTGGGAACAGCTTACCTGGGTCCTCTGCTCAAGATCTCTCTCAAGATTGCAACCAAGGTGCTGACCAGGACTGGGATCTCATCTGAAAGCTCTACTGGGGATGGATCCACTTTCAAGATCCCTCAGGTTGCTGACAGAATGAATTTCTTTGTAGCTGGCCATAGGATTCATGGTAGCTTGGTTCTTCAAAGCCAGCATTAGAGAGATGCTAGGAAGACGGGCAGGCTACATATACGATCATGGATGTGTGATGATGTACATCCTGTCACCTTTGCTATATTCTACTGGTTATAAGCAAGTCACAAGCCATGCTTATATTCAAGGAGAGAGGATTATATAAAGGTGTGATCACCAGGAGGTGGGGATCATGAGGGCCACCTTAGATTTCTACTTACCATAATGACAAAGTTAAATAGTGTTATGAATGAAAAGCTCAGAGTGATATGAAAGTAAATAATCTATTTTAGTGGGGAGGGGAAGTCATTAAGTGTATAGCTTGTTTCATCCTAACCAGGTCACAAGGTGATGTTTAAGACAGGATTGTGAAGCTAGCTGGGCAAGTGCAGGGATTGTTGAGTAATAAGAGGAAAAAGCTTCAAAACAAGGGCAACAGGAAAACAACAAATACGAAGGCCTGTCATGCAAAGATCCCTTGTATAGAAAGTGAAGAGAGAAGAACCTTAAGAAGTAGGTGAGCACCAAAGTCAGGATCCAAGGCCAAGTTTGGGACAGCCGTCTCTTCCTCCCACCACATGCTCTGCAATATGCTAGGCTCACTCAAGTTTTCTCCTTGTGGTGACTCTTGCACAGAAAATCCAAAGTTGTGGAAATGAACAAAACCAGAATGAAAATCTTCCAGGGTATTAAATTGCCCACCATGCAACCTAGCACATGGAAACCAATTCTAACCCTTCTTAGTGGGGACACTGAGGCATGTCTTACGTCAGTAAATATATTAGAAGGTGCCAAAGGACCCAACGAAGAAAGTCCCTGCAGCATCATTAGGAAACTGCACGCAAAATGCATTCCACGGGAGTCAACATTGGCAGGACAGCATCATTATGCAGTCCTTCTGGTGCTTATGAGAACTCCAACTCCTTGCATATTCTATTGTAATGAAAGATAATAAGACTCTCATGAACTCAAGCTCACAGGCTGATGCTCGGTGTTGCTAACAATTACCATGACATTGCAAGTATCTGGGAAGGTTGTCCTCTTTGGCTGAGCCCAGAGTAGTGAGGAAGGAAGGGGACAGCCTCCTCATCAGCTAGAGCAGCTGAATCAGCTCTGGTGATAGATGTCACAGCCCTCACATCTGAGCCTCTGTGAGTAGAATACAGGCTGGTATGTTGAGAACTCAAATAAATTAGGAGAGCAAGAATCTCGTTTAATTCCCAGTGAGACACAGCAAGGTCTTAACAAGTCTCAACTCTACACCTGTCCAGATATTGCAATAGGCTATCAAATATTAGAGAATTTTCCACCCCCAGTGAGTAATCATCTATCATGGAGAATTGTGGAAGAGGACTTAAAAGCAGAGGCTGGGTTCAGTGATCTCATGAAATTTCCTCTAGTTCTGGGATTATACAAAAGTCAGTATATTTCAAGGTGGCTATCCATTCAGGAGGGCCAGTGTTCCAACAAGGTTTCTCTGCCATTATACCAGGGTTTTTAAAAAAGACTTTGAAAAGATAATGAAGCAATGACCAAATAAGATGAAGTCTTTAAAAATGATTGATCCCTTCAATTGTTTTAAATGAACCTTTCTTACTTGCAATGATCCCAGAATCAGCCTCAGACCTAAAGGTGATACACTTCAGACCCAAAAGTAGAAAGGGACAGATATTGGCTAGCGGCCAAATTAAGAAACCAAGGGCAATGGTATTCACTTAATGAGAGGTCACTTAATCCAATCTCCTAACCAGAGTTAGTGTGAGCAAAGAAGAGCCCAGGGAGATCATAAAACATGTTAACACTGGAATAAATAATTGGAAAATTCCTAAGACCCTCTAGGGTCCAACTTCAAGGTTATGTCCAAGGAGAATCAGTGCTCTCCATCTGCAGTCTGCACTTCCTCAAACGGAGATAAGCAGAGAGTGAAATGCAACTGAATCCCAAGTTAGGACAGAAGAGAGTAAAAACAAGGCCCATTACTGGCTGCAGATAAAAGGATCGCAATATGTGAAGACAAAGGGGCGCTGAAGGGCTTTGTGACAGACTCACCAGGAAAATGAGAATCTTTCAGTTTATAATTCAACATCCTCATTCTTATTATATCCACTCAGCCCAATACAGGAAAGTACACTGGGATTAATTATAAGGTTGTTTGGTTGATAACATAGCAAAATTTTAAAAGACTGAATGACTACGGCTATGGTCGGAAGCAACTGGCCATCATTTCCACCCATTTCTTGCATTAAAATGTAAATGAGATCGTTTGTCCACAGTATTGGAAGACAAGCTGACTAGTTCCCCTTACAAGATTTTCCAGAATGGAACAAGTTCACACGTCACCCTGTCCAATCTACTCAGGACTGCCCATTCTGACGCAGGGGGATGGAGAGTGGGCCATAGTTCCCCCCTGGAGACAATGGCTCACCAGTGAGGAACCTTCTTTCCTCTCTTTGGCTTTCATGATTTCCCAACACAACTGGTTTCTTCCATTGCTTCCCCACAGTAGTCGCAATATCCTGAGTGTGTATACAGGACTGAACAGTAAAATAACCTTCCCAAAGTCACACAGCTTGTCAGTATCAAGACTGGGCATTAAAAGCCCCTGTGACTCCAGAGTCAATGTTTCCACAGCTAAACACAGTCCCCTGAAATGGAGAGAAGTGCGTGAATACATGTGCATGCAGGTACCCACAGGCACATGTGTGTTAAGCACAAACACACAATATACTTCTCATACTGGGTTCTCACATGACCCAAAATGAAGTTCACTGGTTAGATAAAAAGAAAAGGAATGTCAGGTGGTCACTTTCAGATATTTGAGAAGAATAATGTAGAAATGTCAGTCAAGAACAAAAGTGGTACTGCAGAGATTAAGCCATGTGTAAATGATGGCTGAAACAGCCAATGGAGCATCAGGAACTTGTAGGTGAGGACTTGTTCTTTTGCTCTGACTTTCACAGTACTCCATGATGGGCTTTCTTCAAGTGGCATCCATAGGGGTCTCCTGAGGACCAAGGTTAGTCCAAAATGTATGTGGTAGAGAGGTACGGAGCAACTTGTCTCAGGTCATCCATTACACCAAGAGTCACGATGGGATGCAGAGCCCATGTCTTAGAAGCCAGTGATCTTCCCACTGACTAGACTAGAAGAGTCAGGGCGGCAAGAACGTGAGTGACAGAAAAGTCTTCGGTGGAAAATCCATAGCCTAATAAGAAAAGGGAACAGTAAAACAGGGTTTTCTTGAGCATGGGAAAGATGAGCACACGAAAAAGGATGAGCAGAAGGGAAGGTACACCTCTGGGAAAACAGGGCCATGAGTGCCATTTCTGACATGATCTGACTCTCTGGAGTCAGGGGCTGGGAGGGTGAAGGGAAGAGACCATCTGCTCCACCCTCAAAACATCTGTTATAAAATAAGACTGATGGCATGTGTCATGTCAGGAGGCTCTTGTGAAAGAAACTGCTGAGCCGTACATGATCCGAGCTAATGGAGAAGTCCCCAAGGTTTGGAGACCTAGATTCTAATCCCAATTCAACTGCCAATTTACTGTGGAACACTGGGAAACTGCTTAACCCTATTCTGTCTCAAATTCTCCAATGGCAGCGGGGCAAGTAAAACAAACGCTTTTGGGGGTACTCCAAAATCACATTCTTGTATTCTTGGTAAGTACAATGTAACTATGAAGTCCTAACACCGTCCCTGCCTTTCCAGCTCCAAGGTGTCCCTCCATTTCAGCCCAAGGAAAAGAAACCTAAATCTTTCATTCTCTGTCGACTCCTGGAGAAAAATGCAGCAGAGCAGTCTTCCGTCCAAAGAGAGACTTTTAAGGAACTAAGGGAAAATCACAAACATAATTACATGTTTATACTTAGACTGGAAAGAATGATATCCATTTTGTCATATCGACGATCTCATATTGAATATTTGCTAATAAAATATGGAAACAGAGTCCATGCTGTAGGTTATACAGGTTTAACAGCTGTCCAGTTCTTCAAGCCATAAATCCCCTTAGAAAGAGCAAACAATGGACCATCACCTACCCCTGGATTCTTCATGCTAACAAGTTGTGCTCTACTGAGACTGGATGTATTTTTTGGAAAGCTCACAATAGAATAAAGTCAAACGAATTGACTGAACACTTATTTGGTATTTTCCGTTCTAGGCAGCCAACCCTAAAGGAGCTGGCAGTCTTATTAAAGGGAAACTGCTCATCATTATCATTTCCAGAACAAAGAAAGAAATTAAAGGCATATTAATTTTTCACATCTTGCCTCTGAATGGCCATAAATATCCCCACTCATCAGTATGAAACAGATAAATTTATCTAAGGCAGAGGGCCATTTTTTTGTCAATAGCTACTTATTCATAGGACAGAAGATGGGGAATGGTAGAGAATCTTTTTTTTAATAAATTTTTATTCATTTTTGAGTGAGAAAGCATGAGCAGGGGAGGGGCAGGGGATCTGAACCCGTCTCTGCACCCTCGGCAGCACAGAGCCCCATGCGGGGCTCAAACTCACGAACCGTGAGATCATGACCTGAGCTGAAGTCGGACACTCAACTGACCGAACCTCCTAGGAGCCCCAAAGGAAGAGAATCTTGAGGTCACAGTATGGAAAATACTACCCTTAAATCCATCCCTTTGAGTTAACTGTTGCTCCCTGAAGGCAATAAATTTTCAAATGCAGCTATTCCTGAGAGGAATAGCACATTACGCTAAGATCATTTTAGTGTGAATTACTCTATTGGATGGCTTTGTCACTCAACTAAAGCCTGGGGGAGCATAGTTTGAGAGAACTGGACAGGATCTGAAAGGGAAAGGATGCATTTCAAAAGAGGGCTCTGAGAAAGTCCCAGACAAAGCTTCACTTCTTTGCCATTTTGGCTGAAGTCAGCCTTGAGAAGCTTGGCAAGGTGATGGTATCCTTGGGAGTTATGACGGAATAAAGTAGAATTCCAAAGGGGAAGTTTTATACTAAATACACTTGCATTAAATAGCATGTGGTGAACCTAGTGTTCTTCTAGAGTGGCACTATCCAGTAGAAACACCGCGTGAGGCACAGAAGTCATTTTAAATTTTCCAGAAGCCACCTTTTGTGAAGTAAAAGGAAGCAGGAGAAAATAATTTTCATATTGGTTTTTCTTTAACTCGATATGTCCAAACTATTATCATTTCAAATATAATTTATATAAAAAATAATTAAGGAGGCCATTTACATTCTTTTTTATACTATGTTTCTGAAAGCTGGTATGTGTTTTACACTTATACCATACCTCAATTCAGATGCTAAATGCTCGCTGGAAACATTTGATCTATATTTAGATCTCATAACATTTACAGTTGATAAAGTGGATTCACATACCCAAATGGTTCTAAATACACTTAAAAGGTTTCCCATAACTGAATCAAATATCAGTTTTAAAATATGAATTAATCACAACTAATTATATGGAAATGAAAACAGGATCTCCAAAGCATGATAACAACCTAAGGGTCCATTAACAGATGAATGGACAAAGGGGACACACAGTAGAATATTATTCAGTCATGAGAAAAAAGGAAATCCTCCCATTTGCAACAATACAGATGGACCTTAAGGACATTGTGCTAAGTGAAATAAATCAGACAGGGAAAGACCAATACTGCGTTGTATCACATATATGCATAATCCAAATAAAACGTCAAACAGAAACAGAGTAGAAAAGTGGTTGCCACGGGTTGGGGGGATGGGGGAAATGGGAGAGGTTGGCATCATATTGTAGAATTGAAATAAAGTTTTTCATTAGTCGTAATTCAAAATTCAGTTCCTCATTGCACTGCCCACATTTCAAGTACTCCAAGACCACATGTGGCTACTGTATTGGACAGAGCAGGTCTAGGGTACGAGAAATGGGGAGCCAAGGCATTCGTGCAGGAGTCACAGCTTCACAGTGAGTATGGCTAAGTTCATTTTGCTTTTTTCGGGGGCCCAGACTGTATTTGTCTACCTGGCCGGCCACTGAACACACACTCTCCACAACTCACGAGGCAGCCCAGATGTTCTGACTGGGCTATACCCATAACATCAGCCCAACCTACTGCTTGTAAGAACAACTCCTCGAGGGTAGGATCCAGCACAGATTCGACCCACAATGCCTCGCCCAGTGCCTGGCATTAACTAAGCACTCAGCCAATTCTTATTAAATGAACGAAAGACTGCTCTCCTGACAAGCAACCAACAGACTTGTTTTTATGTGCTTTGTGATGAGAGCCTCATTCACACTCAGCATCCCCTGTTTATCCAGTCAACAGACGGAATTCATGAACACCGCATGTAATAGCTGCCCACAGGAAGCCTATTGTCTACTCCCTGTCTCCTAAAAATGCGCCTAATGACTGATGCTGGACATTTCACAAGTTTAGTTGCCCTCTTAAACACCCCCAGAGGCACCTGGGTGACTCAGTCAGTTAAGTGTCCGACTCTTGATTTTAGCTCAGATCATGATCTCATGCTTGGTGGGATCGAGCCTTGCATCGGGCTGCATGGTGACTGCGCAGAGCCTGCTTGGGATTCTCTCTCTCTCTCTCTCTCTCTCTCTCTCTCTCCACCCCTCTCTCTCTGAAAATAAATAAATAACTTAAATAACTTTTTAAATTAAATTAGGGGCGCCTGGGTGGCTCCATCGGTTGGGCATCTGACTTCAGCTCAGGTCACGATCTCGTGGTCCGTGAGTTCGAGCCCTGCGTTGGGCTCTGTGCTGACGGCTCAGAGACTGGAGCCTGCTTCGCATTCTGTCTCCCTCTCTCTCTGCCCCTCCCCAGCTCACACTCTCTGTCTCTCTCAAAAATAACCGTTAAAAACATTTTTAATAAAAAAAAATTAAATGCTCCAATCAGGAGTGAGCTGCTGTAGAATTCTCTCGATGGGTGTTAGTCAGACCTTGAGCAAGGCAGAAACGAAGCACCAGAAAAAAGAGGAGAAGAGGGGCACCTGAGTGGCTCAGTCAGTTAAGCGGCCGACTTCGGCTCAGGTCATGATCTCACGGTCCATGAGTTCCAGCCCCGCGTCGGGCTCTGTGCTGACAGCTCAGAGCCTGGAGCCTGTTTCAGATTCTCTCTCTGCCCTCTCTCTCTCCCTCTCTCTCTGCCCCTCCCCTGTTCATGCTCTGTCTCTCTCTGTCTCAAATATAAATAAATGTTAAAAAAAATTTTTAAAAAAAGGGGAGAAGAGGCATGGCTACAGATAAATCAAGAAAGGGTACAGAATGAGGATGTAGAGGCACAACAGCCAAACAGTGTCTCCTTCACTGTGTGACCCTCAGCCAGCACTGATTGTGTGCAGTACCTCGTTGTGCCCTGCCCAGCACTGCAGACTTCTGAGGTGGGGGGTTGGGAGAACATTTAGAGTGAAAAAGAATTACACCCACTAGGATGGCTACAATTTTAAACATGGAATGTAATAAGTGTGGGTGAGGATGTGGAGAAGTTGGAACCCTCATATAATGCTGGTGGGAATGTAAAACGACTTGGCCACGGTGGCAAACACGATGGTGGTTCCTCAATGAGCTAGTCAGAGGATTACCATGTGGCCTAGCAATTCCACACCTTGGTATAAGTGTGAAAGAACTGCAAACAGGTGTTCAAACTAAGACTCATACACAAATGTTCATAGCAGCACTATTCACGATAACCAAAAGGGGGAAACAACCGAAATGTCTATCGATGGATTAGTGGACACATACAATGCATCCATACAATGGAACATTATTCAGCCCTAAAAAAGGAATGAAATGCTGAGTACTGACAAATGCTACATGGGTGAATCTCAAACACTTTATGCTAACTGAAATACATCAGTGGTCCAATGCCACACCACATATTGTATGTTCCATTTATATCATATATCCACAAAGACATACAGACGGGAAGATTAGTGCTTACTAGGGATTCAAAGGAGACAGGAGTGGAGAGTGACTGCTTAATGGGTATGGGGTTTCCCTTGGGGTAATAAAAGTGCTCTGGAACTAGAGAGTGGTGATTGATGCACAACATTATGAGTGTACTAAATACTGCTGTATTCTACACTTTAAAATGGTTAAAATGGTAAAGTCTGTTTATGTGTATTTTATCACAATTTTTTAAATGTCAAAACAAGTATGGGGAACGACATTTATTTTTATCCAAAATAAGGTGGAATTTTAATAATAGGAGGTTGAAACAATTCTTTTTTGTCTTCCTTCTTCAATCTTCTTCCCTTTCACCTTTTTTTCTATATGGTTTAAGGCCAATCTGTACCCCTACAATTCCTCTGTTTGCATTACAGCTTGTAGATGCCTTACCTTTTTTTTTTAAACGTTTATTTATTTTTGAGACAGAGAGAGACAGAGCATGAACAGGGGAGGGGCAGAGAGAGAGGGAGACACAGAATCTGAAACAGGCTCCAGGCTCTGAGCTGTCAGCACAGAGCCTGACGCGGGGCTGGAACTCACGGACCGTGAGATCATGACCTGAGCCGAAGTCGGCCACTCAACCGACTGAGCCACCCAGGCACCCCAGATGCCATACCCTTTTAATATATTTTTTCTTTTATTCAGTGCAATTGAACCTACCAGTACATTATTTTTAACAAACTTTTGTTTTGTTGCTGTATTTTTTCACTTTTATACCTTTATTTAACAATCAGCAGTTAGTCCTCATCTGCCTTAACTTTCTGTAGATTTTTGAAAGTGGTGACAGGTACATAGGTAACCAACATATAGAGTTTGTTTGTTGAATCTTCATCTTTGTTACATTTTCTGGACTACCGCACACGGATATGGTATGGAACATTCCTTATTCCTTTGGCCCAGACAGCTTTGTTGAGCCTGGTATCGAGGCCTACATCTGGAGCCCCCACATACTCCATGGCAAATTTCTGGATCACTTTGAGTGCCTGAGGGGCACACTTCTTGAAACCTACTCCATGGATGCACTTGTGAATGTCTATGGTATGTTCTCTGGTCACTACCTCACTGATGGCAGAATGACCCTTCTTGTTCTCACCACCCTTCTTTGCAGGAGCCATTCTGCCCGGCCCCGGTTGGAAAGGAAGAGCTTAACAAACTTTGATTCTAACAATGCATGCCTACCGTGTGTCAAGAACCATGCTAGGCATTTGGTAAACATTTTCTCAATGAATATAGGAAACGGAGATTTTTAAATTAGAAACAGCAACGATATTGCCTGAGGTCAATCTTTCAAAGAAGAAAAGTAATTAGAGGTGTCAAAGGTGAAAGACCAACAAAATGAATCTAACTTGGAAATCCTTATTTTCATCTTGACAGATGCATTCACTCATTACTAAAATGAAAGCGTACTGAGTACTTACAATGTGGCCCTGGCTGTAACAGCAGGATGATGTACAGACTCCTCCTGAAGTCAACTCTATCAAGACTCATAGAGTCGTTAAAACAAATGTACTATTTGTCTACAAGTGTGCAGGATGAAATAGAAGAATGTGTTGAGACCCTGTTGGAAGCTGGGTAAACACAATCATTCCCTACATGCCCATATTTGCGTGTGTGTTTCTTTCTATGAAATACACCAAAGTCCCACTGTTATACCATCCTTGGGGGCAGAGCCACAGAACTGCTTGGTTAGCGGCGAGTCCGTGTTTCACCAAGTGTTTCTAGCGCTGCCAGGAACTGAATACCCGGTGGACGTGGTCCAAGGTGGGTTATGTAGTGTATAGAGAGGACCACATGATATCGGAGACCCATATGTTGTGTTCTGGCTCCAAATTTTCTACTTTTCTATTATTGTGTGACACAAGATCTTCCAGACAAGAAAAAAGTTGAGCTGTCTCAAGTCTATCCCATTACTCCTAATGCTCACAACTCTTAGGTATATGTTAAGAGGATACATATAGGATAAGAAGAATATTCTTAAAGCCCCACACGTGCACACCACTAGAAACCGAAATAAGGAAATAATGAGAAAGGCAGCAACCACAAGTTCTCGGCAGAACAAGGCTGGCCTGCAGAGAGAGCAAAAATTACATGAAAGACACAAGTGAACCACACCCTAAATCTGAGAGCTTCTGCTCAGTGATGGAAGCTTCTGATAAGTTTCTTGTTCATACTTTTATCATTTATAAGCTCAACTATGAAATCAAGACAGTAAGTCAAATATAAGGCAAAAATGGTAAGCAACAGTTGAACAACCGAACAAGAAGAAACGTGAATTGGAAAGGGCTGGAAAGGACAAGGGCTCTGTAACTTACAGAAAGCCTTGGCATACTTTCTGGATTGTTTTGCTCTTTCTTCACACAGGCTGAGTGGAAGAGCCTCAGTATTTGCCATTTTGGCTTATTCATTAACCTCGGCTCACACCTTCACTTCAGAGACATTTGTGTATACATAAAATTGTCAGCCCCAAATAATAGATTCAAAATACGCAAGATGTGAAAAATTATTACAAAACTACTGTCTTGTTGTGGCCGGATTCTAGAGTATATAAAAGGCATTCACACCCATTGTCTCACTGGATGTTTAACACAAGTGATTTGAAATCCTTTCATCGTACATTCTTCTGTGCATGTTCACACTAGTATTTTCTAGAGAACTGTATACCGTATTTCATGGATGCTATATATCACTGTCAGTAAATTAACATTCACAGTAGCCTTAAAATCCCAATCCTTATATGAAAGGCAAAATTAGAAACAACCTCCACTTGAAAGCCCTGTTGAAGGCCATAGAAATCTTTGCTAAGGGCCTTGGTATTCAATGGCAACAATGGGCACAGTGGTTCCAGACAGTGGGTAAGTGCAGATAGAGCCCCTCTGGGGAAATAAAACAATAGAACCTATGTTTGGGGGACCCAATTTGCATGCCAGCAGTCAGCTTCCTTGCACTTTTAAAAATGCAAAATCCTCACCTCCACGCGCAGTGCACCTGGTGGGCTAGCTAACCTCTCACTGTGACAGTAAGTCCACGTAATGGACTGTATAAACAGAAACCTGGTTGTGATTGTTTTCTGAATGGGGCTCATCCAACATGCAATATTACTACAGACATGCCCCTTCCTTATTCAGGCAAACAAGTCACTAAGGACTTAGAGGAGAGAGCATTTGCAGGCTCATTTTGCAAGGGGGAAGGAGGGGGACGTTCTTTTACTACTGTGCTAGAGGAGGGGTAAAGAAGAGAGCCCATTTCAAGAAATATACTACGAATAAGAAAACCTGAGTACTGAAACAAAATTGAAGAGGAAAGCACATTTATCAGTGGGGGGGGGGGAGAGATTTATTCAAACATTAAAGCTCTCATGTTACCTCTGTTTTCATTTGAGATACTCATATTTTAATACCTCTGCGTTCCAGCTTCTCTTCTTACTGGATATGAAGCTAAGTTTCTACCCCGTGCTCATGATTATGCTGTCAGCTAAATGATCAATCATGCTATCACCAATTTCACATTGAGACTTCACGGCAGGGTGAAATCAGAGAACAAAATGGCTGTGGGGGAAGAATTTGTTTAAATACAGCTAGTTTGGGGAGCTAGCAAATTGGTAAAAAAAAAAAATGATGGAAAACATATGAAGTGTAAATGCATCTATCTTTAAGGCAGATCCATTTCAAAGCTTTCCACAGCACAAAAGTCATTGTGTGATACATCTCAGTGTTTAGACTAGTAAAATGCCATAATCGGGTTGCAACTAAATGCCAATATTTCAGTCCATCGACTGTGAGCACTGATTTGTATTTACTGCATGTCTTTTAACTATATGAACACAATGAATACACTGAAGGCTACTTCCGAAATGAATCTTGATTTTATATTTATAACCAGAAAAATGTTTTAAGAAAACCCAACAGCCGCAAATGCCAAGCAAGAGAAATAAAGGTGATCAGAATGAAGCCCTGTAATATTTTTGACTACCTGATGTTAGAGCCTATTCCGTACGTGTGAAGTCACATTTGCCACACAGGAGCTGGGAGAGAGAAGGAGCTCTGTGTCAGGAATACTCCAACAGCAGTTTGGGAACAAGATATTCAAGGAGAAAGCAGACAAGTCTGGGTTCTGATTCAGAATTGAATCTCTTCAATTTCACTTCAGCAAGCAAGCAATGCCTACTTCTTTTAATATTGATATTATATTTAAACGCAAGTTTTGAATGACTGCTCTCTAAAGGTTCAACTGATGGAAATGATCTACTACTACAAGGGCAGATCATTCTTGCTTAAAATCAATCATTTTAACTCTGCCTTTGTAGTACATTCATGATATAAACAATCCTTTCTTCAAGTAAGTCCCGCCATTAATTCTAATCTTACAGTGCTCTCTACTGGTGATAAATTATGTGAAACCTCATTAGATATCGAAAGGTCTAATTAACTTCTCATCTTAGGCTCACACCACCATTCGAGTCCAGTGTGGCACCACCTAATACAACGCACTGGGCAGAATCCAAGATGCACCAAGAATCTCCATCCTTGACAGATGCACCTGCCCGTGAACCGCTGCATCAGAGGTGCTCGGGAGAAAGGGCTGAAACAAGGAAAACTTAGGCAGTGTGGCTGCCAGGCAGGTTGAGGAAAGAACACCGAGTGCGGAATCAAGAATTAGATTGGAATCCTGGCTTCGGACTGCAACAGCTGTGTGACGCTGAGTAAGTCATTTTACTTTTTTGAGCTTAAGTTTTCTCATCAGTAAAATAGAAACGATAAATTCCCACGCTACCTATTTTACCCAGGCTGTTGTAACAAATGAGATCATGGGCAAGATCATACTTTGGAGAAATGATTATGATCATCATCATTACAATAAAAGAGACCCTATTTACTTTGAATCAGTGAGCCTTGAAGCTCTTAAGATTTTTTTATCAGTGGGATTTTTTAAAAACACAGTCTTACATGTAGCTTTAATATAGCGAACTGATTTTGTTAGGTGAACTGTAGGAGTTCAAAAGTGAAATTATTTATCTATTATCAAGTCAGTTAATGACAAGCACAAAACTGTCTGGGATATACATGTGGTTTTGAAATCTGGGGTTATGGTTGTCAACTGAACTGACATTTACCTCAACATCTAATTTGTTTCTGGACTTCCTTTGGCTGCCTAGTATCGGAAAAATTATAATTCGTATAGATAAGTACGTGTGCCATTCTATGTTCAGGAATATGTTAATCAGCAACAAACAGTTTAAACAGACACACATACAGAGCAGGAGTTTTACCTCAAAGTCTGCCCAAAGAGTGTTCCTCACACAGCACAATTAAGTGTGTTGGGGGGGCTTGGAGTTGCCTCACCACTTTTTTCTGCTTGAACACCCCCCTCACCTGCCTCAGGAGACCCCAAGAAGCAAATCTGGCAGCTTTGGAAGGTAGGACCGCCCCGCCCTTCCTCTGGGTATTTAGAAATCTACTTAGGTCCCAGTGTAAGATTTTGGCAATTATTGGTAACAAGGTATTAACCTGGAGAAAATGGAAATATATATAATATTTTAGCACTGATTACAGACTTAAAAAGTCCTTTGTTGGTTTAGCAGTGTTAGGAGGTATAATTATAATTTGGCATCTTTATAAAATTATCACATTTGGTATATTCCCAGTTATGAAAACCCAGAAAAATAGAGAAATCATGGGGAAATATATTATCTGATAATAAAATGATTCATCATAATTAAGCCCTTCCTCCTTTGTCTTTTATCCCATGCCCCCTAGCTTGTTTCTAAAGAATACCAAGTAATGAGAGCATACGACTCTTGATCTTGGGGTCATGAGTTCGAGCCCCATGTTGGACGTGAAGCTTAAAAAAATTTAAAACTTGGGGCACCTGGGTTGGGCGTCTGACTCTTGGTTTCAGCTCGGGTCATGATCTCACAGTTTGTGAGTTCAAGCCCCGCATCGGGCTCCGTGCTGAGCAGAGCTTGGGATTCTCTCTCTTTCTCTCCCTCCCTCTGCCCCCTCTCCCCCTCTCCCCACGCTCTATCTCTAAAATAAAAAACATATATAAAAGAAAAAAAAAGAACACCGACTTAGAAATCCTTTAAATTCTAAATTTGGATTTACATAAAACCAGTATGTTTCCTACAGTTCTATTCAATTAGAAATGTGTGACAGATTTAATTAAAATACATACCTCACTTTCACATATTTGTGACAAGTATTGCTTACAAACATTGCAATTAATTTTGTAACATATATAAAAGGAAAAATTGATACAAAATAATACTGTTAATCACCAAATCAGAGCGAGAACTAGGAATAATAGATGTTGGAGCAGTGATTAGTTGTTTAAAAACTACAATTATATACAACCAGGTTATATATTACTAGCCCACACTGAGATTACTATTTATTTAATACTTCCATTAATTTTGACATTCCAAGGTATTATAACCCCCAAATGCCCTTTTTGTCAAAGTATGAACTCTCAGATGTCACTTGTCATCAAACAAAATCTCCAGTAAACAGCATATTCTGGCTTCTCAGTCTATACAAATGAGAAGGCAAAGGAAGACAGCAGTAGGTCCAGTCAGGGTGAGAGGCAGTGATCCAATTTAGGGTATTTGTAAAGCACCAGGCAGGGCAGTGTCCTAAGAGTTTACAGGAACTCTTAAATGTAGGGCATGGTGAAGGAAAGAGGCAGTATCTGAGTAGAAGAACTGAGCCAAGTGGGCAGGTATTCAAAACAAACTTCGTCCCACTGCGAAACTCAAAACCAAACCATGAACCCGGGCACAGAAGCCAGGCGGACGTGGCGGGAGTGGGAAAGCTGGGATTTGGTAAGTGTATGAGAGAACTAGGAACACCACTAAGCACATTAGATGTTCAGGGCCAATGGGAATGAGGCTGATTCTAGAATCCAGCAACCACAAGGATCTTTTTGCTCTGCTCACATTGGAGGGGCTCAGAAACTGGACTGGAGTGAATCTTCAAAACCCGACAGGCAGCTGAAAGAATATTTCTCCCCAAAAGACGATGTCATGAGGACCACCATGAGATACACATTTGTAAGCACAGATATCCTAAGTGTGCATATGTGCACACACATACATTCATACACATGTTATTTGGAAAGCTCCTACATCATTTTGTTTTACTATTCAAACAGACCCCAAGGATCAGACACTCAGAACCCCTTTTCTCACATGGATACACCACCACTCTTGTCCCCATCTAGCTCAACTACTCTGTTAGCATTGCTGGGATTGTTCCCCTGTCCTCTCAATAACCCTTTAAGAGCCCTACATCTGGGCCTGCTCTTATTAGGCTGATATCGTTAGCAGCCAGAGAATGATTCCTGTTAAGAATGGGTGACTCAGGGGCGCCTGGGTGGCGCAGTCGGTTAAGCGTCCGACTTCAGCCGGGTCACGATCTCGCGGTCCGTGAGTTCGAGCCCCGCGTCGGGCTCTGGGCTGACGGCTCAGAGCCTGGAGCCTGTTTCCGATTCTGTGTCTCCCTCTCTCTCTGCCCCTCCCCCGTTCATGCTCTGTCTCTCTCTGTCCCAAAAATAAATAAACATTGAAAAAAAATTAAAAAAAAAAAAAAAAAAGAATGGGTGACTCAAACCTAGCGAGCCAACATGGGAGAACACAAGCGCATAGTTCCTTTGCCGTCCTTGGTTCTTGGAGTGGTAGGGTGCCCTTGTTTGAAAGAACCTGAACTTCTGCCAATAGCTTTGGCCCATCTCTGGTTGACAACTTCAAAGCGGGCATTTAGCAGGGTTTTCATTTCACTTTACTTCTCAGTCATACATCTACTTGGCCTAGATTTAAGCTCAAAAAGCCCACCTCAAAAAAATATATTCTCTTTAAAATCCAAACTTACATTCAAAAGTTACATGGGGCAATGAGAAGACTAAACTGGTATGGGAGGACATGGTGACTTCCAATTTCAGCCATGCCAGTCATTTGGCATCAAAATGTGCACCAGCTGTGAGAGTTTGGATCTTGATAAGTCAGACGATGCTGGAAAGCTGACAAGATACTGCTGTGAAACTGTTTTCAACCCCTTAATGTCTTCCCTGCCCCCTTATTTTCATATTTTGTTCCCTGTGTACATGCGTAATATATAAAGAAATGAATTCAAAATCCCAGGAGTCTGTACACAGGTTAGCACGGGGCTTTGGCAAGGCCTGAGATAACCTCGATAACTTCACCGTCGGACATGGTCACCCGTAATCATCTGCCAGCATGTTTTCTCTTAAATGGCTCTAGCAGTAATAAAACCGATCATCATAATATATGCACCATAAAAGAGGAGAGGGAAGTGAATGAATTTACAAGCAGCAGTGTCTCTGAGACTTGATCTTCTCCACCAGAAGTTGGTGAATTCCCCATGGATTTCAACAGGAAATTGGCCTGCTAAGGGGTTATGGGTGATACGGCCTTAAATGGGACTTATGAGCTATAGTTCCAGGTCCGGGACCACGTTGCCCTTGTTCATTAGTGCTTATGAGAAAATAAAATACTTCTTTTAATTTTGCTTTTATTGCATTTTTGTGAAAGGAAAAATTATTTAAGTTTGTAGGGGATAAATACTTTTTCTTCCTTATTATTTATTCATATGCATATTAAATCTCATAAACTCAAGTTGCCAAATTCTAACCTGCTGATGAGGGGAATCTTCATGCTTTCCATCTGTTCAACTGAGCCAACAAGATGCTGAGGCTCTGGCCTGTGCTTCCCCAATCCAAAACCAGTGGGGGCTGCACATACCAATTACCTACGGTACTTCCTTTTCTTCACACACAACCAGGGAAGAGAAAGAGGGTAAGGCTTCAGACACAACCAAGTAATTATCAGTACAAAAACTCTTCTTCCCCACTCCAATGGACCCCACTATAGATCAGAACTGAGCCTTTTATCTAAACAAGAAACTAATTGATTGTTTTTAGTTCCAACTGCCCTTAATGGGATTTTACAGGAATTCCATGTTGGAAATGAAAGTTGGTAGAGACAAACGTATTCTCTCAAGCAGTATTCACAGGACTCGAGCTTCTCATCCAGGGCAAATTAATTGATTTATGGGCAGCATGACGCTGGTGATGCTAACAGGAAATATAAAGAGAGCAACTCATGCTATGTCTTGGGCTCAGACAATTTGCATTAGGTAAAAAAAAAAAAATCATTTCCAGAATTGTCTGTCAGCCAAAGCACAGTTTTTAAATCATAAAACCAAGCCACAGATGCAAAGGTCACCCAGCATAAAATTATGAGCATAACTAGGGAGAAAAAGCCCTTTATGTGTCAAGAACAGGAAGCGATTTTGTGTTTCTCTACAAAAATTTACAGTCAGCAGCTGAAGGCAGAAAAAGCAATAAATTATAACAATTAAATCCAAAGTAACTTGCTGTTTCCATTCAAGGTCACAAAGCTTGGTACAAAAGTCATGGCACCATATAAGACAGCAAATAATGTGCAGGGTAAACAATATATATGCTTCTGATTTTTCTTGTGTGTAGGTCCCGTTAATGTCACTTACGAGACAAGAAGGAGGGACTGAGAAAAGACCCATTGCTCCCCATCTGCTATCCACTGGCAAAGGTGAGTAGGCGGATAAACAAGCCCACACTCTTCAGTAAGTGTTCAAGAACGGACTCATTTCTCACATCCTCCATTTCCAGTATCTCTCCTGATTGTACGGCTACTATTCATAATAATACGAACTCCAGTTTGTTGATCTTCTAGTAGATTCTGGGCACTGTTTGAAGTGATTTCTGTAAGATATCTCAAACCATCTTCACAGAAGCCTTGTGAGGTAGATATGCACACCGTCATTTCATAGATCAGACACACACATGCATATGCGCGCAAACATACGCACGCACGCACGCACACACTGCAGGTGGCCCTACTCACGATTTGAACTCAGGTCTGTCTGAGCTCAGACTCTTATACCCAAGACTCTGTTGGTCTTAAACAAAGTAGCACTGGGTCCTTTTCCTGGGTCCTGATATCTTACAATCAGAGTTTATAACTCACAGTTGGAATTTTTTCTCCCTACATGATTTATAATAGTCTCCCCCTTATCCATGGGGGATATGTTCCAAGACCTCCGGTGGATGCTTGAAACTGCAGATGGTGTTGAACCTTATATATACTGTTTTTCCTGTACATACATACCTATGATAAAATTTAATTTATAAATTAGACACAGTAAGAGATTAACAACAATAACTAATAATAAAATAGGATACTTATAACAATATATGGTAATAAAAGTCGTGCAAATGTGGTCTCTCTCTCAAAATACCGTATTGTACCGTACTCACCCTTCCTGTGATGATGTGAGGTGATAAAATGCCAATGTGATGTGATGAAGCGAGGTGAATGACGTAGGCATTGTGACACAGCGTTAGGCTACCAGTGACCTTCTGACAGTACATCAGAAGGAGGGTCATCTGCTTCTGGATCGCAGTTGACCATGACTAACTGAAACCATGGAAAGTGAAACTGCTGATAAATGACAATCGTGTAATGTCGATTATATACATTCTTTGATTTCTCCTCCAAAGAACAAGAGGGGAAAGCGTCACCAGTCATTTCTGTATGATTCCAATTAAGTTATAAACTCTTTGAAGGCAGGCACTGTAATTTAGGAAGAAATCCTCTCTTCTACTTCCCAAGTTCCTTAGTCAAGACATTTCTGTTATCTCTGTAACCTATGAGAAACTTTCCATTATTTTCTCCAGCCCTCCCCTGGATCCTCCTTGAGGAAAGAAGAAAGGTTCATCAAGTTGCTAGGGATGAGGCAGAAGTTACTGGATAGGCAAGAGGATTCTCTTTCTCTCTGGCAGGAAGCTCTCTCTTGTACGCAGACTAAATAGGGCTTTCCCTGTCAACTGTCAGGAGAAGGCAGAAGTCTGTTCTGCAGCTGCTCTACTCATAATATGTAGGGTGGTAGTTCATTTTACGTGTCAACCTGGCCAGACCATGGTACCCAGATATGTGGTCAAACATTATTCTAGATGTCTCCGTAAAGGTATTTTTTAAAGTGAGATTCTAGATGTCTTCGTAAAGGTATTTTTTTTAAGTGAGATTAACATCTAAATCCGTAGACTTTGAGTAAAGCAGAATACCCTCCATAATGCAAGTGGGCCTCATCTAATCAGGCGTTCAGGGGAAGAGATTGATCTCCCTGAAAGAATAAGGAATTCTGCCAGCAAACTTCCTCTGGACTTGAATTGCAATTCTTCTCCATTTCTACATCCTGATGGCCTACCTTGCAGATTTTGGACTTGCCAAGCCTCCACAATCGCATGAGCCAATTCCTTAAATTAATTATTTCTATAAATAAATAGATAGATTAAAAATATATAGGGGCGCCTGGGTGGCTCAGTTGGTTAAGCATCCAACTCCTGGTTTCACCTCAGGTCATGATCTTGCAGTTCATGAGTCTGAGCCCCGCATCGGGCTCTGGGCTGACAGCTCAGAGCCTGGAGCCTGCTTCGGATTCTGTGTCCCCCAGTCTCTCTACCCCTGCCCCACTGGCGCGTGCATGCACGTGCACTCTCTCTCTCAAAAAAATAAACATTAAAATGTTTAAAAATATATAGATACTTATCTAGATATACATTTTTATTTAAATCCATGTCTTTCTATATATCTGTATCTCCATCCTGTTGGTTCGATTTCCCTGGGTAACCCTGATCAGTACAGGTAGGGTAGGCTATATCTAGCAAAAAGCTGATTCTCCTCATGTAAGGTCTAATTCTGTAAAAAAATAATAATAATAATAATAATAAAATAAAATAAAATAAAAGCAGGTGTAAGAAATTGCATAACTATAAAACCCTCAATCTCATCCTGAATGATTTTATGTATCACTGAGTACTTTGTACATAGTAGACCTCCCATAAATATTTGTTAAGTGAATGAGTTTGTGTTATAAACACTGCTGACTTCTATTTTCAATGCCTCATGCCACATGAAATCCTAAAGAGTTGATTTTTACCTATTTTTTAAATAAGGGAGTTGAGATGACTGAATTTAAGGAAAACCTGGCCATATGGTTCCATGCCATATAGAAAAGATTGCAGAACTAAAAGTTGGCAATCAACCTTCTCACTGACATGTGAATAAGATATGTTAGTGTTTTATTGCTGTGTACCAAATTTCCGCAAACTTCGTGGCTTAAAATAACACCCATTTATTAGCTCACTGTTCTGTAGGTCAGAAGTCTGAGCAGACTTATCTGAGTTCTCTGCTTAGGGTCTCATTAAGGCCAAAATCAAGGTATCAACAACTGAGAAACCAAAGTGAACTAGCCTGGGCCATTATTGAGAGGCTCTGGGGGAAGAATCAACCTCCAAGTTCATTCAGGTTGTCAACAGATTTAAGTTCCTTGCACCTACAGGACTGAAGTCCTGTTTACTTGCTGGCTGTTGACCACGGACCACTCTCAGCTCCTAGAGGCCACTCTCAGATCATTTCCACCTAGCTCCTCCATATGCAAATCAACAACAGTACATTAAATCCTTTCTCCTTTGAATCTGACTTCCTCTTCTGCTACCAGATTAAAAAAAACTGTTTTTAACAAGCTCACATGATTAGATTAGGCCAGCCTCCACAATTTCCTTACCTTAAGGTCCACTAGTTAGATGTAACCTTAATTACATCTGCAAAATTAGTTTTGCCATGCAATGAGATAACAATGAGGGTAACACCTGGGGCCTGGGTGGGGGGCGGTGGTAAAGGTTATGGGTGCTTAGAATCCTGTCTACCACAAAGACACATGCAGATGGGCAAAGAGTAATTATTCTGGCACTTGTTAAAATGGTAAGGAAGACTTTATTCAAGATTATTGCAATAAGGAAGAGACTATCACAAGGGGAAGGGGCTGAAATCAATTTCTAATACAGCAAAGACAGCTGGGGATTTGTAGCAAAGGAGAAGTGTGAAGAGGACAGTGAAGGGAAAATTACTAAGTGGAACTTGATTAGATATCAAGGGTAGGGAGATTCTTACTACACTGACTTAATAGGATTCTTGCAATGAGGAACCTGATCATACATAAACAATAGGAAAAGAGGAGCTTGATTATATTCCAAAGGTGAGGGGATTCTCAATAAATTGGCTCAGCAAAATTCGTTGCTAAAACTGGGCTCAGCCAAGGTCAAGGCCTACATGAAGAAGACTCAGAAGAATCTGACTAAAGTTTGGTGAAGGAGAAAATCTTTGTCAAGACATCTATAAGCAGGTAGGCCTATTAAGGGCTCAAAATGTAGAATAAGTGGTTAATCCATGTAATGATATTCAAGGGATTCTAATAAATTCCTTGCCAAAAATATCTCCTCTCTCCAGATGACTACATGGTACTATCCAAGGGAAAGGAGACTAAAGGGGACAAGGATATAGAGAGAGGAAGTGAGAAGGTATCACAGCTAGGACTTCCTCTTGGCCAACACACCTGGAGACAAGCCTGGTCATCTGCTATGGTGAATCACTTCCATTGACATTACATAACAGCTCCCTCTTCTAGGGCCTTGAGTTCTTCTTCGTTTTTTTAACATTTTTTTTTTTTTTTCGAGAGAGCACAAACAGGGGAGGGATGGGGTGGCGGGGGGTGGGGTGGGGGGTGGTACACAGAATCTGAAACAGGCTCCAGGGGCCCAAACTCATGAATCATGAGATCATGACCTGAGCCAAAGTCAGAAGCTCAACCGGCTGAGCCACCCAGGCGCCCCTTGAGTTCTTTCTTCTAATCACCATGCAGCAATAAGGTCTCATGCAAATCAGCACAATGCCATACATAGCACAGACATTTGACTGTATTTTCATTACAAGCCATTCTTTAAATCAGAAAAAGTAAACACAACACAAAGGAAAAAAAGTTGACAGTGCACACACCTTAGCATCTTTGTCAAAGTTAAGAATGATCAGAGAGTTCAAACTAATATCTTAGAGTTGTGACATTGAGACAGAAATCGAGGACAGATTGAAATGTCTACTGATACCTTTCAGCTTGAGATACACCTCCTTCCTTTAAGGTTTAATCATTTCTATCTAATTGCCTACCTTTCAAACATAACATGGAGACTGAAAAACATTAGGGTTGTAAAAGCCCTTAGAAATGATCTAGCTACCCAATCCCCTTAATATTCAGATGAAAACACTTTGCTTAGTAGGGGTCTAAATCCTTCCATGTGGGAAATGACAATTTTTCAAGTATTTGGGTTAGAGAAACCCAGTGCTGAGCAGTTGTAATGTGAACTCAGATTAATCTATTTAGGCATGTGGAAGATGGCACTTATATGATCTGACTTCCCCACCTCCATGCTCTCCCCAATCCTCACTATTCTCTAAACAAACCATGAGCTTTGATGCCTCCACGATCTTGCTGATGCTGTGACCTAGGTTTGAGAGGTTATCTCACCATTCAGATTCATTCTTTAAAACAAAGTTGAAATGTCATCTCTTTTCTATATCTTACCTGGACCTGTCCCTCCATCTCACCACTATTTCCAGGCAGAAGACATGGTTTCCTCTACTTTATCATTTATCATTTAATATTAAAATTATTTCTTTAAATGTCTGTATTTTTCTCAAGACCAGCGACCTTCCCTTATTAAATTTTATACTATCCTCACCTAGCATAGTATCTGGTACACAGAACTTAAGAATTTGTGAAATTCAATTCATTTGATGGGCTGGTTGCTTGCTTGCTTGATTGTTTCATTGGTATTCAGGTGAATTGGAAGCATAGTTGGTAGACTGGCTCATTGGCTGATTGGTAGGTTTTCCAAAATGTAAATACATGATTCTTCAGTTCTTTCCAGGAGATATAACCAAATAAGGCCATTCATTCATTGCTGATCACTCTGATAGAAAATATAATTGTGAGGTCTCAAGTAAGCTGGATCTGGATTCAAATTCTGATCTCGTCCCTCATGTACTCTTTAGAAACTGCAGCCTTGGCTGAGCAGCTGGAGGTCACAGACTTAGCAGGACTATCAATAAATTTTATCACTTTATTGAGGATGCAAAGTGTGGCTATTATTTGTAGATGCTGTTTAGGAAATGTCTCAATGTCACAATGGACTTATACACATAAACCATGTTTCATGGTCTTCTTTAATCCCTGGAAGCCCTTCAAAATAGTGTTACATCTGGAAGCACAGCTCCATTCACACCCCTGGCAGGTGGTTGCCCCTTGGATTTTTGGACCGCCCAAACCTCTTTTTACGAAACTATATGCTTAACTACAGTCAGAACCCAAGCTGTGTAGCTGGTATTTTCATTCAGTTCCATGACGAGAAAGCCACACAGACTCCACTGGTCAATAGTTAACTGAATAAAAACAAAAGGTTTTATATTGGTGCTTTTGTACTATAAGACAGAGTCCCTGTATAGGCTGAAAATAACTTTAGAATACTTTCAACTGTGGGGCCTTCACTGTCTACTTGTATCACAAAAGGGAGATTCTGGTTTTCAATTACAGCCAGTGCTCCAGACTCCCACACCATTGCACAGGTAGTTGGTCTTAACACCCATCCCGTCAGAATGATTCTTTACCAACTTCATTTAACTTCCTCCAGCAGTTCCTCACCTACCTCAAGTTTGAAGCCAATTTAGGGATGCTTCTCGGTACTTTTCAGCCATGAACAAAAGTGTCACAACCAAGTAATTGTCACATGCACAAAGCCTCGCCAATAGATGTGTATGGAGAATGGGGTAATGATTTTTTGTGTTCCTAGTTACAATATGTAGAGTAATGTAAATGGAAAGGCCCAGCCATTGCTTGGTTTTTCTTTCACTGTCAGGACCAGAGAAGGAGACGGTAATATGCTTCTATGCTTTTTCCAAGGTTGGTCTCTACATTCACCACTCAAGCGGTTCATTTCCCCTCCTCCACACAAAAACGATTTTCCCCATTGAGGAAACACAAAAATGAAGCAGCAAACGTAAGAGAGACCTTACGTACCTCTTCCACCCCAGCACTTCCCAAAGCTTCAAGTAAGAACAAACCATCTGCTGAGTTCGTTAAAATGCAGATGTTGATTCAATAGATCTAGGATAGAGCCTGAGATTCTGCATTTTAACAAGCTCCCAGGTAAGGTCCATGTGCCTGGTCTGCAGGTCACACTTGGAGTAGGAAGTCTACCCTCTCCCCAAAACACCATACTCTTTCCTGCAAAGGAACCCATCTCTGTCACCAAAGATGGACAAGGCCTTTGCTACCTTATTTACTTATATATGTATTTTTGCTAGGCATTGGTAGATTGTTTCTTGTATACTGTTCCACCTATCTATTTATCTATTGTTGCTTCTTATTAACGTCGCTTGTGCTTTATTATATTATTTGTAGTGAAGGACAGGAAATACTTACACCCCAAAGAAATTGGTTTTCGTTTTTGAGTCTGTAGAATCCCATCCAGTTCCAAAATGCAGCTGTACATGAAGAGCAGGGACAATCGAAAACTTCCCAAGAGAAACATATGCTTAGTCTCCTAGGCACTCAAAGAACTACAGCAAGAAGTTTCTTGTCTCTAGGATCACACGAGTCCTAGATGAGAAAGTCAAAATTTCACCAAACCTCCCAACTAGTGCATCGTGGACAGATTTCCAAATCCCCAGTTCCAAGTTCAAGGGTTGTCTGTCTCCTTAATACATCAAAAATATTCCCCTAAATTCCAAGATTTTGTTACCCAAATGCATTGCCTTTACACTCAGATGCATCACAAACACCTTTTCTCATGTGCTCTGGGGCTTGTCACAGAACGTTTGCAAGACTTAGGAAGAAGTGAAAATTTTCACCCAAGAAGCCCCTCTGATTAACTCCTCCCCTTCAGTTTCATTCTCTGAAAAACCTAGGGCTTCACGAACATTTCTGTAAAGACTCCTTTGAAGAAGGTATGATAGAGGTTCCCGCCTGAAGTTATTGGACTCACGCTTAGGGAAACCTGTCTCCAGAATATATTGAATGAAACTCCTTCCACTTTCTTCAAGACCAGGCTTCCAAAGGCTTTTCAAAGAATGACATGTTTCCCAACTCCATTATCTCATCATAAAAGGGTCTACAAATCAGTGACGGTTATACACTCATTATTCTCCATGTTATTAAAAGAAAAAGCTGATAGCCTAGCTTGACAACTAAGGCTCATAGACTTTGAGATCAGTGAAAACCTGGGCTCCTGTTCTGGTGCTGTCACCCACCAGCAGGAACTTTGGAAGAGAACTCACTTCACTGAGGTCACGTGTTGTGAGGATTAGATCCATGTGAAAGAATTACTGAGCCCAGAACCTGGCAACGGGTAAGTGGTCAATATGGTTAGCTAGTATCCTCTCTGTATCTCAGTTTTTGTTTCTGAAAACAAGGGTGGTAGGTAGTTCTGTTGGATAAGATAAGATGGGTAGCCTCTACCTCATAGGGTTATGGAGATTAAATACCTTGATATATGTATGCCAATATAATGTATTTAGAACATTGCCTGATAATTAGGTGCTACATACGTGTTAACTTTATTATTATATTGTAAATATCATTAATGGTGACGATACTAATAACACAGCCCCTTGAGAATGCAGGACTATAACACCTGACTGCATAAGCTCTAGCTTCCCATTAAGGAGTCTCTTGAGTATTTGAACCCAATATATCTAGCTGGTTCTGTCTACAGGGAAGTATAGGCCCTAGTGCCTCCCACCCCTTCTGCTTTGAGAATCACCTGTAAGGGTTTTAAAAAATATAGCTGTCAGAGTCCCCCAACAGGCCTACTGAATCAGATTCTTCAGGGTGAGGCTAAAGTATCCTTATTTGTAGTAAGAGCCATTGGTGAGTCTAATGCGCACCACATTTTGAGAACACTGCTTTAGGTGATCTCTCATGAGCCTTTTAAATAAACAAACAAACAAACTTAGGAAACCATTATTCCATTATAAAAGGCATCCAAAAAATCAAAATAAAAATAATAGAAGACATCCAGAGTCATACTCATCAATGGGCAAAATAGTTCCTGATAGAGTTAGGGGCACCTGAAAGAGGTGATTCAGTTATAAGAAAATATGAGCAGGGTGCTGGGTGGCTCATTGAGTTAAGCATCTGACTCTAGATTTCTGCTCAGGTCTTAATCTCAGGGTTGTGAGTTCAAGCCCCACGCATGGCTCTGGCATAGAGCTTACTGAAAAAAACAAAAAGTAGAGAATGAAGGAGGACTACATAGAAGTGAGATTGGCTATCTATTCTGGATGGAACAAGGCAAAAAAACCAATAAAGTCAGTTTAGACATGCTACACAAGTCAGTCAGTAGACACTTAACCAATGAGTTAAGGGATCTGCAAAATCGTTGTATATATATATATATATATATATATATATATATATATATATATACATACACACACACATATAGGCTAATACTTATATACCACTTACCATGTGCCACACACTGTTCTACGCACCTTAAATATTGACTGTTTAATGTTCTTAGCAATCCAGTGATGCAGGTACTACCATTATCATCATCATCCCTATTGTTACAGATGAGAAAATTAAAGCACATAGAAATTACAGCTACTCGTCAAATACCACACAACTAGGAAATGTTAGAGCCAAGATCTGAACCCAGACAGTGTCATGCTAGAGGCCTGTTCTTAACCACTATTTTATACTGCGTCTCGTCCTACTAGATTTAGGCAAAAGAAATGAAAAATAAAATGTCTCCAGGTTTCCTCCAAACCTTTACTACTGTTGCCTGTTTATATTTCTATCACATCAATACCACTCAGAAGTTGCTTAGAATCAGAGATGTAGAATTATGTGCTACTTTATTTATAGGATGTTGACAAACTTTTTTCTATGCCTTGATTTCTCTACCTGTAAAATGGGGTCAAAATTTTTTAGGATTTGGCTAAATATTAATAATGCTGTGTAAGGCTGAATGGCATGCACAACCCAAAAGATTTATGGAGAATTACATATGAGATAGATACATGAATGCACTTCAGATATTTATTTCTCCCTAAAAAGGTGCATTTCCACATCATAATGAAACCGTTTTGCTGCCTTCACTTTTTGCATTAACTGTGGCAAATATTACTATATGTGCTATCTGTTTGATGTCTATGGATTGCCAACTGTAAATTAATCATGGAAGTTCTCCAGGTGTTATCACAAGCTGTCACAGTGAAGATTAAGTGGTTTTTAATGATGATTGCTCAGTAAATTGATTGATAGCAAAGTGACTCATCAACCTGGTCTATTGTTAATACAGCACACACTTTATAAAATCTAGATTGCTGATAAAAGAACAATAAAAACCACTTTGGTGACAGAAGAGTGCATTGAAAGTACTTGGACTGATAACTGTATCATGTTCTTGCCTTGCTCTTTCAGAATTTGAAAGCATTTAGACAGTAATAGGTAGGATCGGGACAATAAAGCTGTTAGGAGAGGATTTCCTTCTTAAGAAATCTATCAACGAGTTCTTGGTGTTCCAATGTCAACCAGTGTGCTCCAGGGAAAAACAAGAGGTGAGTTGCTAAAGTACTTGTACCGGACTGCGGTATGCGTTCTCAGGATGGGCTTGTGCCATATAGAAAAGGAGATAGATCTCAGTGGAGGTTGTGATTCCCTCTCTTCCTTCCTGTTACTTGTGGGGAAAGAGATCAAGTTTGCCAAAGTGAGGGCTTTTATTTTGCTGTCCTGGACCTATGCATTAAAGTGTACTTTAATTTATCAGAATGGTCAGAAAGGGATTTTTTGGTTAACTGAATTCTTGTGAATGCTGGGAATATTTTGTCAAATATGTGAGTTGTTTTTATACGTGCCTCCAATGATTCTGAGACACCATTTGAATGCGAACCACAACTGTATGCCATACACCACTGGATCCTCAATTTTTGAAGTGAAAATGAAATATATATTACTGAAACTACATTAAATATAAATTCATTTTAATTTGATGATTTGTAAGATAAAAGAACATCTTGTCTTATCTCTGGTAGACCATTGCCTTTTCCTTATCCAGTGCTAGAAAAGAGGGTAGAAAAGAAGTAGAAAGAGGAAATGAACCCCTATAATGATTCCAGGAAAATCCCACAAAGTTTCTTGCTTACAAAGACCCCTGGAAGCTTCATTCCAATATCTCGCTGGACATCTCCCACCTGGATGTCCCAGCCATACTCCCCACCAGTACTTCTGAAGTCAAAATCTTCCCTTCCAAACCTGTTCCTCCTCCTGTGTTCCCTCTTTGGGTTAATGAAAGGGAGATGGTCTAACTTGATAGTATGGGAAGAGGAGCAGTTGAATAAAAGTTTTGTAATAATGGTCTGAAACAGCCACACAAAGCCAGCAGAATGGCAGCCACTCCTTGAGACCCATTACAGGCTAGGGGCATGGGGGCATGGATTCTGCTTGAGAGGGTTGCAAAAAAAAAAAAAGGCTACCCTCAGAAATACAACCTTCAATCAAAGCAAGGCAAGAGGTGGTTGCCTTGTACTGAGATTATAAGGAAGCTGCTTAACAATGAAATGAGAGTTCCCAAAGGCAAAGAGGAAGGGCTGAGAAGACCAAAGGAAGGAAAAGATGGGCTAGGGTGGGACTACTGAAGAAAAGAGCTGACAGAAGAGGTCTGGGCCCCAAAAGGGGATTGTAACTCCTAGAATTTGAGGTCCCACAGAGCAGGCTTGTGTCTCATCTCCCAGAGTCTACCCAATTACTCACAGGTAGGCACCCAGTGGTGAACCTGTTAATGTTGAACAGCTGACTCCACAAGGGAGAAAACAAGCCCTAATGGGTAGTGTTTGCTAATTTCAGGGCGTAAATATTCTTACCATGGCTGATTTCAAATTACCAACAACTATCACTGAAAGCAGAGTTGGGAAGAGGTACGTGCAATCGACTTTTCTTGGAAGGTATGAGCTGGCTCCAGCACAACGCTGGCATTCATTAAACATTTCTTCAGTTCAGACTATGACTTTAAATCTGGAACTGTAAGACAGGCAAGAGGAATGAATGTCTTTTCCTCTAATTAATGATTGTTCATTTGTAGGATTAATCATGTTCATCCAACAAAAGCAGATCCTGGTTCTAGTGATGAAGCATGATAATTGAACTCAGAAAGAATGAGTATGATCATTGTCTCCCTCTATTCTCTTCCCTTTCACATACACTTTCTCTTGTTTCAGGTAGAGAATGGCAGGACCCTACAAGGTGCAGTGCCTTGTTCATGTACCCTTTGTGTGTTCATCCCTGGCCACCAATGGGTCAGGCATACGTGGATCTTCAGCTTTGTCATCAAGGATTGGAACTTGAGGCACCTGGGTGGCTCACTCAGTTAAGCATCTGACTCTTGATTTGGGCTCGGGCATGATCTCATGGTTCGAGAGTTCAAGCCCTGCCTTGGGCTCTGCACTGACATCACAGAGCCTGCTTGGGATTCTGTCTCCTTCTCTCTCTGCCCTTATCTTGCTCACGCTCTCTCTCTCCCTCAAAATAAATAAGTAAACATTAAAAATTAGAAAAAAAAAAGAATGGAAAGTAATCTTGCAGCTTTTCTATCTTGAGTTCTCCAGGTTTAAGTGGCTCTTTCACAAATGCTCAACATCACTCATCATCAGGAAAATACAAATCAAAACGACAATGAGATACCAGCTCAAATCTGTCAGAATGGCTAACATGAACAACTCAGGCAACAACAGATGTTGGCAAGGGCACGGAGAAAGAGGATCTCTTTGGCACTGCTGGTGAGAACGCAAACTGGTGCAGCCACTCTGGAAAACAGTATGGAGGTTCCTCAGAAAATTAAAAATAGAACTACCCTACGACCCAGCAATTGCACTACTAGGTATTTATCCAAAGGATACAGGTGTGCTGTTTCGAAGGAGCACATGCACCCCAGTGTTTATAGCAGCACTATCAACAATAGCCAAAGCATGGAAAGAGCCCAAATGGTCCATTGATGGATGAATGGATAAAGAAGATGTGGTGTATATAGGAGAGAAGCCAAGATGGCAGAACAGCATGGAAGTTTTTTGTGTGTCTCGCGTCCATGAAATACAGCCAGACCAACACTAAACCATCCTACACACCTAGAAAACTGATTGGAGGATTAACACAACAATCTGCACAACCTGAACCACACAATTCGGCAGGTACGTGGTGCGTAGAGGTGAACTTGGGGAGGGAGACGCTGGCGGCAGGCAGGAAGCCACCTTTGCAGGCGGAGAGAGGACACAGACTCGGCGGGGAGGAGAATATGGGAAAAAGCATCCCTCCCCAAAAGCAGCCGGACAGAAAGTGGGAAATTGGAAACAGCCGCAAGAACTAAACTAAAAAGGGAGAAAGGAGAGAGTTTAAATTCCATTAAGACTGTAAACAGGGGGAGCGCAAAGGCTGCAACTCCGCAGCTCCCTACCTGGAGGTGCTCTGGTGGGAACGGCGAATCCCCAGGAGCAGAGTGGGGTCCGGAGTTTCTCGGGCCACACGGGGAAAAGCGGTTCCACTGCTGGAAGGACATTTGGTACAGACTATTGAAGCCACCTGGTCCCAGCAGACCCCAGAAGGTGGCCACATTCGCTGGTGCTGGAACAAGGTCATTTAAGGGTGAAGCCTGGTGCCAGATGTGTGTTGTGATTTTCCATAATCCCTGAAACGCTGCTGCTATACTATCTTGCAAGCCTTTTTGGGGGTGGGCTGGCACCCGGCCGCAGTCTTGGGACACCGGCAGCAGCAAGGTCCAGCAGGCGTTCCTGGGTGCAGCCGACATTCGGCCGTTGCTCATTCGGCCATCGCTCGGTGGGACCCTCCCACAGAGGGGCAACACGGGTCAAAACCGCAGTCCTTCGTAATTAAGGGGCCGGGGAAAACAGCCGCATCTGAGACAAAACTCGGGAGAGAGATACTGCCTGAGGCCTGGTCACAGAGAGTGAAAAAGCGGGGAGTGGATGAGAGCTGAAGACAGAGGACGGGTGCGTGACTGCTGACCCGAGAGAACAGACCGCGGTAGCTGGGTGGCGCCATTTTAACCGCTCCCGCGCATGCGCATACGCACCTACGTGCGCCGCAACAATCCACCACAGTAGGCTAGCAGCGCCATCTAGTGGAGAGCGGAGCCGTTACACTGAGCCCCGTCCAACTGGTCCAACTTCGCTCTTAAGAGCACAAGTTTCACCACCGGCTTAGTTTATGGAATATAAAGCGCTACAAAGACTGACTTCTAGGGGAAAACGAAGTAATTTCAGTCCTACGTCAATCTGTCAGCAGGTTCATCTATTCAATTTTCTTTCTTTTTTTTTCTCTTTTTTTCGTTTTTCTTTTTCTCTTTTACAATTCTTTTTCTTGAATACAGAAAGAGAAAAAATTCATTTTTATTTTCAATTTTTATTAAAAATATTTTTCTTTAATTTTTTTACTATATTTTTTACTTTTGTGTAATTTTTTTTCAAATTCTATCTAACTTCCAACATTCTATTCTAGTCTACTTCAGTGTATTCACCTTTTCAAATTTTCAAACGATTTCCTTTTTTTTTCTCTTTTTCATTTCTTTTCTTTTTCTTGAACGCAGAAAGACAAAAACTTCATTTTTACTTTCAATTTCTATTAAAAATATTTTTCTTTAATTTTTTACTATATTTTTTGCTTTTATGTAAATTTTTTCAAATTCTATTTTACTTCCATCATTTTATTTTAGTCTACTACAGTGTATTCACTTTTTCAAATTTTCAAATGATTTCTTTTTTTTCTCTCTTTTTCCTTTTTTGTTTCTTTTCTTTTTCTTGAATACAGAAAGAGAAAAAATTCATTTTTATTTTTAATTTTTATTAAAAACATTTTTCTTTCATTTTTTACTATATTCCTTACTTTTGTGTAAATTTTTTCAAATTCTACCTTACTCCCATCATCTCACTTTAGTCTACTTCCATGTATTCATTTTTCAAATTCTCAAACGATTTCCTTTTTATTTTTCCCTTTTTTTTCCCTCTAATCTGTCAAACCACTTTCAACACCCAGACCAAAACACACCTAGGTTTGTGTGTGTAAACTAGCATCATTTATTAGATTTTCTGTGTGTGTGTGTGTGTGTGTGCGTTTAATTTTTTCATTTTAATATTTTTTCATTTTAATATTCTTTTATTTTAATTTTTCTACCTCATTAATTCCTTTTCTCCCTTCAAAATGACAAAACGAAGGAATTCACCCCAAAAGAAAGAGCACGAAGAAACGACAGCCAGGGATTTAACCAACACAGATACAAGCAAGACGTCTGAACCAGAATTTAGAATCATGATAATAAGAATACTAGCTGGAGTCGAAAATAGATTAGAATCCCTTTCTGCAGAGATAAAAGAAGTAAAAAATAGTCAAATGAAATTAAAAATGCTATAACTGAGCTGCAATCATGGATGGATGCAGCGGCAGCAAGGATGGATGAGGCAGAACAGAGAATCAGTGATATACAGGACAAACTTATAGAGAATAATGAAGCAGAAGAAAAGAGGGAGATGAAGGAAAAAGAGCACGATTTAAGAAATAGAGAAATCAGTGACTCATTGAAAAGGAACAACATCAGAATCATAGGGGTCCCAAAAGAGGAAGAGAGAGAAATAGGGGTAGAGGGTTATGTGAGCAAATCATAGTGGAGAACTTTCCTAACCTGGGGAAAGACACAGACATCAAAATCCAGGAAGCACAGAAGACCCCCATTAGATTCAACAAAAACCGACCATCAACAAGGCCTATGATAGTCAAATTCACAAAATACTCAGGCAAGGGGAGAATCATGAGAGCAGCAAGGGAAAAAAAGTCCCTAACCTACAAGGGAAGACAGATCAGGTTTGCAGACCTATCCACAGAAACTTGGCAGGCCAGAAAGGAGTGGCAGGATATATTCAATGTGCTGAATCAGAAAAATATGCAGCCAAGAATTCTTTATCCAGCAAGGCTGTCATTCAAAATAGGAGAGATAAAAAGTTTCCCAGACAAACAAAAATTAAAGGAGTTTGTGACCACTAAACCAGCCCTGCAAGAAATTTTAAGGGGGACTCTCTGAGGGGAGAAAAGACGAAAATAAATAAATACATATATAAAGTAACAAAGATTAGAAAGGACCACAGAACACCACCAGAAACTCCAACCCTACAAGCATCATAATGGCAATAAATTCATATCTTTTCAGTACTCACTCTAAACGTCAATGGACTCAATGCTCCAATCAAAAGACATAGGGTAACAGAATTGATAAGAAAACAAGATCCATCTATATGCTGTTTACAAGAGACCCACTTTAGACCTAAAGACACCTTCAGATTGAAAATAAGGGGATGGAGAACCATCTATCATGCTAACGGTCAACAAAAGAAAGCCAGAGTAGCCATACTTACATCAGACAATCTAGGCTTTAAAATAAAGACTGTATCAAGAGATGCAGAAGGGCATTATATCATAATCAAGGGGTCTATCCACTAAGAAGACATAACAATTGTAAACATTTATGCGCCAAATGTGAAAGCACCCAAATATATACATCAGTTAATCACAAACATAAAGAAACTCATCGATAGTAATACCATAATAGTAGGAGACTTCAACACCCCACTCACAGCAATAGACAGATCATCTAATCAAAAAATCAACAAGGAAACAATGGCTTTGAATGACACACTGGACCAGATGAGCTTAACAGATATATTCAGAACATTTCATCCTAAAGCAGCAAAATATATATTCTTCTCCAGTGCAGATGGAACATTCTCCGGAATAGACCATATACTGGGACACAAATCAGCCCTAAGTAAGTACAAAAAGATCGAGATCATACCGTGCATATTTTCAGACCACAACACTATTAAACTCGAAATCAACCACAAGAAAAATTTGGAAAGGTAACGAATACCTGGAGACTGAGGAACATCCTATTAAAGAATGAATGGGCTAACCAAGAAGTTAAAGAGGAAATTTAAAAGTATATGGAAGTCAATGAAAATGATAACACCACAACCCAAAACCTCTGGGATACAGCAAAGGCAGTCATAAGAGGAAAGTATATAGCAATCCAGGCCTTCCTGAAGAGGGAAGAACGATCTCAGATACACAACTTAACCTTACACCTTAAGGAGCTGGAAAAAGAACAGCAAATAAAACCCAAACCAGCAGAAGACAGGAAATAATAAAGCTTAAAGCAGAAATCAATGCTATCGAAACCAAAAAAACAGTAGAACAGATCAATGAAACCAGAAGCTAGTTCTTTGAAAGAATTAACAAAATTGATAAACCACTAGCCAGTTTCATCAAAAAGGAAAAGGAAAGGACCCAAATAAATAAAATCAAGAATGAAAGGGGGGAGATCACAACGAACACAGCAGAAATAAAAACAATAATAAGAGAATATTTTGAGCAATTATATGCCAATAAAATGGGCAATCTGGAAGAAATGGAAAAATTCCTAGAAACATATACACTACCAAAACTAAAACAGGAAGAAATAGAAAATTTGAACAGATCCATAACCAGTAAGGAAATCGAATTAGTAATTAAAAATATGCCAAAAAACAAGAGTCCAGGGCTAGATGGCTTTCCAGGGGAATTCTACCAAACATTTAAGGAAGACTTAACACCTATTCTCTTGAAGGTGTTCAAAAATAGAAATGGAAGGAAAACTTCCAAACTCTTTCTATGAAGCCAGCATTACCTTGATTCCAAAACTAAAAAGGATAACTATAGACCAATTTCCCTGGTGAACATGGATGCAAAAATCCTCAACAAGATAATATCCACAAGATATTAGCCAACAGGATCCAACAATACATTAAAAAAATTATTCACCACGACCAAGTGGGATTTATACCTGGGATGCAGGGCTGGTTCAATATGTGCAAAACAATTAACGTGATTCATCACATCAATAAAAGAAAGGACAAGAACCACATGATCCTCTCAATAGATGCAGAGAAAGCATTTGACAAAATACAGCATCCTTTCTTGATAAAAACCCTCAAGAAAGTAGGGATAGAAGGAGCATACTTCGAGATCATAAAAGCCATATATTAACGACCCAGTGCTAATATCATCCTCAGTGGGGAAAAACTCAGAGCTTTCCCCTTAAGGTCAGGAACAAGACAGGGATGTCCACTCTCACCACTGTTATTCAACATAGTATTGGAAGTCTTTTTTTTTTAATTTTTTTTTCAACGTTTATTTATTTTTGGGACAGAGAGAGACAGAGCATGAACGGGGGAGGGGCAGAGAGAGAGGGAGACACAGAATCGGAAACAGGCTCCAGGCTCTGAGCCATCAGCCCAGAGCCTGACGCGGGGCTCAAACTCACGGACCGCGAGATGGTGACCTGGCTGAAGTCGGACGCTTAACCGACTGCGCCACCCAGGCGCCCCTGTTGGAAGTCTTAGCCTCTGCAATCAGACAACACAAAGAAATAAAAGGCATCCAAGTCGGTCAGGAGGAGGTCAAACTTTCACTCTTCACAGATGACATGATACTCTATATGGAAAACCCAAAAGATTCCACAAAAAACTGCTAGAATTCATTCATGAATTCAGAAAGTTGCAGGATATAAAATCAATGCACAGAAATCGGTTGCATTTCTATACACCAACAATGAAGCCACAGAAAGAGAAATCAAGGAATCGATCCCATTTACAGTTGCACCAAAAACCATAAAATACCTAGGAATAAATCTAACCAAAGAGGTGAAAAATTTATACACTGAAAACTATAGAAAGCTTGTGAAAGAAATTGAAGAAGACACAAAAAAATGGAAAAACATTCCATGCTCCTGGATAGGACGAACAAATATTGTTAAAATGCCAATACTACCCAAAGCAATCTATATATTCAATGCAATCCCTATCAAAATAACACCAGCATTCTTCACAGAGCTAGAACAGATAATCCTAAAATTTGTATGGAACCAGAAAAGACCCTGAATAGCCAAAGCAATCTTAAAAAAACACCAAAGCAGGAGGCATCACAACCCGGGACGTCAAGCTATACTACAAAGCTGTAATCATCAAGACAGTATGGTACTGGCACAAGAGCAGACACTCAGATCAATGGAACAGAATAGAGAACCCAGACATGGACCCACAAATATATGGCCAACTCATCTTTGACAAAGCAGGAAAGAATATCCAATGGAATAAAGACAGTCTCTTCAGCAAGTGGTGCTGGGAAAACTGGACAGCGACATGCAGAAGAATGAACCTGGACCACTTTCTTACACCATACAGAAAAATAAATTCAAAATGGATGAAAGACCTCAATGTAAGACAGGATGCCATCAAAATCCTCGAGGAGAAACCAGGCAAAAACCTCTTTGATCTTGGCCGCAGCAACTTTTTACTCAACACGTGTCCGGAGACAAGGGAAGAAAAAGCAAAAATGATCTATTGGGACCTCATCAAAATAAAAGCCTTCTACACAACAAAGGAAACAATCAGCAAAACTAAAAGGCAACCGACAGAATGGGAGAAGATATTTGCAAATGACATATCAGATAAAGGGTTAGTATCCAAAATCTATAAACAACTTATCCAACTCAATACCCAAAAAACAAATAATCCAGTGAAGAAATGGGCAAAAGACATGAATAGACACTTCTCCGAGGAAGACATCCAGATGGCCAACCGACACATGAAAAAATGCTCCACATCACTCATCATCAGGGAAATACAAATCAAAACCACAATGAGATATCACCTCACACCTGTCAGAATGGCTAACGTTAACAACTCAGGCAACAACAGATGTTGGCGAGGATGCAGAGAATCCTCTGCATGGCAAGGATCTCTTTTGCGTTGTTGGTGGGAATGCAAGCTGGTGCAGCCACTCTGGAAAATGGTATGGAGGTTCCTCAAAAAACTAAAAATAGAACTACCCTATGACCCAGCTAAATTGCACTACTAGGCATTTATCCACGGGATACAGGTGTGCTGTTTCAAAGGGACAGATGCACCCCCATGTTTATAGCAGCACTATTAACAGTAGCCAAAGTACAGAAAGAGCCCAAATGTCCATCGATGGATGAATGGATAAAGAAGATGTGGTATATATATACAATGGAGTCTTACTCGGCAATCAAAAAGAATGAAATCTTGGCATTTGCAACTACGTGGATGGACTGGAGGGTATTATGCTAAGCGAAATTAGTCAGAGAAAGACAAATATCATATGACTTCAGTCATATGAGGACTTTAAGAGACAAAACAGATGAACATAAGGGAAGGGAAGCAAAAATATAAAAACGGGGAGGGGGACAAAACACAAGAGAGACTCTTGAATATGGAGAACAAACAGAGGGTTACTGGAGGGATTGTGGGAGGGGGGATGGGCTAAATGGGTCAGGGGCATTAAGGAATCTACTCCTGAAATCATTGTTGCACCTTATGCTAACTAACTTCTATGTAAATAAAAAAATAAATACAATAGGGGCGCCTGGGTGGCGCAGTCGGTTAAGCGTCCAACTTCAGCCAGGTCACGATCTTGCGGTCCGTGAGTTCGAGCCCCGCGTCAGGCTCTGGGCTGATGGCTCAGAGCCTGGAGCCTGTTTCCGATTCTGTGTCTCCCTCTCTCTCTGCCCCTCCCCCATTCATGCTCTGTCTCTCTCTGTCCCAAAAATAAATAAAAACGTTGAAAAAAAAAATAAAAAAAAATAAATACAATAAATGGCTCTTTCTTTTAATGTTTTTTTGTAACGTTTATTTATTTTCGAGACAGAGAGAGACAGAGCATGAACAGGGGAGGGTCAGAGAGAGGGAGACACAGAATCTGAAGCAGGCTCCAGGCTCTGAGCTGTCAGCACAGAGCCCGATGCGGGGCTAGAACTCACAGACCGCGAGATCATGACCTGAGCCAAAGTCAGCCGCTCAACCAACTGAGCCACCCAGGTGCCCCAATAAATGGCTCTTTCATGAGGCTGTGCAGCTACATGTTACAACAGCTTTTGTAATTCTACTTCAGGGTAGCAGACACCACAGATCAGATATTGTTAGAAGCCAAGACAAGAAGAGTAGCAAAAAAAGGAATGGCACTGGGCCACTGCCAGCCATCCAGAAGAGGCTGGGAACCCAGGCTTCTGGAAGCATAAAGCCAGGCAGAAGGCTTATATACCAAGAGATTAAGAAACATCCGCCAGAAAGATTGGAGCTGGACAAGAAGTCAAAGAAAGGCCTTATGAGGGAGAGATACTTTACATACCTCCTGCCCAAGATAGGAATCTCAAAGCAGAGTATGCCCTACCATCTGAGGCAGAGGAAGAGTCCAGATCAGTGCAATCCTAAGGCGACAAGGAAAGTTTTCATACCCAGTTACAGAGACTCCAAAAGAGGTAACAGTTGAGCTGGTAAATAGGAGTGTTGTACATCTCTCCATATTCCACCTGCAATTTCTTGTCTATCCTTCTCACTAAACTGTGTAAAAACTTGTGTTCTGTTTTTACAGAGTAAAGACCCCATCAAGAGAATGAAAAGCAAAGCTACAAACAGGGAGAAAGTATCTGCAAACCCCATTTCTGAAAACATTAACCACTGAACCCCTAACCCTCCGTCTACCAACGGTGACATTTTATAGAACTGTGCTACAATATCCAATTCCAGAAACTGACATCAGCACAACCCCATTAACTAGACAACAGAACTTATACAGAATATATAAATAACTCTCAAAATTCAACAGTAAAAAGCAAACAATCAAATTAGAAGTTTTGCAAAAGACAAACAGACATCTCACCAAAGAGAAGCTACAGATCACAGAAAAGTACATGGAAAGATGTTCAAGGTTAGCCAGAAGGAAAATAGACATTAAAACTATCATGAGATATTACTACTTACCTATCAGAATGACTAAAATGAAAATAGTGACAATACCAAATTCTGGAAAGGATGTGGAGCCTGGGTCACTCATATACTGTTGGTGGGAATATAAAATGGTACTCTAGGAAAGAGTATGCTAATGTCTTACAAAACCATATCATACATTTACCATATTCATTTCCACCCATTACCATATCCATACATATCCATTTACCATAAAACCCAGCAATTGTACTTGGTATTTATATCCAAGAAACGAAAACTTATGTCCACTCAAAAATGTACACGTGAACGTTCATGTAGCTTTATTCATAGCAGCTGAAAACTGGAAGCAACAAAAATGTCTCTGATACAAACTGTGATAATGTACCCATCATGGAATACTACTCAGTAATAAAAAGGAGTGAAATTGTGACACATGAAATAACTTGAATGGATCTCAAGTGTATCATTCTGAGGGCGAAAAAAGCCAATTTCAAAAGGTTACATACTGTATGATTGCATTTATATAACATTTTTGAAATGACAAAACCATGAAGATGGAGAAGAGATTAATGATTGCCTGGAGACGGGGACTGAGGCAGATGAGCGTCACTATAAAGGGAGTTCCTTTGTGGTGACAAACAGTTCTATATCCTGACCATGGTGGTGATTCCCCACACATCTGTATATGGATTGAATGGCCTAGAGCTACACACACACACACACACACGAATACATATAAAAACTGGTGAAGACTGAATAAAATCTGTAGCCTAGTTACCAGGATTGTACCATTGTATGTCAATTTCTTGGCTTTGTATTACATTACAGTTACATAAGATAGGAGACTGGGTGAAGGGCTCAAGGGACTCTACTACTTACTACTTTCCAACTTCCTATGAGTCTATAATCATTTCAAAATAAAGAATTGGAGAAATGCTGGCTGGAAGAGGTAGCACATTTATACACTGTTGTGAAGGGTGAATTGTTGCAACAATCGGGCCGTAGATGTCAAGATGCCTACAATTATTCCTACTCTTTAGTCCTGTAGGACTCTATCTTTGGGAGTTAATCAGATATTTATTCAAAATGCAAGTACATGAATGTTCACAGCACAACACCAGTGATCTAGAAACAACCTGGCTATTTAATGATGGAGTTATGGCTAAGCAAATGAACCTTATCCATAGGGTAGATTCTCATGCAGCCATTAAAAATCACGATTTTGAAGAATACTTAGTACATGTAGAAATGCAAGCTAATAATCTGGATGCACAATGATATGGATACTGTAATGCTAATATTAAAAAAGTTAGTGAATAAAATTCTAGAAAAGTATATCCACAGAGGCTACTTCTAGTGGCTGGATTTCATGTAATTTTTATTTCTTTATTTTTACTAAAATTTCCAAACATATACAATGAATATGCATTACTTTGCAAGAAAAAAAGTATGTGTGTGTAGTTGTGTGTTTATATGTATGCATTAAAGTATGATCTAGCTTAGTATTTCTCATACTGTCATGTACTCTTGCTAAAGTACAGATTCTGATTTGGCAGGTCTGGAGAAGGGCTTGAGATTTTGCATTTCTAGCAAGCTCCCACAGTGTGCCATATTCCCGGAGGGGCAGGGGCCTCACGGACATAAGCCCCAAATGATTACCAAGTAGTTCTGAATAGAAAATAAGTGTTGCTCCATTTCTAATCATTTTTATTAAGATACATGGCAGAAAATTTACCATGAAGGCCTTGTCACAAACCTCTACCCACATCAGATTCTGATGCATCAGCTCCCACAAACATCAAAGCAAAGTTTAGACAAATTCTCCTTCTCGGAACTGACCAAAAAAAAAAAAAAAAAAAACGCTAGGGAATGTTTCAACCAACCAAAGCCACCCATTCAATAAATTGTGCCAGGGAAGTATCTAGCAATTCAGGTAAGAGAACTATAGCATCATTCCAAAACAAATTCCACAGGGATTAGAGAGACAAAGGTAGGAAAAAAATCACTTTAAAAAGTGTTTATTTCTTGGGACGCCTGGGTGGCTCGGTCAGTTGAGCATCCTACTTTGGCCCAGGTCATGATCTCAAGACTTGTGGGTTCAAGCCCCGCATCAAGGCTCTCTATTGTCAGCATAGAGCCCACTTAGGATCCTCTGTCCTCTCCCTCTCTGTGCTCCCTCCCCCACTCATGCTCTGTCTCTCTCTGTCTCTCTGTCTCTGTCTCTCAAATATAAATTAATATTTTTTAAAGTGTTTATTTCTTAAAATAACTTTAAAAAAAGTTATTTTTAAAAATAACTTAAAAAATACCCATCCATATTTATGTGTTTATCATATATAAATGTTAAAGTTATTCTTATATATTTTATCATACATAAATTTTAAATTTAAAAATATGTATGATAAAATATATAAAACATGGATGGGTATTCTCTGGCTGAATGAAAAAACATTCCCATGGATAAATGCCATCGAGGAACAACAACTAACGCTGAACACTTATCATGTGCCAGGTACTATGCTAATTTTCCCTACAAATAGTGAAGATTTTTTCAATTTTTAAAATTTATTTTTTAATATTTATTTATTTATGAGAGGAGAGAGAGGCAAAAAGAGAGTGAGACACAGAATCCAAAGCAGACATCAGGCTCCATTCTGACAGCAGAGAGCCCAATGCGGGGCTTGAACTCACAAACCGCATGATCGTGACCTGAGCCTAAGTCAGACACTTAACCGACTGAGCCACCCAGGCGCCCCAGAAATTTTATTTGAGTATAGTTTACACACAATGTTACATTAGTTTCAAGTGTCAACTTAGTGACTTGACAAGTTTATACATTATGCTATGTTCACAAGTATAACTACCATCTGTCCCATTACATTGCTATTACAATATCATCGAGGAGGGCAGGGAGAAAGAAAAAACCATTCATACTCTTTTTGTTCCCATAACTTACTCATTCCATAACTGGAGGCCTGTATCTCTCTCCCCTTCACCCATTTTGCCCAATTCCCCTTCCCCTCTCCCTTCTGGCAACCATCAGTTTCTTCTATTTATTGTTCTGGTTCTGATTTTTGTTGTTTTATTCTTTTTTTTTTAGATTCCATTTATGAGTAGAATCATATGATATTTCTCTTTATCAGTCTCACTTATTTCTTTTAGCATAATATACCCTGGGTCCATCCATGTCTCAAATGGCACAACCTCACCATTTTGTATAGCTATGCATTTCCCTTATCCATCTGTCTATTGATGGACACTTAGGCTAATTCCATGTCTGGGCTACTGTAAATAATGCTGCAGTAAACATAGGTGTGCATATATCTTTTCCAGTTAGTGTATTCATTTTCCTTGGGTAAATACCCAAGAGTGCAATTATTGGATCATATAGTATTTCTCTTTTGAATTTTGGGGGAAAACTCCATACTGTTTTCCACAGTGGCTGTACCAATTTACATTCCCACCAACAGTGCACAAGGGTTCCCTTTTCTCCACATCCTCTCCAGCATCTATAGTCTCCTGATTCCTTCATTTTAGCCACTCTGACAGGTGTGAGGGGATAATCTCATTGTGGTTTTGATTTGCGTTTCAGTGATGATGGTAATGTTGAGCATTTTTTTATATGTCTGCTGACCATCTGGATTCTTCTTTGGAAAAATGTCTATTCAGGTTGTCTGCCCAGTTTTTAATCCGATTGTTTGGGTTTGTTTTTTTTTTTTTTTGGTGTTGAGTTGTATAAGCTCTTTATATATTTTGGATATTTACCTCTTATCAGAAATATTATTTGCAGGGTGCCTGGCAGGCTCAGTCAGTAGAATATGAGGCTCTTGATCTCAGGGCCATATGTTCAAGCCCCACGTTGGGCCTAGAGCTTACATTAAAAAAAAGAAGAAGAAATATCATTTGCAGTATCTTCTCCCATTCAGTAGGTTATCTATTAGTTTTGTTGGTTGTTTCCTTTGCTGTGCAAAAGCTTTTTATTTTTATGTAGTCCCAATAGTTTATTTTTGTTTTCGTTTCCCTTGCCTTAGGAGATATATCTAGAAAAAAAGTTGCTATGATTGATGTCAGAGAAATTACTGCCTCTGTTCATTTCTAGGATTTTTATGGCTTCAGGTCTCTTGTTGAGGTCTTGAATCCATTTGAGTTTATTTTTGTGTGTGGTGTTAGAAAATAGTCCAGATTCATTCTTTCACATGTAGCTGTCCAGTTTTCCCATCACCATTATGGAAAAGACTATCTTTGTCCCATTATATATTCTTGCCTCCTTGGTTATAGATTAATTAACCACAACAATGTGAGTTTATTTCTGGGGTCTCTATTCTTTTCCATTGATCTATATGCCTATTTTTGTGCCAGTACCATACTGTTTTGATTACTACAGATTTGTAGTATATGTTAAAATCCAGAATTGTGATACCTCCAACTTTGTTCTTTGTCAGGATTGCTTTGGCTATTCAGTTTTATGTGGTTCCATACAAATTTTAGTATTGTTTGTTCCAGTTTTGTGAAAAATGCTGTCAGTAGTTTGATAGGAATTGCATTAAATGTGCAGACTGCATTGGATAATATAGACATCTTAAGAATATGTTTTTCTTCCAGGGCACCTGGGTGGCTCAGTTGGTTAAGCATCTGACTCTTGATTTTGGCTCAGGTCATGATCTCACAGTTAATGGGATCGAGCCCCAGATCAGGCTCTATGCTGACAGCGGGGAGCCTGGTTTGGATTCTCTCCTCCCTTCAGCCCGTCCCCTGCTCATTCTCTCTCTCTCCCTCTCTTTCTCTCTCTCAAAACAAATAAACTTTAAAAAAAGAATATTTGTTCTCCCAATTCATGAGCATGGAATTACTTTCCATTTCTTTGTGTCTTCTTCAATTTCTTTCCTCGGTGTTTTATAGTTCTCAGAGTACAGGCCTTTCACCTCTTTGGTTAAGTTTATTCCTAGGTATTTCATTCTTTTTGGTGCAATTGTAAATAGGATTGTTTTTTTTTTTAATTTCTCTTTGTGTGACTTTCTTTTTAGTGTATAGAGACGCTACCATTTCCTGGTTGTTAATTTTGTATCCTGCCATTTTATTGAATTCCTTTATTACTTATAGTAGTGTTTTGGTGGAGTCTTTAGGATTTTCTGTGTAGAGTATCATGTCATCTGCAAATAGTGATGGTTTAACTTCTTCTTTACCAATATGGGTGCCTCTTATTTATTTTTCTTGTCTGATTTTGGTGGCTAAGAGTTCCAGTACTATGTTGAATGACAGTGGTGAGACTGGACATCGCTGTCTTGTTCCTTACCTAAGAGGAAAAGCTCTCAATTTTTCACCATTGAGGATGATGTTAGCTGAGGGTTTTTCATATATGGCCTTTATTATGTTGAGATATGTTTCCTCTAACCCCATTTGTTTAGTTTTTATCATGAATGGATGTCGAATCTTGCCAAATGCTTTTTTCTGTATCTATTGAGATGATCATTTGATTTTTACCCTTTGTTTCACTGATGTAGTGCATGACGTTGATTGATTTGCAAATATTGAACCTGGGAATAAATCCACCTGGTAGTGGTGAATAACCTTTTTAATGTATTCTTGCATGCTGTTTGCTAATATTTTGTTGAGGATTTTTGCACCTATGTTCATCAGGGATATGAACCCATAGTTTTCTTTTTTTGTAGTATCTTTGTGTTGTTTTGCTATCAGGGTAATGCTGGCCTCATGAAATGTATTTAGGAGCTTTCCTTCCTCTTCTTTTTTTGGAACAGTGTGAGTAGAATAGATATGTCTTCTGTAAACATCTGGTAGAATTCACTTGTGAATCCATCTAGTGCTGAACTTTCACTTTGGGGGAGTTTTTTTTTTAATTACCAATTCACTCTCTTTACTTATAATAAGTCTGTTTAAATTATCTATTTCTTCCTGGTTCTGTTTTGGAAGACTGTATGTTTCTAGAAATTTATCCATTTATTCTATGTTGTCCATTTTTTGGCATATAATTTTTCATAGTATTCTCTTAAAATCCTTTGTATTTCTGTGATGTCAATTCATACTTTACCTCTCTCATTTCTTGTTTTATTTATTTGGGTTCTTTCTCTTTTTTTTTTCTTGGGGAGTCTGGCTAAGTGTTTATCAATTTTGTTTATCTCTTCAAAGAGCCAGCTCTTGGTTTCATTGATTTTTTTCTATTGCTTTTTTAGTCTCCACATCATTTATTTCTGCTCTGATCTTTATTATTTTCTTTCTTCTACTCACCTTGGGCTTTGTTTGTTCTTCTTTTCTAGTTCCTTTTGGCGTAAGGTTAGATTTTTTATTTGAGTTTCAGGTAGAGGCAGGGAGAGCATTCCCATAGCTTCTCAGCCCTTTTAAACCCCAGCTTCATTTTCTGTGCCCAGTACAATGGGGGCTGTTATGGGCTTGTGGACCACGAGCTCACTATGACAACTGGACCTAACCACTATGGAATCCAGACCCTGCTCTGGTCTAGGCTAATAAGGTCAGGTGGGAACTAAACCAAGTCATTCTCCAGTCCCTCTGAGCTAGAGAGGTTTCCCTCAGCTCCCACACTGCTTGGCAGAGTCTTACTGTTGTCTTTTATTTTTTTTTAATGTTTATTTTTGAGAGAGAGAGAGACAGAGCATGAGTGGGGGAGGGGCAGAGAGAGACAGGGAGACACAGAATCCGAAGCAGGCTCCAGGCTCCGAGCTGTCAGCACGGAGCCCGTCGCGGGCCTCGAACTCGTGAACTGCGAGATCATGACCTGAGCCAAAGTGGGACGCTTAATCGATTGAGCCACCCAGGCACCTCAGTGTTGTCTCTTTTTTATGCTAGTTGCTCTTTTATTTTATTTATTTTATGTATTTTTTTTAGAGAGAGAGGCAGGAGGAGAGGCAGAGAGAGAGGGAGAGAAAGAATCTTAGGCAGGCTCCACACTCAGCACAGAGCCAGATGTGAGGTTCCATCTCATGACCCTGAGATCATGACCTGAGCTGAAATCAAGAGTCAGACGCTTGACTGACTGAACCACTGAGCCCTCCCCCCGCCAGTTGCTCTTTTAAACTGTGTCTTGTTTTCTGCGCCGAAGGATACAAGGATCTGTTCCCGGTCCCTCTGTACTCTCCTTCCCAACTGCCATTGGCAGTGTTGGGCGTGGGGTTCCGTTACCGCGTATCCACCTCTCTCCATGTTGTCTTGCTGTTCTCTCTGTCTTTGGTGGTTCAGTTGCTGTTCAGCCAGCCCTCAGTTCTTCTTCAGGGGGAATTGTTCTATTAGGTGTAATTTGGTGTGTTCCGTGGAGGAGGTGACTCCAGGGTCTTCCTACATTGCCATCTTGAGCCGCTCTGCTAATTTTCACATGCGTTTTTCTCATTTCGTCTTTATATCCAAACTACAAAGTCGAGACTATATTTTCCCCCGTGTTATTAAGACATGATTTCTAATCTTCACAAACTCTAAAATTTAGGTATCATTATCCACATTTTACAGCTAATGAAACTGAGTGACACCACTAGTAGCAATTGGCAGAGTCTGGTTTCTGACTCAAAGCCACACCCTTCACTGCAGTGCACTTTTTTTTTTTTTCAACGTTTATTTATTTTTGGGACAGAGAGAGACAGAGCATGAACGGGGGAGGGGCAGAGAGAGAGGGAGACACAGAATCGGAAACAGGCTCCAGGCTCTGAGCCATCAGCCCAGAGCCTGACGCGGGGCTCGAACTCCCGGACCGCGAGATCGTGACCTGGCTGAAGTCGGACGCTTAACTGACTGCGCCACCCAGGCGCCCCTGCAGTGCACTTTTGAAAGAGCCACATATTGACTAGAGGCAAAGAGCTACACTTCTGCATGTCCAATAGCATTAACAAAATTAAAATGCAAATAATGAACTTGCAACAAATATATAGCAACAAGTGTGGCAAAAGGTAATTATCCTTACTATATAGAGAGCAATACAAATCGGAAAGAAAAATACTATGACCCTAATGGAAAGAGGATGAGGGGCAAGTATAGCAATTCACAAAAGTGTGTGTGTGTGTGTGCGTGCACATATGTAATACGTGACTGAAGGAAAATTGGCCAAAGTGTTAACAAGTATCTTGGTTGAGATTATTAAATTACTCATGCAAGGCTTTATACCTTTTTGTGTTTTTCACATTATCTACAATGAGTATATATTATATTTATGATCTGAGAAAAATGAAAGCAACTCATGTTGACTTCAGATAATCTTGGTCTCATTGTAATTGCTAATCCCGTGTTTCATTGTCCTCTGGAAGCTCCCATCTACATTTGGCAAGTTTCTCTGGGACATTTACTCATTTGTTTGTTCATTTGTTCATTCATTCACCCATCTAGTAGAATATTTATTGAGCACCTACTATGTGTAGCCAGGCAATAAATAAGTAAAATATGCAGACATAGGCTTTGTATACAAAATGCTACATCAGGAGATAAACTTTCTGTAAATTGCATAATTGGTTCATCATTAACAGTGCCTAAGATATCCTAATATTATAAATGGTTCCCTGTACTCTGCTTATTCCTTTCATGTCTATACAGGCTATGTCAAATGATCCCAATTCACTGAATAATCTATCAATGTTTAGGAAGAAAGTAAGGTCTTATGGAACAAAAGAACAAGGCATTTAATATGGTTACTGTCTCTAATTACATTTTTAATTGAAATTTTTATTGGGATAATTGCAGATTCACATGCAGTTATAGAAGAATATGGAATTTCCATGTACCTTTTGCCTAGTTCCTCCTGATGACAATGTTTTACAAAAGTATAGTACGATATTGCAACCAGGATATTGATATTGATATAATCCACCCAACTTATTCAAATTTCCAGTTTTACTTGCACTCGCGTGTGTGTGTGTGTGTGTGTGCATGTTCTGTGCACATGTATATTTCATTCTACATACTTTTGCCACTTTGTGATATGCCAGTCAAGATACAGAACAGTTCCATCACCACAAGGATCCTTTTGTTGTCCATTTATAACCATACCCACCTTCCTCCTCCACCTCCTTGTACCCCATCCCTAGCCCCTGTCAACCACTAATACGTTCTCCAGGATACACAAATGGGCAAAGGATACGAAGAGACATTTCAAGGAAGAGGACATACAAATGATAAACACATAAAAATGTTCAACATCATTAGCCATCAGACATGAAAATTAAAGCCACGATGAGATGTTACTTCAAACCTATCAGAAGAGCTGAAATGAAAATAGTGACATCACCAAATGCTGGCAAGGATACAGAGAAATTGGATCACTCATCAATTGATGGGATGAATATCTTATGACACAGCCACTCTGGAAAAAAAAGATTGGCAGGTTCTTGTAAAACTAAATATGCAGTTACCATATAGCCCAACAATTGCACCCTTGGGAATTTATCCCACTTAAGGGAAAATGTAAGTTCACCCTAAAATCTGTACCAAATGTTCATAGCAGCTTTATTTGTAATAGCCCCAATCTGAAAACAGTCCAAATGTTCTTCAGCAAATGAATGGATAAACAAACTGTGGTACATCCATACCATGGGATACTATTCAGCAGTATATACAAAATCTTGCATGAAACTCCAAGGCATTTTGCTTCGTTGAGAAAGGACAGTCCCAAAAGCTTATATGTGGTATTATTCCATTGATACAACAGTTCTCAGATGCAATACATTCTAATTACTTGGGTAGTGTTTTCGGCTTGATTCTCCTCAAGCTCTTTGACAAAACCAGGCTTGTAAATAAAAAGTTTAGATGATTTTGGCACTCTCTAGCATAAGGAGTGTATCATAGTCAGTTACCAAATCCAGCCTGCTGTGATCTACACCCAATATAATTATATCATAGAGTTTCAAGGGGCAGAGAAAATGTTTAATCACTAGGTGTAACCATCTCCACTCTACAGATGAGGAAACTGACGTTCACAGAGGTGAAATGTTTTGCCCAGGACCGCACAGCAAGTTCCTAGTGCAGAATCAGTATCAGGACCATGGAGATAGCCTCACTCCGAGCAAGAATTCTCCACTGCTTCCCTCTCATGCTCCAACTTGGGTGTAGCCGCTACTGTTTTCACTGTTTTCCTCCTACAGCCAAAGAGATTTCCGTACTTCTTGGAGAAACCTCTGTGCTATCAATCAAGAGACCTGCTGGAGAGGCCAAATGAAAAAATATATACGTCAGCACAGCCTTGAGTGCTGGGCTTAGCTGGCAGTGGTGATGACGAAGGTGACAATGAAGACAACAGTGGTGGCTAACACGCACTGGGGGCTGACTATGTGCCGGGTACTATTCTAACTGCTTTACATGTATGAACTCATTTAATTGTCATGACAACTAAGACGTGAGTACATAGGGCTTTTTTATTCACAGTACTTTTTTACCCTTTTTTCTTCTGTGTGCCTTGTGGCATCCGTGTTCTCTGCTGTATAGGGAAAGTCTCTCTTGGAAATGGGTCCAGAAATCATGGGGTTTTCAGGTGATATTTGCTCCCAATACTCTGAACTACCATTTTCACTATTATCTTTTCAGAAGACCGGTGTGTTTTTGAAAGTGAGTACAAGTTCAACAGTGACAGTTATAGCCATACTCTTGGATTGCAGATGCCCAGAAACCTGGACAATGGACGTCCGTGAGGCGATTGCGCTTATTTCCGTTCCTTCTTGGTGGGAGAACTGTCTGAAAGGAATAAGCAGAGTACAGGGAACCACTTGTAATATTAGGATATCTTAGGTACCGTTAATGATGAACTAATTATGCAATTTACAGAAAGTTTATTTCCTGATAAAAAAAAAAACTGAGCCTCTGTTTTTCCATCTGTATAACAGGGATAATATTCACCTTGAAGGATTGCGGAAGGGATTCGAATTGTTGTATATAAAGTGCCTGACACAGTGAAGGTGGCCAATTAATTATGGCTAGTATTAGTATGCCCCTCTTTGGTTCCCTGGAAGCCACACGTGTACAGCCACGCATTTGTCAACACAATCTGTTCCCTCTTTTCCTCAGTATAAGACTTCTTCCTGGAGAGCACTCCTCCTTAAGCACAACAACCCTGAAAGTCCAGGAGATGATTTTTAAAGAGCCGTGTTACTGTTCGGTGATGGTACTTGAAATACACAACGTTTACTAAGAGGGGAAATTGATGTTGAGGACTTCTTTTTGCTTTAGCAACACCATATCCTTTTCATGTTCTTTCTAATCTGATTTGGGCTGCTAGTGTCGTTCCTGGTTTTAAACCATTCTAGAAGATTGTTCCAAAGCAACATAGCCCCATGTTGGCACATGATTCCCATACAGAATTTCTAGCAATAATACCTGGATTTGAGGGGCACCTGGGTGGCTTAGTCAGTGGAGCATCCAACTTTGCCTCAGGTCATGATCTCACGCTCTGTGAGTTCGAGCCCCGCGTCGCGCTCTGCACTGACAGCTCAGAGCTGGGAGCCTGCTTCGGATTCTGTGTCTCCCTCTCTCTCTGTCCCTCCCCCGCTTACACTCTGTCTCTCTCTCTCTCAGAAATAAATAAACATTAAAAAATAATAATAATAATACCTGGATTTGAACTAACTGTTGAAAAACTCAGATAATTAGGACTTGGAGGTTAAGATCTATAACACTTTCCTTATCTACTCACTCCCTCCTAATTATCAAGAGCGCTTTTATCCATTCATCTGTTGACAGACATTTAGGTTCTTTCCACATCTTGGCTATTGTGAACAGTACTGCAATGAACATGGCAGTGCTAATATCTCTCCAAGATTTTCCCTTCTTTTGGATAAATACCCATAAGTGCGATTGCTGGATCCTATGGTAATTCTATTTCTAACTTTTTTAGGAACTTCCATACTGTTTTCCATAGTGGCTGCACCATTTTGCATTCCTACGCACAGTGTGCAAGGCTTCCAGCTTTTCCAAATCCTAGCCAACACTTACTATCTTTGGCTTTTTGACGATAGAATACTATTTAGCCTTTAAAAACAAGGAGATTCTTTGAAAAAATTTTTAAAAAAGGAAACACAGGGTCACCTGGGTGGCTCAGTCAGTTGAGCATCCGACTTCGGCTCAGGTCATGATCTCGCAGTTCGTGAGTTGGAGCCCCGCATCGGGCTCTGTGCTGACAGCTTGGAGACTGGAGCCTGCTTCCGATTCAGTGTCTTCCTCTCTCTCTGCTCCTCCCCTGTTCATGCTTTGTCTCTCTCTGTCTCTCAGAAATGAATAAAGGTTAAAAAAAATTTTTTTTTAAATAAAAAATAAAAAAATAAAGAAATGAAACACAAACAACAACAACAAACAAAAACAGGGCGCCTGAGTGGCTCATTTAAGTGTCCAACTTCAGCTCAGGTCATGATTTCACGGTCTGTGAATTCAAGCCCCGCAGTAGGCTCTGTGCTGACAGTTCGGAGCCTGGATCCCGCTTCAGATTCTGTGTTTCCCTCTTTCTGCCCCTCCCCCACTTGCACTCTGTCTCTCTCTCTCAAAAATAAATTTCAAAACCTAAAATAAATAAATAAATAAATAATAAAAACAAGGAAATTCTACAATATGCGACAACATGGATGAACCTTGAGAATATTATGCCAAGTGAAATAAACCAGTCATAGAAAGAGAAATACTACATGATTCCACTTACATAAGGTACCTAAAGTAGTCAAATTCATAGAATCATAGAAGGGTCATTTTCATCTATTTACATTTTCTTTTTTTTAAATTTTTTAATGTTTATTTTTGAGAGAGAGAGAGCATGTGCACAAAGAGGGGAGGGGCAGAGAGAGAGGGAGACACAGAGTCCACAGCAGGCTCCAGGCTCCGAGGTGTCAGTACAGAGCCCGATCCAGGACTCGAACTCATGAGCTGTGAGATCATGACCTGAGCTGAAGTTGAAGTCAGACGCTTAACCAACTCAGCCACCCAGGCGCCCCTATTTACATTTTATGAGCAGAGAATGTGTCTGACCAGTACAGGGGTGTGAGGGATGCATGCTGAGCCCAGGACCTATCCTATTTCCAGTTAGACAATTTGCATTCCCTCCAGTGCATTGTGAGAAGTTAGAAGATATTCCAATGAGATGTGCCCGGCTTGGTCCCCTGACTTACATTTGCCCGTGGCCATGCTCCTATCTAATGTGTACCTATTTGAAGATAAAGGAGAAAAACTATGGATGTGCAGAAGATTTTTAAGGGATCAAGACTCGAGAGCATGAGATCTGAACCAATTTAACCCTAGCCAAGAGATAATTCTCTCTCTGGACATACACAGAAGCAGTGGCGATGAATTGTGCTCTAAAGACACCTAGAGTGAACCAGTTTGGTTACTGGGTAGATGCAGCCTGGTGAGAGGTTTGCACGGTGAGACAAAGATATTTAGTGTTTCAGTCTCCAGGACTGATTTAGTAACTGAAGATCAGAAACTACAAGTGGACAGGCAAAAATTATCTGCAGTTGAACTTTTTACAACTATGAATGCTAGAAAGGGCGAATCAGATAGTGCAAGCCAGGATCTTAAGGATAATTCCTTTACATCAAGACATCTTTCCCCTGAGAACCCCTTGGGACCCCTGCCAAAAAAATGTTTCTGTTTTTGTTTCTAGCAATCTTCCTGGCTGCCCTCAGGAGCATTTTATAAACTGTTTCATATGTACAGGAAATCAGAAGAGTTACAAGTAGGATTCGGAGTACAGTGGTTAGATACATGAAAAGCAGTAATTCCTTCATTAAAAGGCCTCACTCAGAAGTATGACCTGTCTACACTGCCATCTAGGGAATCAAGGAATAGCCTGTGTCCCTTAGTTCCTAAGTAGAAAGGTTCTAGCAATAAATAAAGCCTTACCTCTCATAGCAGCAGCTCTGGCAACCGGTAGAAATTTTGAGTGTCTTAACCTCTAGGTCACTGTCAGAGTACGTCACTGAACCAGAAGCAGAGAGTAGGTAAATGCTTTGATAACGCGAATGGATTTTTGAGGTTTGCAAAACTATCAGAACATTCTAGTATTGTTTAGAGAGCTGTGAAAAAAAATAATTTTTCAAAGGAAATCTCTATAAATTTTTACAGTTTTCATCTAGATTTTCTACTGGTACTAGCCTCCTCCCCCTTCATATATATATATATATATCAGTGCAAGTTCAACTAATACAAATAACAATACTTGGAGCACCTTTTTTATCCTTATATAGCATATCTATTATAGTATATGTATTTCACCAGAAATGTAATGGAGATATATATATATATTTAACATATTTATATTATAATATGAATGGTATGCCTTGAATATTCCCATTACACAATGTATCTTGAAATATATACATAGCATATGCTTACTAATAGACATATAACTATGCCTTACATAATGAATAGAAATATGTAAGCCACCGAGAAGAGACATGGAGACTCATGCTTTCTATATGACTGTTTAAGCAGCAAAATTACCTCATTAGCTCTACTTTGCTAAGGTTAATGTTACAATAAACAGTAATTTCTTGTTTTTTAGCTCAATTTTAACAGCTCTTTCTTACATTTTTCTGAAATACAGCATGCATATAGAAAATGAGGGTGCCTGGATGGCTCAGTTGGTTAAGCGTCCAACTCTTGATTTCAGCTCAGGTCATGATCTCAAGGTTTGTGAGGTCAAGCCCCATGTCAGGCTCTGCACTGTTAGTGCAGAGCCTACTTGGGATTCTCTCTCCCTCCCTCTCTGCCCCTCCCCAGCTCGCATTCTTTCTCTCTCTCTCTCTCTCTCTCTCAAAATAAATAAATAAACATTAAAAAAAGAAAGAAAATGAATTAACAAACATCTAAGTAACCTCAACTAAAAATATCCAGATCCCAATTTCAATTCATGGGGGTAGCAGTTCCCCCACCACCAAGCAATTCTGTAGACCCCATCCGGGTGTCCTACAATACAACTCAATTCCCACACTACCCAGGGACAGCATCCGATTCCACAGGTTATGGACTCGGGCCTCCAGGACTGCCCCCTACCCTTCAGAAGTCACTTGCAAGCCCAGGTTGTTCCCTGAGCTTCGGACCAACCGGCTACAGGTTGGAGGTTCCAAAAAAACCCTTTCCACTCAGGATGCCAATCACAAGTCTAAGTGGTCACCTGTACTTCTGACCAACTGGCTCTAAATCAGAGGTTCCCAGAGCCCCCTCCACAGGTTCAACTAACTGGCCAGAGCAACTTACAGAACTCAAACATGTTACCAGGTCACTGGTTGATTACAAAATACAACTCAGGGGCGCCTGGGTGGTTCAGTTGATTAAGCTCTGACTTCCGCTCAGGTCATGATCTGCAGGTTTGTGAGTTTCCACCCTGCATCGGGCTCTCTGCTGTCAGCACAGAGCCTGGAGCCTGCTTCAGATCCCATGTACCCCTCTCTCTCTGCCCCTCCCCTGCTCATGCTCTCTCTCTCTCTCTCAGAAATAAACATTAAAAAAAATAATGTGACCCAGGAACAGCCAGATGGAAAACGTGCATTGGGCAAGGTATAAAAAAGGCAGGCAGTTCCCATGGCCTCTCCAGGGGCCACTCTCCAGCACCTCCACGGGTTCACCAACCCAGCCCTCCAAACTGTCCTTTTGGGTTTTTGTGGAGGCTTCACTAGGTAGGCACAATTGATGAAATCATCGTTGACACTGGTGATTAAATTCAATCTCTAGCCCCTCTCCCCTCCCCACTCCCCAAGGTCTGGGGATGGGGCTGAATATTCCAAGTCCTAATCACGTGCTTGGTTCTCCAGGCAACCAGCGCCCAGCTTTAGGTCACCTAAGGGCTTTCCAAAAGGCATCTCATTAACATAACAAAAGATACCTTTCGGGCTTTTACCACAGGAAATTACAAAGGATTTAGGAGCTGTGAGCCAGGAACCTCAGACAAAAACAAAGTATGAGAAATATATATTTGGTCATTTGAATGACCAAATGAAATATGTATTCCTTACAAATCACAGTTTCGCTGTCCACCCCCTGGCTTTCAAACACAGATCCCTTACAGCAAAACAATCAAAAAGGTCAAAAGATGCTGGCACATTACTAGAATCTCATTCAGTCATTAATAATTACCCAGTCCATAATCAGACCTCAGGAATATGTCTCCCATGACAAGACCACTCAGGTTTGCGGGCTTTTGCTCTATCTGGTCAGGTCCCCAAGGCAGCAGTGGTGTCAGCAACACAGGGCTTCACCCTTTCGTGCATCTGGTAAACTTGAGCCCGGAGACAATATCCCCTCTTGCTCTGAGCCTCTTTTGAGGTGTTAACTCAACATTGGATTTCCCTCATTACATAACCCGTTTACTCATTCCCTTACCCTCAGCTACTATTTCTCTTTAACTCCATTTACACCCAAACTCTGCCACCTGTAGCAGGACATTAGTTTTGGCCACTGTGTTGCTCTAGCTGGCAGGCAGCGGTGTGAGTCCCTTAGAGCACTTCTGTTCAGATAAGGTAAGGTTATGCAGGTGCAGAACTAGAGGACTATATTTACCATCAGCCACTGTAGCTTCCTTCGCTGTTAGCCCCAGTTTTGCCAGAGGGGTAAAGGCACATCCTGCCCCATGAGGCCCCTAGGAATCGTGACATGAAGGTTAAAAGCAGATAGGGTTTCTTAGTGATCGTCCCTGCTTCCAGCCCTTCCTGGCCCACCGCATCCAGTGGGAGGCCGGCGGCATGGGGGGGGAGTTGAGGTGATGCGGGAAAGAAAGGATACCAGCTCCTTCCCCACCAACCTCTTCCCCAGCTCCAGCAGGACCACAGGGAAATCTATGCAGTAGGGACACTCCTTTTAGCGGCACTCACGCCCACGTCACACACTTGTGAAGGCGTTTAAGCCAGCCCCTGGCGCTATCATCTCCGCTGCTGTAGACAGCCCCTGTTTTAACCACCCATTCCAATTCGCTACCAAACTAGTAGTCTCAGCAGGATAGCTCTCTGCCCATTGTTGGACATCGCAGACAGTAAAGTGTGTTCCCTGGTCTGAAGAAATGAGGTTCAGCGGTCCAAATTGGTGCAATATCCTCCATGCTGCTTCTTTTGTGGCACTCGGAGCATTTATTTGCATGTAGCACCAGGTAAGCAAAGCCCAGTCTGGGGTCAGAGTCTATTCCTGTCAAGACCCATTTGTAGCCACCCAGGGCTACCGGCGTCAGTCCCACTTGCCAGCTGTGCTCGGGGTCTTCCCACCGGGAAATCTGCCACATGGCCATCTGTGCTCTGTCTCTTTCGCTGGCAGACAGAACAGTTCTTACTGACATCTGGTGCCTCGCAGGGTGCAAAAGGAGTACGTGTAGATGCAGTCCGTCTCTGCGTTGCTGCAGACCCCACTGTCTACTCATTTCATGAACCCAGGTAGCCACTTAAGCGAGCACACGGGGATAGCTGCTTGTCAATTCCAGTCACCTTCTAAACCTGCAAGGGGTTCTTCTGATGGGCATCGATCGACATGTTGTACTCTAACATACCCTTCAAACTTCCAGGGGGCTGTGCCCCGCATGCGCATCCCTTCGGCGGGCCGGATTTCCATTGCCCTTCTCCTTGACCATATGGTCAGACCGCTGGTCACCCCCCATCAGTCAGGAGATAGCTAAACACAGGGGCCGTTCCCACTATTCAATTCTTACATCACTGCTGGGAAAACAGCATGCTCTTCAGCCCGCCAGGCGGACCCGTTTTTACCTTCTATCAGAGTGGTGGCCTCCCAAACGGTGCTGTCGGTTCACCCTCGAACTGCCATCCACAAACCAAGCAGCTCTTTGCCTGTCGAGAGCTGTTTATAGGGCACTGTCCAAGTGATGCTAGAATCTGGCACTTCCTCCTGCAGTTCCAGAGTCAGTCCTAAGGGGAAAGAGGGGCCCTGTTAGTGACCATCTTCACTGCATTCCCCAGGCAGCATAGTCCCGTATACAACAACGTCCATTTTTAGGAACTCTTCTGGGCACTGCCGTTCCCCATTACAGTGTCCCCCTAACATCACCCAAGGCACTGTGGGTATTTCAGGTTTTCAGACCATTTTATGTTCTTCAGTCATCGGGGCAGACTCAATTAATAATGCCCAATGGCAAGGCAGTAAATGCCACTCATGTGGAAATTCTCTAGTCCAAAGCCCCATGGCTGTCACTCAGAGGCGCTCACAGGTTTTTGCCCTGAGCCCAAGTCTATATGCCCCATAAGGCCACCACACAGAGAATCTGTTCCTACCAACACTCCAGCTTCTGTTCCACACTGCGTGGGCTCAGGTAATTTGATTTCCATTTACCATGTCCAATTAACAGTGCCTAAAAGGTGGGTTCACATGCCTTCTGTTTTACAATATTAGGTAAGGGAGGTGCTCCCCAGTCAGACACAATGTCCATCCCCATAATACAATCAGGTAAGGGAGACACAAACGCTTCACATAAAGCCTGTTCAAACATTCCAATTCTCCTATAGACATTTACCTTAATTCCATCAATCCTTGCATTCCTAACTGTAACACCCATCAGGACTTCATCAGCAGGTTTGGGTTTTATAATACTAGGTAGGGGAAATGCTCCACAGCCAAACATAATATCCACTCCCACAGAATATTCAGGTAAAATTGACACAACTTCTGTACATAATACCTCCTTAAACATTCCAGCTTTCATAATCCTGTCAACACTTATGGGAAAGAGCCCTTCCCTAAAGAATGTGGCGAAAACCTCAAGACAAGGGAAGACAACCTGGCTATGTGCGGGTACGTGACATTCCTCACGACTCTGGAACATAGACCCCCCCCCCCATTCAGACTGTATTTTACCATATATGGGAGACAAAGGAACAAAAACTGTACAAAAGGCAACCCCCTGCTGTGCTCGGGCTCGGCCTTTTTGGGTCTTAGCCCGCTGAGCCCGAGCCGGCACGAATAAACCTGCTTCCTGGAAAGAAAAGCCTCCGTGCCCTGACTCTCTAGGTGTGACTCACCACCACATTTCAGGGGGCTCACGCAGGAGGCAGAGAGGGTGTTTCACCTCCCTTGTCACCTGGGTACGAACCTCAGGGCACCGGGAGAGGTGACCTCGCCTGGTGCCAGCATACCACCTGATCCATAGGAGACTAGCCCCTCCCAGCTCGTCCGGACAAGGACCCCCGGAAGTACAATGAGGAACCCGGTGAGGCCCAGGAACCGGCTCAGGGAACGCCACCCGTCAGACTGGTAAGAACCCGGGTTCGTTTCTGTAGACCTGCCCCTAAGAGGCAGAAGGGGAGCTTGACCACCTCCCAGAGTTGCCCAGCAGTTCCATAAGGAACAAAAGCACAACTCCAAGGTGCTGGGCGCTGGGCAGCAGGTTGCAGTCACTGCGTGACTGTGTGTGAATGAGACGATCGGCGGAAAGTTTCCAAACTGAACAAGGGGCCGAAGCCAGTGTTGGGTCCTGATCCACGGTTCCATGGTGACCTCATATGGAGTCTGATCCAGGTCAGGGCTTGATACTGAACCTGCCGATGCTAAGAGGCACCTGAAATATCTCTGGGAGGAGAGTGGCCGGAAATGGACGAAGCCAGTGTGTGGCCTCTCCAAATTAGTCCCTCCCTTTCCCCTTTTTCCTCTCTTGTGCATGAAGTTTGTCTGTTAGGGGGAGTAAATGGATGGAAAGTAGAGTAAACCGACTACTGTAGAGTATATGTTGAGGAATTTCAAAAAGGGATATTCCGGAGATTATGGTATGAAATTAACTCCTGGAAAGCTGCAGACATTCTGTGAAATTGATTGGCCATCGTTTGGGGTGGGCTGGCCCTCAAGGGGCTCACTAGATAAGGAACTAGTTGGCTGAGTGTTCATGGTCGTTGTGGGGGATCCAGGCCACCCCAACCAATGTCCTTACCTTGACTGTTGGCAAGACCTGGTCTTATCCTGGCAGCCTTGGCTAAAAGTCTGTATTGAAGAGAACTGTAGAGTTATGATGGCTCGTGTCACGGCTTCCTCCAAATGCTGGCCAAAAACTGAAAAACCCGTACTGTCGGGAGAGCCTGAGGGGACCCCACTGCCATATGCCCCCCTGTATCCCTCACTGCCACCACTGCCTCTAGCTGTCCTGGCTGTCGAGACCCCATCAGAGCGTGTCCCTAGTCCTGAGGCCTCACCATCTCTAGCACCACCGGCCTCTCTGGATGTGACCGGCTCACCCGGACCACCAGTCCTAACTTCATACGCCCCTCCCAGAAGGCTACTAGAAGATCAGGCCAGTGGAGACGGTCCCTCCCTGCAGCAACACCAGGGAGCCCTACAGATGCCATCGAGGGAAACCAGGGGACCTGTCTATTATGATCAGGAAGGCCAGAACCAAGGAGGCCAGCGTGTTTTTGTGTACCAACCCTTTACCACCACAGACCTCCTAAACTGGAAGCACCATACTCCCTCCTATACGGAGAAGCCCCAGGCTATGATTGAACCAATGCAGTCCATGATCCAAACCCATAAACCTGCCTTGACAGACTGCCGCCAACTCCTCCTGACCCTCTTTGACATGGAAGAGTGTTGCCGAATTACCCAGGTGGCCCTAAAATGGTTAGAGGAGAATGCCCCGGCTGGGACAATAGACTCCCAGGCTTATACTCGGGCTCACTTCCCTGGGGAGGACCCCAAATGGGACTCAAATGACTCAAGTGTAGATGGAGGGCTCACCAGGACTGAATGGTATCAAGAAGCCCTTCTAAATGGCAGGAAGAAAGAGGGGGAGGCCATAAATATGAGTAAAACATCAGAAGTGCACCAGGGACCCGAGGAGAGCCCAGGCCAGTTGCATGAGAGACTATGTGAGGCATTTCGTCTCTACACCCCTTTTGATCCAGAGGTGCCCGTTAACCTCATGACTCTGGGATACGTGTTAACATATACACAGACTCTAAGTATGCTTTCACCAACTTCCATGTACGTGGGGCTTTATATAAAGAGAAGGGTCTAATAAACCCAGGAGGAAAAGACATAACGCAGGGTAAGAAAATCCTTGAACTCTTAGATGCTGTGTGGGCCCCTAAGAGAGTGGCCATCATACACTGTCAGGGACATCAAAGGGGAGACACCACAGCTATACAGGGAAATTGTAAGGCAGACCAAGGAGCAAAGCTTGTGGCCTCCAAAGGAACAGCAGAATCAATGACTTTAACTGCTGTACTGTTCCCTAGTCCACTGGCAGAATGAGACTTACAATTACAACATGAGAGTACCCGGTTTAAGACTGAAAATGGGATACCCGGGTGGCTCAGTCGGTTGAGTGTCTGACTTCGGCTTAGGTCGTGATCTCACAGCCTGTGACTTTGAGCCCCACATCGGGCTCTGTGCTGACAGCTTGGAGCCTGGAGTCTGCTTCTGCTTCTGTGTCTCCCTCTCTCTCTGCCCCTAACCCACTCACATTCTGTCTCTGTCTCTCTCAAAAATAAATAAACATTAAAAAAAATTTAATAAAAGACTGAAAATGGAAGCTACCTCCCAGGTGGATGGTGGAAATTTGAAAACAACCAAGTAGCCATTCCCGAGACCCTGGCTCTAGCTTTTGTCAAGCAGTTCCATCAGGAAATCCACACTGGCTGGACAGCTCTCAAGACTACATTAAGCTGACACATCTACATCCCTCGACTTTCCAGCGTAGCACAAGCAGTATGCAAGCAATTTGAAACGTGTGCCAGGAATAATCAGGTATGCACGTCAGGCATCCAAGGCCACCCCTGGGGTGCCAAGTATCAGGGGAGCCCCATTTGAAAAATATGATGGTGGGGGAGGAGCCAAGATGGTGGAACAGCATGGAAATTTTTTTTGCATCACGTGTCCATGGAATACAGCCAGATCAACACTAAACCATCCTGCACACCTACAAAATTGATTTGGGGATTAACACAACAATCTGCACAACCTGAACCATAGAACTCAGTAGGTATGTGGCGCAGAGAGGTGAACTGCGGGAGAGAGAAGCCGCGGAGGGCAGGGAGCTTACGGAGAGAGGACGGAGATCAGAGGAAGCATACAGGAAAAGCACCCCCAACAAGAGCAGTTGGAGAGAAAGTGGAAAAGTGGAAACAGCCACAGGGACTGAACTAAAAAGTAAGAAAGGAGAAAAGAGACAGTTTAAATTCCATTAAGACTATAAACAGCAGGAGTGCAGAGTCTGAAACTCTGCAGTCGATACCTGGCGGTGCTCTGGTGGGCAGGGTGAATCCCTGGGAGCAGAGTGAAATCCGGGGGGTCATCAGGCCACACGGGAAGAGGCGGTTTCCCTGCTGGGAGGACATTTGGTAGAGGCAGTGAGGCCTCCTCACAGGCAAAAGTCCCAGCGAACCCCAGAGAACGGCCACGTCCACTGGTGTTGGAGTGAGGACGTTAAGGGTAAAGCCTGGTGCCAGATGTGTGTTGTGATTTGCCATAATCCCTGAAACGCTGCTGCTACATGATCGTGTTAACTTTTTCTGGGGCACGCTGGCACCCAGCCAGTCTCTGGGCATCAGAAGCAGCATGGTCCTGTGAACTTGCCTGGGTGCAGCCAGCACCTAGCCACTGCTGAGCGAGACCCTCCTGCAGAGGGTCAGCACAGGTCAAAGCCATAGTCCCTCAGAAGTGAGGGGTTGGGAAACACAGCTGCATCTGAGATAAAACTCAGGAGGGAGATGCTGCCTGGCAACCTGATGGCTTCGTCATGGACAGTGTAAAAGTGGGGAGTACATGGAAGCCGGAGACAAAGGATGGGTGCGCGATTGCTGATCAGGGAAAACAGAGTTCCAATACTAGAGACTGGGTAGTAGGGTAATACCATTTTCACCCCTCCCACGCATGTGCATACACACCTACAAATACCACAACAATCCACCCCAGAAAGCTAAGCAACGCCATCTAGTGGAGAACAGAGCGATTACACTAAACCCGCCTAACTGGGCCAATCTCGTTCTTCAGGAACACCAAAAGTCTCTCTGCCTGATTAGTTTACAGACTATAAAGTGCTTCATAGTTTGACTTCTAGGGGTAAACAATGTAATTTCTATTGTATTTCAGTCTGTTCACTGGTCCAGCTATTCAATTTTTTTTCTTTTTCTTTTTTCTTTCTTTTCTTTTTCTTGAATACAGAAAGAGAAAAAAAATGTATTTTTATTTTCAATTTTTATTAAAAATATTTTTAATTTTTTGAGAGTATATTTTTAATTTTGTAAATTTTTCAAATTCTATTTTACTTCCATCATTTCATTTTATTTTTTTTTCGTTGTATTCAGTTTTTCAAATTTTCAAACATTTTCCTTTTCTTTTTCTTTTTTTCTGTTTTTTTTTTTTTTTAACTTTTTCCCCATTTTTCTCTAATCTATCGAGCTCCTTTCAACATCCAGACCAAAACACACCCTGGGTCTAGCATCATTTATTTGATTCTGTGTGTGTGTGTGAGTGTGTGTTTTGCATTTAACTTTTTAATTTTAATTTTTTTACCTTATTAATTCCTTTTCTTCCTTCAAAATGACAAAATGAAGGAATTTACCCCAAAAGAAAGAGCAGGAAGGAACGACAGCCAGTGACTTAATCAAAACAGATACAAGCAAGATGTCTGAACCAGAATTTACAATCAAGATAATAAGACTACTAGCTGGGGTAAAAAATAGATTAGAATCCCTTTCCATGGAGATAAAAGAAGAAAAACTAGTTAGGATAAAATTTAAAAATGCTATAAAGGACCTGCAATGTTGAAGGGATGCCACGGTGGCAAGGATGGATGAGGCAGAGCAGAGAATCAGCGATATACGGGACAAACTTATAGAGAATAATGAAGCAGAAAAAAAGAGGGAGACTAAGGCAAAAGAGCACAATTTAAGAATTAGAGAAATCAGTGACTCACTAAAAAGGAACAACATCAGAATCATAGGGGTCACAGAAGAGGAAGAGAGAAAAAGGGGTAAAAGGGTTATGTGAGCAAATCATAGCAAAAAACTTTCCTAACCTGGGGAAAGACACAGACATCAAAATCCACGAAATACAGAGGACTCCCATTGGATTCAACAAAAAACTGACCATCGACAAGGCATATCATAGTCAAATTCACAAAATATTCAGGCAAGGAAAGAATCATGAAATCAGCAAGGGGAAAAAATGTCTCTAACCTACAAGGGAAGACAGATCAGGTTTTCAGCAGAACTATCCAGATACTTGGCAGGCCAGAAAGGAGTGGCAGGATATATTCAGTGTGCTGAATCAGAAAAATATGCAGCCAAGAATTCTTTATCCAGCAAGGCTGTCATTCAAAATAGAAGGAGAGATAAAAAGTTTCCCAGACAAATGAAAATTAAAGGAATTTGTGACCACTAAACCAGTCCTGCAAGAAATTTTAAGGGGGACTCTCTGGGGAAGAAAAGACAGGAAAAAAAAAAGACCAAAAGCAACAAAGCCTAGAAAGGACCAAAGAACACCACCAGAAACTCCAACTCTACAAGAAACATAATGGTAATAAATTGAGATCTTTCAGTACTCACTCTAAACGTCAATGGACAAAATGCTCGAATCAAAAGACATAGGGTAACAGAATGGATAAGAAAACAAGATCCATCTATATGATGTTTACAACAGACCCACTTTAGACTTAAAGACAGCTTCAGATTGAAAGTAAAGGGATGGGGGGCGCCTGGGTGGTGCAGGTGGTTAAGCGTCCGACTTCAGCCAGGTCATGATCTCGCGGTCCGTGAGTTCGAGCCCCGCGTCAGGCTCTGGGCTGATGGCTAAGAGCCTGGAGCCTGTTTCTGATTCTGTGTCTTCCTCTCTCTCTGCCCCTCCCCCATTCATGCTCTGTCTCTCTCTGTCCCCCCCCCCCAAAATAAATAAATAAATAAATAAATGTTGAAAGTAAAGGGATGGATGGGAATGCAAGCTGGTGCAGCCACTCTGGAAAACAGTATGGAGGTTCCTGAAAAAACTAAAAATAAAGCTACCCTATGACCCAGCAATTGCACTACTAGGTATTTATCCAAGGGATACAAGTATGCCATTTTGAAGGGACACATGCACCCCAACGTTTATAGCAGCATTATCAACAATAGCCAAAGTATGGAAAGGGTCCAAATGTCCATCAATGGATGAATGGATAAAGAAGATGTGATATGTATATATATATATATATATATATATATATACACATACATACATATATATATACAATGGAGTATTACTTGGCAATGAAAAAGAATGAAATCTTGCCATTTGCAACTACATGGAAGGAACTAGAGGGTATTATGCTAAGCAAAATTAGTCAGAGAAAGACAAATATATGACTTCACTCATATGAGGACTTTAAGAGACAAAAACAGATGAACATAAGGGGAGGGAAACAAAAATAATATAAAAACAGGGAGAGTTACAAAGCATAAGAGACTCATAAATATGGAGAACAAACAGAGGGTTACTGGAGGGGTTGTGGGAGAGGGGATGGGCTAAATGGGTAAGGGCATTAAGGAATCTAGTCCTGAGATCATTGTTGCACTATACACTAACTAATTTGGATGTAAATTAAAAAAATAAAATTTAAAAAAAGAAAAAAAGTAAAGGGATGGAGAACCATCTATCAGGCTAATGGTTGACAAAAGAGAGCTGGAGTAGCCATACTTATATCAGACAATCTAGGCTTTAAATAAAGACTGTGACAAGAGATGAACCAGGACATTATATCATAATTAAGGGGTTTATCCACCAAGAAGACCTAACCATTGTAAACATTTATCCTCCAAATATGAAAGCACCCAAATATATAAATCAATTAATCACAAACATAAAGAAACTCATTGACAATAATAACATAATAGTAGGGGACTTCAACACCCCACTTACAACAATGGACAGATCATCTAATCAGAAAATCAACAAGGAAACAATGGCTTTGAATGACACACTGGACCAGGTAGACTTAACAGATATATTCAGAACATTTCATCCTAAAGCAGCAGAATATACATTCTTCTCCAGTGCACATGGAACATTCTCCAGAATAGATCACATACTGGGACACAAATCAGCCCTCAACAAGTACAAAAAGATCGAGATCATACTGTAGATATTTTCAGATCACAATGCTATGAAACTCAAAATCACACGAAAAAAATTGGAAAAGTAACAAATACTTGGAGACTAAAGAACATCCTACTAAAGAATGAATGGGCTAACCAACAAGTTAAAGAGGAAATTGAAAAAGTACATGGAAGCCAATGAAAATGATAACACCACAGTCCAAAACCTCTGGGATGCAGCAAAGGTGGTCATAAGAGGAAAGTATATAGCAATCCAGGCCTTCCTAAAAAAGGAAGAAAGGTCTCGGATACACAACCTAACCTTACACCTTAAAGAGATGGAAAAAGAAGAGCAAAAAAACCCCCAAACCAGTAGAAGAAAAGAAATAATAAAGATTAGAGCAGAAACCAATGCTATTGAAACAAACAAACAAACAAACAAACAAAAAAAAAAACAGTAGAACAGATCAATGAAACCACAAGCTGGTTCTTTGAAAGAATTAACAAATTGATAAACCACTAGCCAGTTTCATCAAAAAGGAAAAGGAAGGGACCCAAATAAATAAAATCAAGAATGAAAGAGGAGAGATCACAACCAACACAGCAGAAATAAAAACAATAATAAGAGAATATTTTGAGCAATTATATGCCAATAAAATGGGCAATCTGGAAGAAATGGAAAAATTCCTAGAAACATATACACTACCAAAACTAAAACAGGAAGAAATAGAAATTTTGAAGAGACCCATAAGCAGTAAAGAAATTGAATTATAATAAAAAATCTCCCCCAAAAAACAAGAGTCCAGGGCTAGATGGCTTTCCAGGGGAAATTCTACCAAACATTTAAGGAAGAGTTAACACCTATTCTCTTGAAGGTGTTCCAAAAAATAGAAATGGAAGGAAAACTTCCAAACTCTTTCTATGAAGCCAGCATTACCTTGATTGCAAAACCAGACAGAGACTCCACTAAAAAGGAGAACTATAGACCAAATTCCCTGATGAACATGGATGCAAAAATCCTCAACAAGATATTAGCCAACAGGATCCAACAATACATTAAAAAAATTATTCACCACGACCAAGTGGGATTTATACCTGGGATGCAGGGCTGGTTCAATATGTGCAAAACAATTAACGTGATTCATCACATCAATAAAAGAAAGGACAAGAACCACATGATCCTCTCAATAGATGCAGAGAAAGCATTTGACAAAATACAGCATCCTTTCTTGATAAAAACCCTCAAGAAAGTAGGGATAGAAGGAGCATACTTCGAGATCATAAAAGCCATATATGAACGACCCAACGCTAATATCATCCTCAATGGGGAAAAACTGAGAGCTTTGCCCCTAAGGTCAGGAACAAGACAGGGATGTCCACTGTCACCACTGTTATTTCACATAGTATTGGAAGTCTTAGCCTCTGCAATCAGACAACATAAAGAAATAAAAGGCATCCAAATTGGCCAGGAGGAGGTCAAACTTTCACTCTTTGCAGATGACATGATACTTTATATGGAAAACACAAAAATTTCACCAAAAAACTGCTAGAACTGATCCATGAATTCAGCAAAGTAGTAGGATATAAAATCAATGCACAGAAATCGGTTGTATTCTTGTCCATCAACTGATGAATGGATAAAGAAATTGTGGTTTATATACACAATGGAATATTACGTGGCAATGAGAAAAAATGAAATATGGCCTTTTGTAGCAACGTGGATGGAACTGGAGAGTGTGATGCTAAGTGAAATAAGCCATACAGAGAAAGACAGATACCATATGGTTTCACTCTTATGTGGATCCTGAGAAACTGAACAGGAACCCATGGGGGAGGGGAAGGAAAAAAAAAAAAAGAGGTTAGAATGGGAGAGAGCCAAAGCATAAGAGACTGTTAAAAACTGAGAACAAACTGAGGGTTGATGGGGGGTGGGAGGGAGGAGAGGGTGGGTGATGGGTATTGAGGAGGGCACCTTTTGGGATGAGCACTGGGTGTTGTATGGAAACCAATTTGTCAATAAATTTCATAAAAAAAAAAAAAGAAAGAAAACAAAAAAAAAAGGAAAAAAAAATAAAATATTATTAAGTAAATTATTATGTAGGTGATACAATGGTATGTCAGAATTTGTGAAAGTGGTATATAAATAACTGAAATTTGGTGAGTTTTTTTTAATGTTTATTGATCTTGGGGGGGGGGGCAGAGCATGAGCCAGATCTTTGGGGGGGCAGGCAGAGAGAGAGGGAGACACAGAATCCGAAGCAGGCTCCAGCCTCTGAGCTGTCAGCACAGAGCTCAACGCGAGGCTCGAACTCAAGAACCCGAGATCATGACTTGAGCTGAAGTTGGACACTTAACTGACTGAGCCATCCAGGTGCCCTTGGTGATATTATTTAATGAAAATGTTGAATAAGAGTGGAATACATAAAGGATTAGGGGTATCAAAAAGAAGAACAAAGTTCAATAATTTAAAAAATATAGATATAAATAGGGAAATAGATAACTACTGTTACATAAGAAATTCTTTTCTAGAAAACTAGTATTCACCTAGGGTAACAAAACTCTTTCATTAATGAGTAATTGATGAAAATTAAAATCATTTGTTAACAACTATTTCACCTAGAGAACAAATGGATTTCAGAAGAAAAAAACTATTTCTTTATTCATTTTCAGAAATATATTTCCTGGCATGTACCAGCATTACGCTAGTCTTATTTATTTGTTTATTTTTCTTATTTCTTATAAAGCTGAAGAAAACCAGGAATCCATCTTTGTGTTTACCTATTTTCTCCTATACAAATAATACTAATAACCAATACTTGTACCTAATTTTAGTGGTTACAAATATCTTCATGTACACCATTGTATGTGTTCTTCAAAAAATAAAAAAAATAAAAAAAATAAAAAAAATAAAAAAGAAATCGGTTGTATTCCTATACACCAACAATGAAGCAACAGGAAGAGAAATCAAGGAATTGGTCCCATTTACATACAATAGCACCAAAACCCATAAAATACCTAGCAATAAATCTAACCAAGTAAATCTAACCAAAATCTATACCCTGAAAACTATAGAAAGCTTATGAAAGAAATTAAATAAAACACAAAACAAATGGAAAAACATTCCATGCTCCTGGATAGGAAGAACAAATACTGTTAAAATGTCAATACTACCCAAAGCAATCTACATATTCAATACAATACCTATCAAAATAACACCAGCATTCTTCACAGAGCTAGAGTAAACAATCCTAAAATTTGCATAGAACCAGAAAAGACCTCTAATGGCCAAAGCAATCTTGAAAAAGAAAACCAAAGCGTCACAATCCTGGACTTCAAGCTGTATTACAAAGCTATAATCATCAAGACAGTATGGTACTGGCAGAAAAACAGACAGATCAATGAAACAGGATAGAAAACCCAGAAATGGACCCACAAATGTATCTTTGACAAAGCAGGAAAGAATATCCAATGGAATAAAGACAGTCTCTTCAGCAAGTGGTGCTGGGAAAACTGGACAGTTACATACAGAAAAATGAACCTGGACCACTTTCTTACACCATACACAAAAATAAACTCAAAATCGATGAAAGACCTCAATGTAAGACAGGAAGCCACCTAAATCCTTGAGGAGAAAGCAGGCAAAAACCGCTTTGATCTTGGCTGCAGCAACTTTTTACTCAACACGTGTCCGGAGACAAGGGAAGTGAAAGCAAAAATGATCTATTGGGACCTCGTCAAAATAAAAGGCTTCTGCACAGCTAAGGAAACAATCAGCAAAACTAAAAGGCAACCAATGGAATGGGAGAAGATATTTGCAAATGACATATCAGATAAGGGGTTAGTATCCAAAATCTACAAAGAACTTATCAAACTCAACACCCAAAACCCAAATAATCCAGTGAAGAAATGGGCAAAAGACATGAATAGACACTTCTCCAAAGAAGACATCCAGATGCCCAACCAATTCATGAAAAAATGCTCCACATCACTCATCATCAGGGAAATACAAATCAAAACCACAATGAGATTCCACCTTACACCTGAAAGAATGACTAACATTAACAAGTCAGGCAACAACAGATGTTGGCGAGGTTGTGGAGAAAGAGGATCTCTTTTGCATTGTTGGTGGGAATGCAAGCTGGTGAAGCCACTCTGGAAAACAGTATGAAGGTTCCCCAGAAAATTAAAAATAGAATTACCCTAGGACCCAGCAATTGCAGTACTAGGTATTTATCCAAGGGATAGAGGTATGCTGTTTCAAAGGGACATATGCACCCCAATGTTTATAGCAGCACTATCAACAATAGCCAAAGTATGGAAAGAGCCCAAATATCCATAGATGGATGAATGGATAAAGAAGAAGTGGTATATATATATATACAATGGAGTATTACTCGGCAATCAAAAATCTTGCCATTTGCAACTACATGGATGGAACTAGAGGGTATTATGCTAAGCAAAATTAGTCAGAGAAAGACAAATATATGACTTCGCTCATATGAGGACTTTAAGAGACAAAACAGATGAACATAAGTGAAGAGAAGCAAACATAATATAAAAACAGGGAGGGGGACAAACCATAAGAGACTCTTAAATATGGAGAACAAACAAAGGGTTACTGGAGGGGTTGTGGGGGGGGGCTGGGCTAAATGGGTAAGGTGCATTAAGAAATATACTCCTAAAATCATTGTTGCACTATATGGTAACTAACTTGGATGTAAATTTAAAAAATAAATTAACATTAAAGTCAAAATGCTGAAGATAGTCCAAAAAAAAAAAAAAAGATGGTGGACTTCACTGAGCTCCCCCAGGCTCAGGGCTGTAAATATCTGTTGGTCTTTGTGTGCACTTTCTCAGGCTGGGTGGAAGCCTTCCCTACTTGCACAGAAAAGGTGTGTGAAGTGGCCTGACTTCTTCTAAAAGAAATCATTTCTTGATTTGGGATCCCTATCATTATGGGTTCAGATAACAAGCCAGCATTCATGGCTGAGGAAGTGTGGCTAATGGCAAAAGGGGTAAAGATTACCTGGAAGTTATACAGGGCACACCAACCCCAGAGCTCCAGGAAGGTGGAATGAATGAACCTCACCCTGAATCTGCAATTAAGTAAACTATGTCAGGAAACCCACCTTTACTGGGATCAGGTGTTGCCAATCATCTTGTTAAGAATCAGGTGTCGCCCCACTAAGCAGATGGGGTTCTCCCCTTATGAAATTCTTTATGGGCACCCTCCCCCCATTATCAAGGGCATAAGGGGGGATCTAAATGAGATAGGCAATCTAACCCTAGGGCAACAGATGCAGGCCCTAGGGTCTACCCTAACCACTTTACACCACTGGATTAGGGAGCCATTGCCTTGAGTCTGAGCATAGATGCTCACCTCTTTAAACCAGGAGATTCTGTATGGGTGAAGGGATGAAATGTCCAACCCCTAAACCCCTCTGGAGGGGCCCATTCACCGTCATTTTGTCCACCCCTACTGCAGTAAAGGTAGCCAAGGTGGGTCCCTGGATTCACCACAGCAGAGTGAAGCTGGCATCTCGAAAATGGGAGTGCGTTCCTAATCCATCAACTCCATGCAAGCTGACCATGTGTAAGAAGCAGTCTACAACTCCAGAGGCTCTGGGAGACTGCAGCCCTGCTTGAGTCACTCCGGAAGCTGAGTATTCCATGCATGGCAGAAACTTGAAGAATCAGGATCCAGTAAAACAAATAGACTGTTCTTATTTTCTATATCTGTTTCCTTACTGTGATGCACTGTCACCCCTTGTGTCTCGTTGTCATTGTGATTCTTGCTCTACTCTTCACCATAGGATTGGCTGAGGCCACCCTGGCCAGCTGAGAGTGTGATGAGAGGTCTCTTTTAGCACTCACCTTCCTTTGTGGATAGGATGCTTTGTTGGTATTGGTTGCTTCTAATCTGGACCCATTCTGTAGACCTAGATCCTCATCATATGACCCATGTATTCGCATAACCAGGTCAGGCCAGGGAGTCACTTGGGCCTTACTATACTATACCCACTTCTCGTGCCAGGGAAAGATCCTGGGGCCCTGCAGACACAATAAGACCACCTATTCTATCTGCCAACGGGAGAGTCAATACACTTGCTTTGACCCACAATACTCCCCCAGCGAAGATTGGTTAGAAGTCCCATCCTACCGAGAGCGGGGAGCCTTGGTCAGCTGGACACGAATTACTAACCCAAAACGATCAGTGTCAATGCTGTTTGACATATGTGCGGTTATAGATATTGGCCCTGAGGCATCTGTCGTACAAAAAAAGCAGGCACTTGTCATAGAGGACCCAAGGACTCTTGATATACCATGTGGAGGCTTAGACTGGGAGCAGGAATACCAACTCAATGACAAATACCTGTGTGAGAAAAATGGTTTATGTGCCTGTACACCTGAGATTTTATGCCCCAGCTGGAGTTGTGTTTCACGGGCTACTTGGAAAAAAGAAATCACAACAGCACTCCTTCAGAAAGGGGTGCTACATCAGGTTGGCAATCAAAGGCTTGTAACCCTGTTAATTCTACCATTATTAACCCAGGAGATTCCAAATGGCAATGAGGGACCCAAATTAGCATCTGGATCCACGGGCGTGGCAGAGACCTAGGGACTGTGCTATATATCTAAGAGAGTCACAACCGCCCATCCAACCATGTCCTGTCAAATCTTCCACTCCTTCTATGAAGAAATAAGAAGTAGCCCTCCTCCCATTTCAGTCACAGTAAGCAACTTCTTTCTAACCCTAGCAGAGACTATAGCCCAGACTCTGAAGAACTCTTCTTGCTACGTATGTGGGGAACCGACATGGGGGAACAATGGCCATGGGAGGCCAGAGAATTAGATTTCCATGAACCTTATAATGGAACAGAATACCCCAGTCCTGCTACTGGGGTTTGGCTCCTCAAAACCTCAATTATTGGGAAAAACTGCCTTAGCCAGTGGGGAAGAAAGTTCACCATCTCTGTTGGAAGCTTAGTGTGCCTAGGCCAAAGGTTTTATAACTCAACCACCCGAGAAACCTAATGATGGGGGTCCCTAGATCACCTGGAGCCAGATCCCCACCCCTTGTCTAACTTCCCTCCTCTCTGAGAGGCCTGGGACAATGTCAACTCAGCCATCAAACGGCAGGCCCTAGGTAGATTATACCAGATATGTGGAAGGACAGCCTATACAATACTTCTCCCAAGCTGGTCAGGGTCATGTGTGCTGAGAACTATTCATCCATATTTCTTCCTGCTCCCACTTGCCAGAGGGGAACATTTGGGAGTCCAAGGTATGGGGACAGGAAGACTCAAAGGAAATAACATGCCCTACAAATTGGCAATCGGAAAGATGACAAATGGCCTCCTGAACATATAATCCAATATTATGGCCCTGCCACCTGGGCAGAGGACGGGTCCTAGGGCTACTGCACTCCCATTTACATGCTAAACTGCATCATCAGGCTGCAAGCAGTTGTAGAGATTATAACCAATAAAACTGCCAGAGCTCTTTAACTTACTAGCCAAAGAACAAGCCAAAATGCACAATGCCATCAATCAAAATTGCTTGGCCTTAGATTACTTGCTTGCATCTGAGGGAGGAGTTTGTGGAAAGTTTAACCTGAGCAACTGCTGCCTACAGAGAGACAATGAAGGAAAAGTCATAGTAGAGGAGATCACAGATCAAATGAGAAAGATTGCTCGTGTCCCAGTCCAGACCTGGAAAGGTTGGGACCCCGGGGAGTTATTTGGAGGATGTTTTTCAAGTCTCAGGGGATGCAAAACCCTCATAGGTATTATCCCCTTGATTTGGGGAGCTTGCTTGATCCTACCTTGCCAATCTCCCCTGGTTATACAGTCTGTCTCCAGCATCACTGAGGCAATTGTCAAAAGAAAAACAGCCACACATGTGATGTTATGGAAATATAAACCTCTAAACCAAGATGATGCTCTTTGACCCAAAATAGGGGGTCCAAGCATCAAAGCGGGGAATGTGGTAGAGCCCCTCCTTAAGAAATGTGGTGAAAACCTCAAGACAAGGGAAGGCAACCTGGCTATGTGTGCACGTGACATTCCTCACGACCGTAACATAGACCACCCAATCATTCGACTGTATGTCTGTATGTTACCACTTATGGGAGACAAAGAAGTAGAAATTGTATAAAAGGCTACACCCTGCTGCACTTGGGGTCAGCCTTTTGGGGTCTTAGCCCACTGAGCCCCTGCTGGCACAAATAAAGCTGCTTCCTGGAAAGAAAAGCCTCAGTGTCCCAACTGTCTGTGTGTGACTCACCACTACACTTCCACTTATTTTAACATTCTCTCAGTGTCATTGTAGCCCAGGTCAGGGTTTCACCAATGGGATTTGGTACCCTAGTTTGTAGGGCTTCTGTTACCGAAGAGTCCTTGAAACTTCTCTTCTCCACCCCCTGACCATTATTTTACCCACTCCTGTGCAAAAGGCTTGGGGGTCCTCCGTGAGGGGTCTACCCAAGCAACCCTGGCCCTTTTTTCAATCTTTTTTTTTGTAGGTAATCTCCACCCAACATGGGGCTTGAACTCATGACCCCAAGACTGAGTCACATGCTCTACCGATGAAGCCAGCCAGGCGCCCCATCTTTTTTCAACCTTTATGTTGAGTAATTGGCCTAACAACTGCCCCAAGTGTTTACTGGTCAAGTTTTTCATTTTAATTTTTATCTTTCAGCTTAAATTTCTCCAAACAATGGTAAATAGATCACACTTGTTTGGGGACTTTTACTGTTGGGGGACCTGCAGTGGGTGTCTTTGGCCCTCCCAACCCCATCAATGTCCATTTTATTCATCACATTTCTTTTTTTTTTTTTTTTAATTTTTTTTTCAACATTTATTTATTTTAGGGACAGAGAGAGACAGAGCATGAACAGGGGAGGGGCAGAGAGAGAGGGAGACACAGAATCGGAAACAGGCTCCAGGCTCTGAGCCAACAGCCCAGAGCCTGACGCGGGGCTCGAACTCACGGACCGCGAGATCGTGACCTGGCTGAAGTCGGACGCTCAACCGACTGCGCCACCCAGGCGCCCCTTCATCACATTTCTTAACAGCCATCTAAAAGTTTCCACCTTGCTGGGGTGAGGACTGTGACTCTCCCCTCTCTGTTTCCTTTTTGTTTTGCCTCTTTATTTTTGAATATTTGCTTTATTTACCTTATTTCTTTTTTTACTGAATTATAATTGACATACAGTATATATTAGTTTCAGGTGTACAAGACAGTGACTTAATATTTTTATATGTTATAAAATGATTACTACAATGGGTCTAGTTGCCATCTGTCACCATACATAGTTGTTACAATATTATTGACTATATTCCTTATGTTGTATATTATATCCCCATTACTTAATTTATTTTGTAACTGGAAGTTTGTACCTCCTAATCCCCTTCACCAATTTAATCTGGCCCCTAACCCCTCCCCTTATTTCTTCTTTCCCCTTATTTCTTAACAATCTCTCTTTTGTAGTTTCAAGTTTTTATTTGAATTCCAGTTAGTTAACATACAATGTAATATTGGTTTCAGGAGTAGAATTTAATGATTCACGACTTACATACAATACCCAGTGCTCATCACAAGTGCCCTCCTTCATGCCCATCACCCATTTAAACCACCCCTCTGCCCACCTCCCCTCCAGAAACCTTCAGTTTGTTCTCTATAGTTAAGAGACTGTTTTCTGGTTTGCCTCTTTTTCCCCCTATGTTCATCTGTTTTGTTTCTTAAATTCCACATATGGTGAAATCATATGGTATTTGTGTTTCTCTGACTCACTTATTTCGCTTAGCATAATACTCTCTAGATCCACCCATGTCATTGCAAATGGCAAGATTTCATTCTTTTTTTATGGCTAAATAGTATTTCATTATATATACATATACACACACACATACATACATACATGAGCTGATGGACATTTGGGCTCTTTCCATAATTTAGCTATTGTTGATAATACTGCTATAAACATTGGGGTGGGCATGTATCCCTTCAAATCAGTATATATTTTTTATCATTTGGGTAAATACCTAGTAGTACAATTGCTTAAAACGTTTCCACCTTGGTGAGCAGAATCTCTTGACCCTCCCCCCACCTTTCCCATTCTCTTGTTAATTAACCTAATGTTTTTATTAGCATCTGTAAGACCCAGGAGGGAAAGTTGAGACAACAAATCTAATAAGACTTCCAGATCTGTTTTGGGGCTTTAAGGCAATAAGGTTAAAAGGGTGGCCATGTCAAAGGGGCCCTGTTAACCACAGCATTTACCATGACCTGGAAAATGGGCATATTCAGCAGGTGAATATCCTGGTCATCATAAAGCCAGCCTCATGTGGTTTGCATAGGAAGCATGTCAGCTGCTTGCTTCATCTGGAGAATTCCACTTGGCATCCATAGGGGGTGATAGAAAGTCTCCCTTTTCAGGGTAAACAGATCGTATAGTGGCTTTTATGCAGTCCACCAGGCTGGCTGTTCCCTCAGGAATAACCTACTTTGTGTCTGGATCATGTATAGTGTCAAAAACCAGACTCTGCATACTGAATAAAACAAAGCTGAACGAAGAGTTTATTGCAAGGCTTTCAACCTGCAAAGCCTGGAAACCCAAGGCTATGGGAACAATGGGTTCCAGGCTGCTCTCAGACCAAGGGATTTTTATGGAGTAAATGCAGAAGTTATTTGGCTTTTTCATCTGATTGGCTAATTAGTGGTCTTCTTCCCTATTTGGATCGGGGCAGCTGAGTCAGGGGAACAAGGAAGTCCAGAAATGGTGTGAACAGACACAGCATTGGGATTAGCTGATTTCCAAGAAGAGTTGTAAATTCCTATAAGGTTCTGTTTCCCTTTATGCACCTGTGTTGACCATCTCCGTTTTGTCTTTGACGTAAGTGACTCCATTGTAGTTGGTTCTACAATAGTCGGTGATTGTTCCATAGTCAACTGTGGGTCCTGTATCAACCCAAACATGCTCTTCAACTCTGCAGCATCCAAAACCAAAGACACTGCTTCTAAATTAGTTACTCTCATAATCCAAGTTAGTAGGGGTTCCTCAAGTAGCTGATGATACCAGTCCATGAAATGAAATAACTCCTTCCCACTATACCCCCTGGTTTCAATAGTTCCTTGGTTTTGTTCTTCCTCTACATTGACTATTTTCTCAATGACCAGAGGTTTTAGAGGTGCTTTCTGTTGTCCCTGCATAATTTTTCCCCTTTCTAGGCAGCTTTGAGGCCAGTGGTCAAAACTTAGACTACCCAAATCTGATCTTGGTTTAGCATCAAGGCTGGACCCACCACTTTCTTGTATTCTTAGCTTAGCTATTACAGAAGACTATAACCAAGGGATTGGACAGTTTGCCCTTTTCTTATTAGTTTTCATTTCCTTACTCATCCAGTGAACTAATTCCCAGAAGCTGGATCTATCTCTAAAGCCCATTGGTAACTTTTACCTTTAGTAACTGATGGCAGCACAGTTGCTGCTCCACACCGTGGGTGACCATGTGGCCACCCAGGAATCAGAGGTTCTTCATCCCCCACCCTTTCATCCTCTCTCTTCCCAAAGAAGAGAGGCCAGAGCCTCTTTTGTGAGCCAGGGTCATTCTAACAAATCCCATTTCTGACACTAAAATTGTCCAGGTCCCAAGTACCATTCATGAAAAGGAGGGGTTCCCCCACTACCACCAAGCAATTGTCCAAACACCAACCAGGTGTCCTACAATTCAACTCAATTCTGACACTATCTATCCAGAGATAGCATCAGACTCCACAGGTCAAGGGCTCAGCGCTACAGAACTACCTCTCCCGCCACTGGAGATGTCAGTCACAAGCCCAAATTATTGCCCATGTTTCTGATCAACCAGCTACAGATTGAAGATTCCCAGGACCCCCTCCTCAGACTAGATTCATTTGCTAAAGTGGCTCACAAACTCAGAAACATTTCACTTACTAGATCACAGGTTGATTATAAAAGGATATAACTCAGGAACAGCGAGACAGAAGAGATGCATAAGGCAAGGTATGGGGAAATGGCATGGAGCTATCATGCCCTCTACAGTGCTACTCTTCCAGCAACTCCACATGTTCACCAACTGGGAAGCTCTCCAAGCCCAGTCCATTTGCGTTTTTACAGAGGCTCCATGACTGAATTACTAGCCATTGTTGACAAAACTCAATCTCTAGCCCCTCTCCCCTCCCCTTCCAGACAGGTCAAATAGTGATAATTTTCAGGGGGTGGAATTTTCTGAGGAGTTGTAAAACTAGTGTGCACCTGCAGTGGCTGCAAGGATGCTGGTTTTTACAGCTTCCAGTGGTTGTGAAGCTACTGTTTTTTAAAGCTATCATGGAACTGTAGAGAGGTAGATGAGAATAGAAGTTTAAAAGCCACAAACCCAGGGTTCCTGGGTGGCTCAGCTGGTTGGGGGATCAACTCTTGATTTCCACTCAGGTCATGATCTCCCAGTTCGTGTCAGCACAGAGCCTGCTTCGGATTCTCTATCTTCCTCTCTTTCTGCCCCTCCCATGCTCTCTCTCTCTCTCTCTCTCTCTCTCTCTCTTTCTGTCTCTCTCAAAATAAATAAACAAACATTTTTAAAAAAGCCACAAACCTTAGGAGTGCCTGGGTGGCTCAGTTAGTTAAGCGTCGCACTCTTGATAGCAGCTCAGGTCGTGATCTTGCAGTTCATGAGATCAAGCCCTGTGTCAGATGCTGTGCTGGTGGTGGGAAGCCTGCTTGGGATTCTTTCTCTTCCTCTCTCTCTGCCCCTCCCCTGCTCATGCTGTCCCTTTCTAAAAATAAATAAATAAACATTAAACATAAATAAATAAAAATAAAAGCCACAAACCCTGCTGTTCTTTTTGAGATACAGGAGTTTTTCTTGAATAAACACTCCTAAAATTATAATCCTTTGGTTAATTTTCAGAGCTCTAAAAAAGTTGATTTTTACTTTTTTTTTTTTTTTTTGCCAGAATTTCCATTGCTTTTATGGCGAGGAAAGATTTATGGAGGTCCTTAGTCTGTCATTCTGGACATCTCCACTATTACTGTATGACTTTAATAAATACCTTTTTTCAGATTAAAGTTTTTTCTTGTATTCCTGGTTTGCTAAGAATTTTTATCATGAAGGATGTTGAATTTCATCACAATTTATCTGCATCTATTGAGATGATCATATGGTTTTTCTCCTTTAATTTGTTGATGTGGTAAATTACATTGTTTGGCTTTCTAATGGTAATCTTGTATTCCTGGTATACATCCTATTTTGTCATGATGATTTATCCTATATTTTATTGCTGAATTCTATTTGCTAATATTTGCTTAGGGTTTCTGCATCTGTTACAATGAAGGAGATTGTCCTCCATTTTCCCTTTCTCTAAATGTTTTTTATCCATCAGTATCAGGATTATGCTAGCCTCATGAAACAAGTCAGGGAATGTTCACTCATTTTGTGTTCTCTGGAAGCTTTTGTGCAAAGCTGGAATTTTTTCTTGCTTGAGTATTTGGTAGAACTTGCCAGTGAAGCCATCTGGGCCTGGAGTTTTCTTTGTGGGAAGGCTCCTGATTAGTGATTCAATTTCTTGGTTTCTAACTCTCATCAAATGAGTTTTGGTACATTTATATTTTCTAGGAATTCATCCATTTGATCTAAATTTTGTAGCTTATTGACATACAGTTTTTCATAATAATTTCTATTCATTTCTTTAATATCTGAGGCATCTTTAGTGACATCTTTTTCGTTTCTGATCATGGATATTTTCCTGGACAGGTAGAAAAATATATGATTTCTACGAATAAAAACTTATATTCTGATAACTGAATTTTTTATAAATACAACTTACTTTTAAAATTCCTTATACTGGGGTGCCTGGGTGGCTCAGTCAGGTAAGCATCCCACTTCAGCTCAGGTCATGGTCCTGTAGTTCATGGGTTTGAGGCCCCCCATCAGGCTCTGTGCTCAGAGCCCAGAGCCTGCTTCAGAATCAGTGTTTCCCTGTCTCTCTGACCCTCCCCCACTCATACTCTCTCTCTCTCTCTCTGAAAAATAAACATTAAAAAAATTATGAAAATAAATAAATAAATAGTCCTGATACTTGTTTGTCCTCTTAAGGCAACTGTTTCTGGAGTTCTTGGAACTCAGTGCTTCTTCCCAAGTAAGATGTCAGATGGAAAATTCTAAGTAAATTATCACTGGTTTTATAAGATTTCTTGGGAAAAAAATGTTTTTGAACTCATATTTTGCCAATAATTATTTTTCACGCAATTTCCTCAGTCTTCTTTCTAGTGTTCCATTCCCCTCCACAAACCCTATAGTCTAGCTGTACTTCTCTGGTACCATACCATAAACACATCGCACTCTCTCGCCTCTAGTCTTTGCTTCTGCAATTTCCTCTATCTGTGTGGCTTTTCCTTACCTGTCTCTGCCTGTCAGAGTCCTAACCATTGTCACATAGGCAACTCTTCCTCCTAAGATGAGAGAATTTCTCTCTCTTCCTACAGCCCCTTTATCCTTCCCCAAAGGAGCAGCTGATGTAGTATTGTCTCTGACATGATTTTAGGGAGGCAGAGCTACACAAGGAGGCAGAATGAGAGGATCAAAATGAACACAAGAAACATGGAGATCTGGGAGATGTTCCCGGTCTATAATAGAAATAGAAAAATTCCAACTTCCCTAGTTTTTGTTCCTGTGTGTTCTGCTCTGAGTAGCTCAAGGCAATCTCCCTTTGGGAGAGCACTGTCTCTCTGTGACACTGACATACGGATTTGAAGGTACCAGTTATTCTTTTCTCGTCCTACCTGAACATCTTGCTCTTTCAGAAAGTTTTGATGCACAAGCAATATCAACATCTGTTTCAAGGATCTCTGCTGGAATTGCAGCTTCACACAGCCAAATTGCCTATGCTTCCATCAAGGAAATGGCTATTTATTTTATGCAGCCATCTGGGCTCTAACTAGGATGTTTTGTCATTTGTGGTCTTGTTTTCTGGCTTTTTCTTTTCAGGATAAAAATTTGATGACTTCATAAGCAATTTCTTCTGTCAATAATATATAGACAGTATATATATTTTCAAACTTACGAATAAATGTTCCCTAAGTTCTTTACAATGTCACTGTGGTAATAAATATTTCGATCCAGCATTCTTTCTTCCCTTCCCCTCCCCCAGCTGCTGTTATCTGGATCTACAACATTTACACTTTGGTGAAAAACAAGTCAATAAACTTCACGGGGCCCATATGCAGTTGCCTGAAGACTTTTTGCAGGACTCCGCTTCCTCTGGAAAAGCAGGCTGTTTGGAGACTCAATATGCTACCAAATGGGATTCTTCCCTACCTTCCTACCTCTCAACAGTCTACCACGAAAATGGTTTATCTTATCACTTTAATAAACACTCTTTATCATCTCAAACATTAGAAACTTTTCTGCATCTTTTATGGTGGCTTCTCAAGAGGAATATCACAAATGACTTGGGTCTAGAGTATAATTTCAGTGACTACCAGGGTAGAGGATATCAGAGGGAAAGGGGAATTGATCTGAAAACAAGTTGTTTTTTTTAAGATGCCACCCCCCCTATTTTTGAAGTAAATTTGCTCAGAATTAGGACTTTTCTAAAGTCTTTCAAGTAGTCCTATTTGAAAAGAAAACACATGACACTCCTATTGACGACACATTTATTTTCTCATCTTTCTGGCATTCTCACTTACGTGGAATGGAGCCATATTTGATTTTCAAGGAAGAACCTTGAAAGACCTGTAAGCAGCTCAAATCTATATTGCAGAGTTCACACCCCAAAGCTTATAGACTTTATTCATAGAATAGTACTTCACCCACACTCTATTTACTCTTACATTACACACAATTATATCTGGTTTTCCAGCCTATTGCAGATTAGAATCAGCCAATTAGAATGAAGAGAGGAGCTGCCAGGGGAGAGTTATAAATGTTATCAATAGAAGACACAAAACTAAAAATTCACAGCAGTTCTAGGGCATTTAAAATTGGGCAAAAAGCTCTTTACACCTCCATACCCATGAGAGCACACTGTGTTACAACCCAGTGCAATCATCGATGTTTATAGCGATAACTTGGAGTCATCAAGAGGATGCATTATGTACAGGATTCTCTCTGTAGGAGAGCAGAAAGTGTGTAATATATTTTAGGAAGATTTCCATCCAAAATGATTAACATTTTAAAAGGTAAGGTTCAGCAATATAGAATGGTTTACTGAAACCTGGATTATTGAAATCACCTCCTGCCTGGTTTTCTGCCTCCAATATCTCCACCCAACCCCCAGCTACCCACCTCCATCAAGTTATCCTTTCGGTTGCTACAAGATTAATTTTCCTAAAAGCAATCGCTCTGCTCAAATTAATTGCACATACAGGAATATCTCCACCAATAAAACCAATAAAATAAAATATTCAACTTATCATTTAAGGACCATCCACACTACAGCCGCAATCTTATCTATCTTTCCAGCTTTATCTACCACCATTCCTTCCAAATATACTGTTCTCCAGCCTAGTGGTTCTCACAGTGTAATCTCTGGACCAGCAGCAGCAGCAGAATTATCTGGGAACTTGTTAGAAATGCATATTATTGGAACCCACCACAGAGCTACCGAATCAAAAATTCTAGGGGTAGGGCCTATCCGTCTGGGTTTTAATAAGCCTTGCAGCTAATCTTGTACCTCAAGTTTGAGAACCACCAATCTATCCAATATGAACTGGCCATTACATAATGATTCTTTACCTCTCCTACCTCTGTGATTTCCTCGTGATGCTTCCTTTGTGTGGAATTCCTCTTGCCTTTTCACCCTTATAAAATCCTACATATTTTTGAAAAATATCTCTGAGAGTAGCCTATGTTCTACTGAATGAGATACAAATTCTTTCTCCTATATATCCTCACAAATAGTTACTTGCAATTCGTTCATCCATTTTTCTGTTCAACTAAAATATATATTAAAGATTTTATTTTTAAGTAATCTCTACACCCAATGTGGGACTTGCACTTATAACCCCAAGACCCAGAGCTTCATGCTTTACTGACTAAGCCATTCAGGCACCCCTCTGTTTAATGCTCACTGAAGTTGGCTATGTGCCACGCACAGGGAACTGGGGATGCCGATAGACAATGAAACAGGAAATTACACCACAGTATTCCATGCAGGTAACAGTGAGAGCACAGAAAAGGGACATCTCTCCCAGACATGGAGGCTTGAGAACACTTGTTACAGAAAGTGTCATCTGAACTGGGTATAAAAAAAAGATGAGTAGAGATATTCAGCAGAGAGTGTTTTTGTTTTTTCTAAATAAGCAACACATCAAGAACTATTTTAAGTAAAAATTCATATATGACATAAAAGTATAGAGCTGAGTAACGTAAGACTATTTGCTTATACTGACTAGCTTGGAGCCATGCCCAGTGTTTAAAGGGCAGCCAGTTGCATGAGTCCTCCGTGTTTCCTATGGTTTCAAGAAATGGCAACAGATATTGATCCAGATCTAAAGTTCAGATCTACCTTAGGGGTAAGGTGCTCAGACGAGTTCATCATGCCATACACTATCATTGTCTAATATTTTACTTCTGGACTATTTTTTAGTTTACAAAGTAGAAATTATTTTTATTAATTTATACCATCCATGTTTCTTCGTATTTACATAGATATCAACCAACATCTTTACTCACATTCCTTACTATCTTTCAGGCTTTCTCTCTAGGATCATTTTCCTCCTTTCTAAAATATAGCTTTACAATTTTCCATTAGTGAGAGTTTTTTGATAATAAACATCCAATTTTTTTTCTGAAAATATCTTTAATTAAATATTATTAATCTTTAATAATATTAATTGCTTTAATATCTTTAATTTTTGAAAAATGTTTTTGTTGTGTGTACAACCTAGGTTGCTGATTATTTTCTCTCGGTCTACTGAAGACATGATTCCACTTCCTTCTCACTTAGATTGTTGCTATTGAAATGTTATTCGTCATTGGTATTCCTGTTTGGGTGATTTATCTTTTCTTTCTGCCTGCTTCTAAGATATCCTCTTTTTTTAAGATGTTCTGTGGGTTCACTTCAGTATCTCCAAATGAGAACTTTTTTCTGCTTTGGACTCATTTTGGTTTCCTGGACCTGAGGATTGGTTTCTTTCAGCAATATGGAAAAATTGAAGTTAGTTCTTTAATATTGCCTTTTCCTCTATTATCTCCAATAAAAGCACCAATTACATCAGACTTCTCACTCAGTCTTTCTTGTCTTTGGTTTTGTTTTCACATTTCCTATCATGTTGTCTTTCTGAATGATATTCTAGAGAATTTCTTCTGGTCTGTCTTCCAATTCATGAATTTGTTTTCCAGCTGTGTCTAATATTCTGACTAATACAGTCATTAAATTTTGAATTTCAATTATTTTAAGGTGATGTTCTAACTCTCTCTTGTACTTTTTTGTATTCCTTAAATGATTTATAATTAGAATTTGTCATTTACATCAAAACAATTCAATTTGTTTTAAAATTTTAACAGATGAATGAAGAAGTAACTTTGGGGACTATTTAGTGAAATCATTTAATTTTATGTGTAAGAAAATGAGACCCAATCAAGTAAGACACCATTTCAAGGTCACACAGTGAATTAGGGCAAAGCAAGACTTGAATCCAACTTTTCTGACCCCCAGTTCCAGGTTCACTCCACCACACTCCAATTCTGAAACAATACTGAGGTTCATTAACACAGTAAAAAGGTACTGCCACTTCCCAAACCTGTGCTTTGTTCTTTTTCTTTTCTCTACACCTATTTTAGAAGAGTCTGATTTCTCTTAGTGTCAGCGCAATTTCTTCTAAACCCTAAGCTCAAAGGCCCCCTTTTAATTGATTTCCTTTTTATATTCAGATGATCTTTTCCAAGACAGCATGGAATGTACCTCAGCAAAGAGATCAGGGGGCACCTGGGTGGGTAAGTTGGTTAAGCGTCTGACTCGATTTTGGCTCAGGTCATGATCTCATGGTTTGTGAGATCAAGCCCTACGTCTGGCTCTCTGCTGACAGCATAGAGCCTGCTTGACACTCTCTCTCTCCCTGTCTGTCCCTCCCCTGTTTGCTCACGTGCACACGCTCTCTCTCTGTCTCTCAAAATAAACATTTTTGGGGTGCCTGGGTGGCTCAGTTGGTAAAGCGTCCAACTTCAGTTCAGGTCATGATCTCACAGTTTGTGCGTCTGAGTCCCGCATCTGGCTCTCTGCTGTCAGCGCAGAGCCTGCTTCGGATCCTCCGTTTCCCTTTCTGTCTCTCAAAAATAAACACTAATAAACAAACAAACAAAAGAACATTTTTTAAAAAAGAAGAGTAGTTAAAATTCCATACATGTAATTACTTAGACTAAGAATTTCTATGTAACACAAGTTAATCATTCTAACATTTGTTCCAATCTTGTAGCCATACCACATGACACTTCACAGGTTATACACCATCCTCACATCTATTACCTCTGGGTTTCTCACCAATCCTGAGACAGACATGCAGACGGTGTTATTAACCCCAAAATGGGTAAGCTGGAAACTAATAAACCAAATATCTCTTCTTATACCTAATTTTGTTTCTATAATCTTTAAATTACTTTATTCAAGAGGGGCCCCCAAGCAGTATAAGCTATGGACCCCACAAAACCTGGATCTGACCCTCATTTCACAGATAGCAACGAAGGTTAAGTGAAATTAAATAACTACCTTAAGATTTAATGGTCATCAAATTATGTGCATACAACATGACCTACTTAATTATTCTGAAGTCAGTATTTTTTCACATGCAATCATGGCAAAACTTCCCAAACTCGAATACATTTCCAGATAGTTGGTAAGTGAGTTAAGGTGACTCAGTGGTAGAATATCCTGAAATATTCATTGATGTTTTCCCACACCAACATGTCCTTGCATCACTCAAGCCCAAACAGCTAGAGAATTCCACCTACATTGCCTTCATGTTAGGACTGTCACTGCAGAGATGTAGAAAAGAAAAAACATGTGATGTTCCCCTTTTGAATTTCAGCTTTTGAAGCCCATGGCAGAAATAACGAATGGAAGGTGACAGTCTGGTAGGAGTTCCTTGCACCACCACAGCATGGGAGTAGTGCAGACAACTTCTGGAAACACCAGGAGCAAAATTAGATCCTGAGACAGCCCCAGATGGTGTGAGAGGAAGAGAGCAGTGATGCCTCCTTACTCCTAAGAGAAAGTATGAGCTGGTGGGCCCAACAGAGTCATATGGTTGTGAAAATGGGACAGTGCCCGATAAAATGTCACAGACCATATGGTGGGGGGCCAGGAGGAGATGCAACTGTGTCAGAGAGTGCTCCGTGGAGGTGACAGTGGACAAGAGCCATGGGGGATGGTATATGTCCCACCAGCAGCTGGCATGCCTCTCCCTTCCCCACGCCATAAAGTTTTATAAGCCTCCTGTAACCTAGCAGGCAGTCGCGGAAGAGAGTGAGGAGGACGCTGTTGTGAGCTAAGACCTAAAAGTGGCTGAGATTACACGTTGTGCTATCTGGAACATTCAGGACATAAGAAGCTAAATTCGCTTATAGAAACCGTCAGCTAACTTGCGCAACTGAGTTGTGCGGACTATCAAATTTGTAGCCCCTATACAATTCTTTTGAAACCAAACATTACTACGTTGGCTAAAGAAGACATGATTTAGGAGAAAAGGCTTCTCCTTAGAATCAGAAATTCTCTCTTCAAATCCCAGCTCTGCCATTTATGAGCTTTGTGATCTTGAGCAAGTAGTTTAACCTCTCGGAAGCTCTGTTTTCTCAGGCACATGATGGAATCCCTATCTTGCCTTCACCTCGGTGCCATCATGAATATGAAGGGAAATCATCTAGGAGAAAGTGTTTTTCAAAATGTGAAGTTCTCTACACCTATTAGGTGTTATTACCCATCACACATTTCTTCTCACTCATCTTGTACTATCCTTTCTCTTTTTATATTTTTAGATATTATTGTCAGTGTCTGGAGAAACATCTGCTTTGCAAATATGCTATGTTCCTTTTTCATAGAATATACCCAGGGACACGTGAGTTAGATAGTGCAGGTCCTCATTCTAAGCCTAGTGTCCAAGAGAGCAGCTGGGTGCCGGGTGCCGGGTGCTGGGTGCTGGCCACAGGTAAGGCTGCCAACTTTTCCAGTGTATTCATCATTTATGGCCGCAGTAACAAATTATCACAAACGTAGCACTTTAAAGCAATACAAATTTATTATCCCGTATTCCTAGAGGTCAGAAGTCCAAAATGAGTGTCAGTGGGCTCAAATCAAGTTGTCGTCAAGGCTATGTTCCTTCTGGAGGCTATAGAGAACCCACCTCCTTGCCTTTTTCCAGCTCCCAGAGGCCACCCGTATTCCTTGGCTTATGGTTCTTTCCTCCACCTTCAATGCCAGCAGCAGAGCATCATTAAATCTCTCTGCTTCTGAGCCTCCTGCCTCCCTCCTACAAGGACCCCTGTGATTATATTGGGCCCACCCCCAATCAATCAGGAAAACCTCCCTATCTCAAGATTTGTACTCTGAATCACATCAGCAGAGTCCCTTTCCCATGGTATTAGTCTTCTGGGGCTGCCATCAAAATGTACTGTCTCTGGGGCACCTGGGTGGCTCAGTCGGTTAAGCGTCTGACTTCGGCTCAGGTCGTGATCTCACAGTCTGTGAGTTCGAGCCCCGCGTCGGGCTCTGTGCGACAGTTCGGAGCCTGGAGCCTGCTTCGGATTCTGTGTCTCCCTCTCTCTGCCCCTCCTCTGCTCATGCTCTGTCTCTCTCTCAAAAAGAAATAAACATTAAAAAAAAAATGTTCCGCCTCCCAGTCTAGAGGCTGGAAGGCTGAAAGTCAAGGTGTTATCAGGCATACTCCCCCCAAAGGCTCCGGAGGAGGAGACTTCCCTGCCTCTTCCCGCTCCCGGCTCCTGGGAGTCACGGGTGTTCCTTGGCTTGCAGCTGCAGCACCTAAATGTCTGCCTCCATCATCACATGGCGTTCACTGTTCTCACGGTCTTGGGTCCAAAATTCTCTCTTCGTGTAAGGACACCAGTCATACTGGGTTAAGGGCCTTCCCTGCTCCGATCTGACTTCATTTAAGTACATCGGCAGCGACCCCATTCTCAAATAAGGTCACATTCTGCGATATCTGGGATTAGGATACCAACATATCTTCGGTGGTGGGGGATGTAAGTTGATCCTTAACACCACGTAAGGTTCTGGGGGTCGGGACAGGGACATCTGGGGGGTCAGTGTTCTGCCCAATGTATCCAGATTCTCCAGGCAGCTTCGCTTATCCACACTGTCAAGACCTCCAGGCCTCGCAGGAGAGGCCAGGGCCAGCCAGCAAGGACCAGTGTGGTGACGTGAAAAGAGTCCTTCCCTTGCCAGAGTAGATTCAAATCGATCCCTACTCCTCGCAATTGTACAGGCTTAGAGCAAACCCTTTCGCCTTCCTGAGTCTCCGTTATGTCGTCTCGAAACGGGTCTCCTCACCTCCAGTTCCCAAGGTAGATGCCACGATGCCATGAGGCAGGTCTGGAAAGCACACGTGATATGGGAGCTGCTATCACGTGTCCCTACACCCCAACTTTTGAGAAACAAAGTAGAACTTTGTTCCACATAATTATTCTCACTGACACTTCTATTCTACTTTGAAACAGCAAATTTTTCTGTGTGACCAGCTGGCCCTACCAAGGCACAGGAAGAGCTAAACGAAGAGGCCCCAGGCCAGGTGGGGGCAGGGACCACTCCAGGGGCCCACAGCCTCCCATCCTGGCTTCTCCCTTTTGTCTGCCCGTCTTCCCTGGTCTTGGGACTGAAAGCTGCAAAGGACACCAACCTGGGGAGACCCTGAAGCCAAAGGCCAGGGTAGTTCTGAACATGCGAAAGACCCTAGACTTCAAATTCTAAAAGCAAGAAAATCTATACCGTCAACCCCTCGCCCAGTGCCCTTGCAATCATCTCTCCTCTGTCTCTTAAGTGAGCACAACCTCACTTGAAGCCAATTTTGGGGCCGAGCCACAGTTTTTCGGGAGGGGGGAGGAAAGAAGCAGTGCCGGGCACTTGAGATCCGAACTAACTTTGCCACTGTTTGACCACAAGCACGGAAGACTGGTTGGATTGGAGGTTCCCATAGGCTAATGCCGTTGTCAGGGAAATAAGAAAAATGCTTACTCTACGGCTTCTGAGGTTTTCTCCCCCGCCCCAAGTTTTTATCCAAATTCCAGCGAGGTAACATTCAGTGCAATATTGGTTTCAGGAGTAGAACCCAGTGGCTCATCACTTATGTGCGACACCCGGTGCTCATCCCAACAAGTGCCCTCCTTCGTGCCTGTCACCCACCTAGCCCACCCCCCCACATTGCTCCAGCAGCCCTCAGTTCTCTATCTTTAAGAGTCCGTTTCCCGGTTTGCCTCTCTTTTTTCCCCCTATGCTCATCTGTTTTTTTCCCTAAATTCCACATATGAGTGAAATCATATGGTATCTTTCTCTGCCCGACTTATTTTGCCTAGCATAACCCTCTGGCGAGTGTTGCGTTTGGATGAAATAATGGGAGAGGAAGATACGGGAGAGGGATAGAAGGGGGGGATGAGACACAGCACAAGGAAGCAGACGTGGGCCCGGAGAGAGCTAGCAAGCCTGTGACACCCCTGCCTGAAAACATCCTCCCTGCGACGCAATTTCATGAACAGACCCACGTTAGCAAGGATGTTGTATTTATCTGCTACAGCGGCCATAAAAAAGGTACCACAAACCAGATGGCTTAAACAAGAGAAATTTATTGTCTCACACTTCTGGAGGCTAGAAATCCAAGATCCAGGTGTCGGCGGGGCACCCTATCTTAGCACGCCTTTCTCTTAGCTTCCACGCTGCTGGCCTTCCCTGGGTTCACCCCACTCTGCGGCCATCTTCGAGTTGCCTTCTCCCTGCGCGCTTCTCTGTCTTCACCCGGCTGTCTTCCTATAAGGACATCCATCGGTCATGGATCAGGGCCCACCCTACACTAACAGGACCTCCCTCACCTTAACCCTGCATCTCTAGAACCCTCTTTCCAAATAACGTCACATGTTGAGGTACCGAGGGTTCAGATTTCAATATATCTTTTGGCGGGAGACACAAGTCAACTCGTAATAGATGTGAATTAGCCCACGTGTGCCTCACCCAAACCCACAATGCAGACTGCTGTCAAGGCCATCGTGTGCTACGCCAGTGGGGCGGGGCGGGGGGAGGGAACAGCTGGCAATGTCTGGAGACATCTTGCTTGTCTCATCTGGTGGAGTGGGGGAAGGTGTGACTGGCATCCAGAGGGGAAGGGCCGGGGATGCTGTGAACCTCCTACAGAGCACAGGACAGCCCCCCGCAACAAGGAGAAATCAGCCCACAGTGCCAGGTGGAGAACCCTTATGCCACAGAAAAAAAAAAAAAAAAAGCAAAAAAAAAAAGCAAAAAACCAAAAACCTTGTCTGCCTCCCATACTGTCCCCATGGGAAGAGTGGCCCTCTGTCCCCAGCCTGCTCAGAAAGGGCTCCCTCTCAGGAGCGGTCCAGCCCTTTGACTTTGGGTCCAGTTTCCTCCCCTTCCCCTTCCGACTTCAAACTGATGATTTCTAAGGTTTCTCCCTCTGCCGTGCTGCGTGGCTCCGGCCTGCCTGCCGCGCCAACAGATGAACTTGTCAGGGCTGCTGGCTTCCCCGTGTCTAATCCGGGCCTCGGCAGCAGCAGGGAAGGGGGCAAATGCTCAGTAGCAGTTGTTGGCAAAGAAGCACAGCAGCGGCCGGCCCCGGTGATGCCACCGCGTGCACAAAGGCCGCTTTAGCAAATTTCTCCTAGGTGGTCAGATCAGCAACCAGAACAAGGCCCTCTGCTGTGTGTGGGTTCCAGGGAGAGGAAAACACGGGGCTCCTTCTTAATTCTGTGCTGGTTAAGTAGTTTGCATGACTGGCTGGGATCTCGTGTTTGATTTCACCTCTGTTATTAATATTGGTAGATTAAGCTGATCTGTGAAATGCAGTGGGGGATGAGTTTATGTGGCAGTAAAATATAAAGCAGAAAATTTCCACGTGAATGTGGTTTCATCTAAAGTAAAATGGCTTCTGCATTGATTAGGGATTGATCAGCAAACCATAATAAACTACTCCCTGGTTTGCTAGGTTACATTAATTACTTAGTGACCACTGATTAATGTTAAATCACTTTATGATTGGGCACCAATGTGATTTTTGTTCCCTGCTTAAGCCTTGGCTTTCTAGTCCTGTCTCTTTTTTTTACATTTTTTGGTTTTATTTATTTTTGAGAGAGAGATAGAGACACAGGCACAGAGACAGAGTGTGAATGGGAGAGAGGCAGACAGAGGGAGACACAGAATCCAAAGCAGGCTCCAGGCTCCGAGCTGTCAGCACAGAGCCCGATGCGGGGCTTGGACTCAAGAACCATGAGATCATTACCTGAGCCGAAGTCGGACGCTTAACCGACTGAGCCACCCAGGTGCCCCTCAATGAAAATCCTTTTAATTTAGTGGAAGACCAAAAAGCAAGTTTTATTTTTTTTTGCATATTCTTATGCATTAAACAAAAATGATTTGACTCCTCTATTTTTGTCTCTTAATGTTATTACATTTCTTAATCAAATATCTATGTGCCAGCGTTCAGTAATTTCCCCTACAACTCCTGGCCGGTAACATCAAATAGGGACATAGCCTTGTATTTAATTAGGGAGGAAAATGTCTATTCTTGAGATTTAGCATTTGGGCCCTAGTTACCTATTGTTTTGATCTGGTTTGGCTTTGGGATTGAGGAATTGCTAAAACATTCCCATTGCCCTTTTGTTTTCAGATCCGCCGTGCAATTGCAAGAGAACACTCACCCTTGCTCAAAAAGCAAGTGGCTTAAGAAAGCTAGTTAGACACTGCTTTCAGACAGGGTTTGTGTCTGTTTCTAGGGCAGAATATCCCTCCTCCCTTAGTACCTTCTCCTCGTTCCCTTTGCCCAGAGCTCCCCCGTGTGATTTGTCACTATACTCTACAGGGATGTGTTTAGGAAAGCTCTGCCCATCTTTTTATTTTGGTATATTTTGCTTCGGTTTGAACAAGCATGACCCTGTTTCTGGGAGTCTGGAACGTCAGGAAGTGACCCTATGCTGGGCAAAGGGAAGGAGAATTCTATACTCTTCATCAGATACGGAGGATGATGTCCTGAATTCCTTCAACTTACCATTTTAGTTTTATAACTTCATTTCTCATTATCATTTATTAAATATTTATATTAAGCAAAATTATACATCATTCAGCTACTCGCCACCCAGATTTAACAGAAGTTAACATTTTGCCACATACGCTTCTGACCTTTCTCTTTTTTAAGATATAAAATGTTATAGCTCAAGCTCCAACCCCCTCCCATGTCTTCCCTCCTTTTGCTTTTCCAAAGTAACCCACTCTGTGTTGTTGTTGTCGTTGACAGACAGAGAGAGAGAGAGCACGAGTAGGGGAGAGGCAGAGGGAGAGAGAGAATCTTAAGCATGTTCCACGCCCAGCACACAGCCCATGGCGGGGCTTCATCTCACGACCGTGAGATCATGACCTGAACCGAAATCAGGACTCAGACGCTTAACTGACGGAACCACCCACGTGCCCCTTTTCTCTCTCTCTTTTTTTCTTGTAAGTAGGCTCCACAACCCACATGGGGCTCGAACTCACAACCCTGGGATCAAGAGCTAGATGCTCTACCGACTGAGTCAGCCAAGTGTCCCATAACCACTTTCTTGAAGTTGGTGTGTATTTTTCCCATGAATGTTCTTTTTATTTTTTTTAAGTTCATGTTTTTTATTAACCCATATACAATTACTTGTCTTCCGGTTTATTGAAGCAATGGGTCCGACAGTAAATATCCCCATGAATGTTCTCATTCTGGTCTCTATATGTGTGTGATTTTTAATTTGCACAGCTGGCATCAAACTGACCACTTGTAGGTTTCAGTCCTAGGAAACCTTTCATGCACGTGCACAAGGAGACATGTACATTATAGTATATTCATTGTACTACTGTTTGCAACAGCAAAACAGAAAGTGAATACAACCTAATCATCCACCAGTAGGGGAACAGATAAATAGAACTGTGTTTTATGCATACAGTGGAATACTATGCTACAGTTAAAATTAATGGACTAGATCTACATGTATCAACACAAATAAATCTCAAAAATGATGCTGAGTGAATAAAGCAAGTTACAAAATCATACATGCAGAATACCAACTACTCACCTGTTTAACTCCTCTGTAACTTTAATTTTTGTGATGCCTATCCCTTCACATTTAAAATACAGATATCATGGGGTGCCTGGGTGGCTCAGTCCGTTAAGCGTCCGACTTCAGCTCAGGTCACGATCTCACGGTCCGGTCCGTGAGTTCAAGCCCCGCATCGGGCTCTGTGCTGACCGCTCAGAGCCTGGAGCCTGTTTCGGATTCTGTGTCTCCCTCTCTCTCTGACCCTCCCCCATTCATGCTCTGTCTCTCTCTGTCTCAAAAATAAATAAATGTTAAAAAAAATTAAAAAAAAATACAGATCTCAGGGGCGCCTGGGTGGCTCAGTCGATTAAGCGTCTGACTTCAGCTCAGGTCACGATCTCACAGTTTGTGAGTTCGAACCCCACGTCGGGCTCTGTGCCGACAGCTCAGAGCCTGGAGCCTGCTTCGGATTCTGTGTCTCCCTCTCTCTCTGCCCCTCCTAGCTTGTGCTCTGTGTGTCTCTCTCTCAGAAAAAAAAATAAATGAACATTTAAGAAATTAAAAAAAAAAAAATACAGATCTCAAAATAGTATTTACAGTTATTTCATTTAAATATCTTTCCCAATTTGCAAAGCACTTTCATATACACAGCCTCATTAAAAAAAGGCAAATGCGAAGATGAAGGCTTAAATGTTAAAAAGTGCTTCTTCAGTTTTTGAAATCCTGAGAATTGTTAGCAAAGACTTGGTTAGCTTGAGAAAGCTACTTGGATGGGTTGTATTCTCATCTGCAGTACCGTCCTGCCCAACATGTGTAACCCATTAACAAACATAAGCTTCAGACCTTGGTCGAGCCTCCTAATCAGCTATCCCTGGAACCAAAGAAGAGCGGGAACTCACTCCCAGGAAGGTACTGCCTCTACAGATAGCTCACTCCCTAAAATAACTTGAATGTTTCTACAAGATTCATCAGAGGCAGGCATGAAATAGTTCCTTGTTTACGCTTTCAAAATTCTTCTAGAACATAAACTGATACAGCTTTATCACACCGTAGGCCCTAGAGAAGGTAACCCTGATACACAGTTCTTCCCAGCTGTCTTCTCGCGTTATGGAGAAGCCAAATATTTTAAAGGCAGGAATGATGCCTCTATCTTTGCATCCTGCAGGGCATGGTTTTTGCACATACAAGCTGCTTAATAAAGATATAACAGAATACAGAGCAGTGGAAAACATGCAAGCTGAAGTTACTCTAAACAGGCCTGCCTTTGAGGCACCTGGCTGGCTCAGTGGGTAGAGCGTGGGGCTCTTGATCTTGGGGTCGTGAGTTCAGGCCCCACGCTGGGCATAGAGATGACATTGTAAAAAATTAAAAGAAAAAAAAACAGGCCTGCCTTCAAGTCGCAGATCTACCACTCATTGAGTCAATGGATCTGCAACTGACCTTGTGTTTGGGTGGCCTGATTATTTGCCAGTTTCAGCAAATAAAAATACAAGGCGCTCAAGTTAAATTTAGCAGGCATATTTATACAAAAAAATTGTTCATTGTTTATCTGCAGTTAATATTTTACTGGGCATCCCATATTTTATCTGGTGATTCTATTTTAAGCAAACTAATTCTCTGTGATTCAGGCAGTTTTCCCTGGAGAAATGTCCCACAGAAAATCAGCCTTCCCTAATCTGAGTCACAGCATGGATGAGGCAGAGCCCTGGCCCATTCTGCCTCTCCAGAATGGACTCCAGGCTACTAGACACTTAGTGCCCTGAAGTCAGAAACGCTTAAACAACCTACTTGTAGCCTTTCCCAAAGAAGAACGGTCCCTCCCAAAGTACAAATGGTGCCTCGGGGGCACCCGGGTGGCTCAGTAGGTTGGGCGTCCGACTTCAGCTCAGGTCATGGTCTCTCAGTGCGTGAGTTCGAGCCCCACGTCGGGCTCTGTGCTGACAGCTCAGAGCCTGGAGCCTGCTTCGGATTCTGTGACTCCCTCTCTCTCTGCCCATCCCCACTCATGCTCTGTCTCTGTCTTAAAAATAAATAAAAAACATTAAAAAAATCTCTCCTCAAACAAACGGTGCCTCATTTGAGAAGCACTTTACCAGATGCTTGTGGGATTAGGGCAACTGTACTTATTGTACTGTTGAGTTGGATGTGTTATCATGGATAGAAATTGCTCTCTTTGACCATGTATGGTCCTTTGCCACAAACAAAACTGGGATGGTGAAATTATGGGATAACAAGTGAGAGAATGAGCAGAAATCACTCCAATTCTGTTGCCATCACTCCAATGACAAGCAACAAATTGCCATTCCTCAATACTCATGGTTTTCTGAGAGAAAGTTCTTTAACTCAGAATTTGTTCAGACAAGACACTGGACAAATGCATGTTATTTCTCTACCTTGTTATTATTTTCCCCAATATATTTCACTAAATCCCAAGCATTATAGGAATACACGGAAGGTACTATATAGCCTCACCCCATAATCAGATACTGCAAATTGCATGAAAGGAGGGGGAAATAAGAGGATTCTTGTCTTACATCTGCACTGGAACAATCGATTATTCCATAATCAGAATAAAAACCAGAGACTTTTGGCCTGCCTGAATCCTTGGGTGGGTATCTTAACTCATACTAAAAATGTTCCCTCCCCCCCTTAAATGCACTATTACCCTCAATATTGCAGAGTCTGGTCATACATTGGGCCCAAATGGAGGAACTAAGGGGATAATAAGAGTAAAACAGAAAAGAGATCTCAGCAGTTCTCCTCAGTGTCACGTAAGGCAGTGACGCTTTGGCCTCAGACACCTGGGTTCAAATTCTGGCTCTGCCATTTACTAGCTCTGTCACCTTGGAAAGTGATTTAACCTCCTCGTGCTTGTCTTCTCATCTGTAGAATGAGGGTAGTAACACATACCTTGAGGAGCCGTAAGCATTAGAGAAATAATATATGGCAAGCATTTAGCACAATGCTAGGCAGAGAACAAGTGCTCAATATTTATTGTTAAAGAGATCCTCTCAGAGAAGTTTCCCTTCTGACACCACACCAACACAGATACACTCAGGCTAAAGTCAGCCTTGAATAGCCCATGTCTGGACAATCCTAGGGGAATCGCCAGCCTACCTCCCACCTCAGTAAAGCCTTCCAGGAAGCACGCACACGCGAAGCAAAGTAACAGGAAAGCAATTCACATATAACTCAGATTCAATCACATACATATTGAAGGAAACAGCTTTTCTTTTTTTTAAGTTTATTTGTTTTGAGAGAGAGAGAGAGAGAGAGAGAGAAAATCCCAAGCAGGCTCCACACTATCAGTGCAGAACCTGATGTGGGACTCAAACCCACGAACTGTGAGATCATGACCTGAGCCGAAACCAAGAGTCAGATGCTTAACCAACTGAGCCACCCAGACACCCCCAAGGAAAAGTTTTTCATAAGCAACTTATTATTTGGGGAAAAAATGTGATTTATAAATTCTCGCTTGAAGATATTTGGCTCAGATGCCAGTGCCAATAACAAATGCCATTTGGGGGACAGAGTCATCTATAGAATGTCTTCCATAAAAGTGAAAAATTAATTCCCATTTTAGCCAGTGTCTAAAAAGACTATCTCACTCGGCTTTACAAATGGACAGCAATATCTCCATTGTTGTAACTTTCAGGGCCTTCCCTAGCCGGTTACATCCAGCCGCTAAGCACTTTTGACTCATGGTTGTGTTTGACAGTGTCCTTGGACAGTTTCCATTCCTGCCCTCTTCCATGTACCTGCCTACAGACCACGGGGATGGAAAAACAAAAAAGTCAATTTCCCAGGCTCTCTTACATCCAGGATTCTGGATGCGAATTCCATATAGCCACTGAGATGCACTTGCACAAGATTTGGAAGGTGGAAGCGAGGCGAAGACCACCTTCCTGCTGCCGTCGTCACTGCTGGTCGAGTGTCACTGAGAAGTAGTGGAGGCAGCAGCACTGTTGGCAGGGGCTGGAGCAGCATCTTCTGGCCTCTGGGTCCCAGTTACAGTGGTGCCTCCGGATCCTCAATCTTTGAGTCCTTCCAAGGATTTTCTAGGCACTGAACCCTGACTGATGCAATTCCCTAGATGCTCTAAACACCGTAAATACTTCAACAGTACTGAGGCATGAACTCCATCTCCTCAGGGTCTGGGAACACAGCCCCAAATGACCGTCGCAAGCATTAAAGGTCTCAGGCTCATGTTTAATTTCAGAAATGAAGGCAAAATTGGAATTCTGATTCATAATTCATCTGCTTGTTTTCATAGGACATTTTTTTTTAATTTTGTACCTTCAAATAAAATAGATGCTAGAGGAAAACACACTATGCCGATTGTGTATCATAGATCAGTAGCCCCCAAACCAGGATGTGCATGAGTGGATACGTCAATAACTATAGGCTCTTGGACCCAAACCCAGACCTTCAGAATGAGAATCTTTGGAGATGCATGATGGACCATGGAATCTGAATTTCTAAGAGCTTCCCCGTTGATTCTGATGTGCAGCCAGATTTGAAAACAATTGGTTTGGATCTTCAGGAAGATATGCTCCTGCACTGTATACCCTCAGTTTCTCCAAAGAAAGTTTTTCAGTGATTGAATTGTAACTGGATATTTTGTCTGCGTTTCTAGAGATGGTAAATGGAGAAAATACTCAGTCAAAGGTTTCTGTGTCTTTTGTAAACGTCTAATCAATAACATTGTCCAATATGTCACTCAATGTTGCTTACCCAAGGTACCATACAATAAATTTCTTGTAATACTCTTCCTTTAGTATAAATACAAACAACAGAGCCAACCTGCTTGCCTTTTTGGCTTGGGAACCAGAAAGCTCAGAGCTAACTCTGCTCTCTGCTGTGGAGAAGTCATTCCATATTCCTCGTACAGTTATCTCATTCCTTCTAAACAATTTGTCCTTTTAAATTTATACGTTTATTTTTATTGTTCCATTTCAGGTCTTTTAATATCGTAAATAGCTTTGAATGTAGAAAGGATATAATTTATAAGTTAATTAATTGGCATTCTTTGGTTTGGGGTCTGTTCAAGATGAATGACAGAATTGATTATACTGAGCAACAATTATATTCAGCATATGTAGGTCTCAGAGGATTGTGCCAACATATGCTCCCTTTATATCGTTATTCAGACTATGTTCTCATTAAAAAAAAAACATCTTTGAAGGTGCAGGGGGAAAGAAGTTAAAAGTTCCTTTCTAAAGATATACCTATTTTACTATTTCGTCTCTCACTTGCAGTCACATTGCTAACTACTGTTAGTTCATAATCCTCAACGAGGAATCCTCTAACATTAATGAAGTTGAGAGAGCAAAAACATGATAAGAATTCAGTAAATGATACTTTAAACCAACTGCACACTGCCAACACAGCTCAAATGGGCATTTTATTTTCCTTTGGTTGATTCTAATACATGAGCCTTTAAAAAAAAAATCCATACCACCCAGATAGTAAAAACAAAACAAAACAAAAAAAACGCATACCACCCAGATAGCCAGATCAAGATGTTTAGCAGGGATTTTCTTCTACAATCAAGTCAATACACAAGTTTTGAAGACAGCTATCTGCCAGGTTGTTTTTCAATTCCACTGAAAACAAAGCCTCCTCTTTGGTTAGTTCATCAAAAGAAGAGTGTTATGTGGCTCGTATTGCAATCTGTGGAAACTTAGTCCTGATCCAAACCAGGAACTTTAGAAGGAAACCAAGAGGCACAGGTGACACTCACCAGACAGTAGAAGCTTTCTGTAGTCACAAGAAGCTTGGCTTATGTTGTCATGAAAAAGTGAACTCCTGAGGGTCTCTGGGTGGCTCAGTCAGTTAAGCATCTGACTCTTGATTTCAGCTCAGGTCATGATCTCTCGGTGTATGAGTTCGAGCCCCTCATTGGGCTCTGCACTGACAGCACGAACCGGGCTTGTAATTTTCTCTCTCCGTGCCCCTCCCCTCTCATGTATATATATGTGGGGGGGGGGGGATAAATATTTTAAAAATTAAAAATGAACTCCTTTGATAATTGTTTATAAAGAGAAAGTTTTATATGGCTAGCATCTCCATTGACCAATAAACTATTTTTCTTTGGGAAGTAAAACAATAAACAGATGCAAACAACAGATTCTGTTTGGCATGGAATTGCTTTATGTGACCACAAATATTTTGCTAAATACATTTGATTTTGGTATGTGGGTTTGGGGAGTAGGGTAGGGCGGAGGGACATGGAGTGTCATATTCACACCTAGGTCTTCTTTTTTTAATTTTTTAATTTTATTTCTTTATTTTACATCCAAGTTAGTTAGCATATAGTACAACAATGATTTCAGAAGTAGATTCCTTAATGCCCCTTACCCATTTAGCCCATCACCCCTCCCACAACCCGTCCAGTAACCCTCTGTTTGTTCTCCATATTTAAGACTCTCTTATGTTTTGGTGCCTCCCTGTTTTTATATGATTTTTGCTTCTTTGCTTCTCTTCCCTTGTGTTCATCTGTTCTGTGTCTTACAGTCCTCATATGAGTGAAGTCATATGATGTTTGTCTTTCTCTGACTAATTTCACCTAGCATAATACCCTCCAGTTCCATCCATGTAGTTGCAAATGGCAAGATTTCGTTCTTTTTGATTGCCGAGTAAGACTCCATTGTATATGTATACCACATCTTCTTTATCCATTCATCCATCGATGGAGATTTGGGCTCTTTCCATACTTTGGCTGTTGTTGATAGAGCTGCTATAAACATTGGGGTGCACGTGTCTCTTCAAAACAGCACACCTGTATCCCTTGGATAAATAGTAGTGCAATTGCTGGGTCATAAGGTAGTTCTACTTTTAATTTTTTGAGGAACCTCCATCCTGTTTTCCGGAGTGGCCGCACCAGCTTGCATTCCCACCAGGAATGCAAGAGATCCTCTTTCTCTACATCCTCACCAACATCTGTTGTTGCTTGAGTTGTTCATGTTAGCCATTCTGACAGGTGTGAGGTGGTATCTCATGGTGGTTTTGATTTGTATTTCCCTGATGATGAGTGATGTGGAGCATTTTTCCATGTGTCAGTTGGCCATCTGGATGTTTTCTTTGGAGAAGTGTCTATTCATGTCTTTTGCCCATTTCTTCACTGGATTATTTGGTTTTTGGGTGTTGAGTTTGATAAGTTCTTTATAGATTTTGGATACTAACCTTTATCTGATATGTCGTTTGCAAATATCTTCTCCCATTCCATTAGTTGTCTTTAGTTTTGCTGATTGTTTCCTTTGCTGTGCAGAAGTTTTTATTTTGATGAGGTCCCAATAGATCATTTATGCTTTTGTTTTCCTTGCCTCTGGAGATGTGTTGAGTAAGAAGTTGCTGCGGCCAAGATCAAAGAGGTTGTTGCCTGCTTTCCCCTCGAGGATTTTGATGGCTTTCTGTCTTACATTGAGGTCTTTCATCCATTTTGAGTTTATTTTTGTTCACACCTAGGTCTTCTGACTTGCATCCATCTATATCCGTTCATTCCTACATCAATCCATTTAACAAATACTCATTGCCAAGGCACTGCATTAAACTCAAATACTTTCAGAGAACTTATTACAGAAAAAAACGGTTTAAACTACCACCAACTCTAATGTCATTGAGGCATTGACATAGTGCCACTTTCTTGAACCCCTCAACCTTCTCTGTTTGGGGGGTGATAACGGACTACTCTGAGACATGGTGAAAGTTGCGGATATTCTCACCAGAAAGAAATGCCCATACACACAGCATTTCAGATACAGTTTGGACCAAATTTAACAAAATGGTATTTGAATAAAAACAATTCATAGAATGACACAGCCAAATAGCATTTTGTGTTCATACTTATGTACAATTTTTCATATAAATGTGTTCACAAAGCAAAAACAATCCTTTGTTGGATTTCACATCTTGCTTTTCAAATCAGATAATAAGGTCACCTTATAGAAGGCTGCAGAGAAACACATTTTAAGAGTGTTCCTCTACTGCCATCTTGTGGATTTTTGTTGGGAAAAAAGAAACAGTAAAAAGCTACAAGGGTTTTCTTTTCTTCATTTTCAACCCCAAATACCCCTCACCTGTGTTCACCAACTGTTAACATCTTGCTACACCCAGTCCATCTGGCTACACACCCACATTTCCTTTTTTTCAAATCATAGAAAAGTAGGTTACTTTCATCATGACACTTCCCCATGAAATATTTCAGTATCCATTTCCCAAGAATAAGATCCCTTCATTTAACTACATTTGCACACTCCAAAAAAATCAGCAGAAATTCAGTATTCAGCATTTAGCCTTTACTAAAATTTCTTCTGTTGTCCCCAAAACGCCCTTTGTGGCTTCTGTTTTTCCAATCCAGGATACACTCAAGACATTCAGAGCATTTAGTTTGTATCTCTTTATGGTCCTACAATCCAGAACAATCCCCCTGACTCCTTCTGTCCTTCATGACATCAAATCCTTTGAAGACTCCAGCTCAGTTGTCCTTCATCATTCCCCACATTACAGAATTGTCTGTTTCCTCATGATGAGATTCAGGTAAAACATTTCCAGCAGGAACATCACACAAATGACATCGTGTACCTCCCACTGGGTCATACTGAAGGCACTTGGTGTCAGGCTAAACCGTTACTGGCACTGCCGGGCTTAACTCCTTGGTTAAGGTGGTGACCACTGGAATTTCCCATTGCAAGAGCACATTCTCCCCTTTATTAAAAGTAATCTGTGGAGTGATAATTTGAGACTTCCCAGGAACATTTTACCCAGTCATATTTGCATCATCTGATGATCTTTACCTCAACCAATTATTTTGAGAGTTATAACCCTCAATATTTTGAGGGTTATAAAACAGCAATTTTCACTTTTTAAATATATATCTATTTTACAGTTTTTAAATGTGTATTTCTGAGAGACAGAGAGAGACAGAGAACAAGCAGGGGAGGGGCAGAGAGAGAGGGAGACACAGAATCAGGAGCAGGCTCCAGGCTCTGAGCTGTCAGCACAGAGCCAGACTTGGGGCTCGAACCCACCATCCATGAGATCACGACCTGAGTCGAAGTCGGACAACAGCAATTTTCTAATTAAACCATTCCTTTTACATTTAATAGCTGGCATCCTTCTGTAAAAATAAAAACAAAAACAGAGCTTTCCTCTTTTATTCTCTGATTTTAAATATTATCATGGAGTCATGAATTTTCATAACTCAATGTATTATAAGGTATTACCATCATTATTTTTTTTAAGTTTATTTATTTATTTAAGTAATCTCTACACTCAACATGGGGCCTGAACCCATGACTCCAGGATCAAGAGTTGCATGCTCTTCCAACTGAGTCAGTCAGGTACCCCTACCATCATAATTTTTGATGTTCAAATTATTCCAGGCTTAGCTAGTTGGTGTCCCTTCAGTTTGGCTTCTGTGTCCTTATGACATGTTCCCATCATTCTCTGATCTTTTTCTTTTTCTTGTTTTTAAGTTTTTTATTTTGAGAGAGAGAAAGCACAAGCAGGGGGAGGAACAGAGAGAGAGAGAGAGAGAGAGAGAACCCCAAGAAGGCTCCACACTGTCCACACAGAGCCTGATGCAGGGCTTGAACTCATGAACCATGAGATCATGACCTGAGCCAAAATCAAGAGGTGGACACTTAATCAACTGAGACCACCCAGGCGCCCCTCTGATCTTTTTCTTAATTTCTGGTCCAGCAAGATACTCAGGCTCATCTTGTACTTTCCTTGAAATTAGCTATTTTTTCAAGGAAACCTGATTCATCTTAGTTGGAAATGATGTATAGAAACCAAGATCTGAGTGGTAGGAGTGTTCACTGCTACTGGAGAGTTTTTGCTCCTATCTCCTTTTTTTTTTTTTAATGTTTATTTATCTTTGAGAGACACAGAGAGACAGAGCATGAGCAGGGGAGGGGCAGAGCGAGAGGGAGACACAGAATCTGAAGCAGGCTCCAGGCTCTGAGCTGTCAGCACAGAGCCTGAAGCTGGGCTTGAACTCACAAACTGTGAGACCATGACCTGAGCCAAAGCCGGACGCTCAACCGACTGAGCCACCCAGGCGCCCCACTCCTATATCCTTCTGATCAATGTACAGAGATAAAGGGAAATGCATGAATACACATACACACACATTTTAATCATGAGTTCAGAAGACTTCTGTGATAGAGCAGCCTTCTAGCAGATCAATATTCCAATAAGAAAAGCTAGAAAAGTTGGGTTTTAAAAAACATCTTTTGGGAAGGAATCAAGGGACTACTGAAGCAGCCAAGACTTGAGAGATCAGATCAAGAAAAAAGAGAGGCTCATTAAGATAAGCCTTACTTTCTGCACATTACTTTTCCCTCAAGATCTTTTCGGCAGAGATCATGAAACAAAGAAGCCGGCAGATCAACTTTAGGTTAACTCATGGGGTTAGGAAGACCAACAATAAAGTTTGGAGTTGCCAAGACTGTTGAGAGACCAAGATCCTAGAGAGATAGGACGTAGAATAGAATCTAACACTTGGATCTAACACTTGGTTTTCTTCTAGAGGCATTTACAGTTTAAGTTGCGCAGACAGAATGAGGCTAAGAAGTCAGGCAGAAAACATCGGCAAGGCAGAGCATTTTTATAACAAGCTCACAGTGCTGGGGAGAGAAAAAGAGGAGGTTATTACCCGTCAAGAAGAAAGAGCTGTAGCAAACAACCCTGATTCTTACGCGGAATTCCTAGAGGCCTACACCCTAGAAGTGGGGGTGAACCAGAGGCAAACCTGGACATATAAAAACTGCAAACTAGCCTTGAGTCAGCAAAGTCTCTAGTTGAAGTAAGCCAATCTGAATCTCTGTTCCCTGCCCAGAAGAGAGGGGTAATCCTCTCTGGAGGAGGATAACATGATCTGGAGCCTCTACAATTTTTCATACATAATTTTGGGCACTCAATCAAAATTTACAGTCATACAAATAAAGACCAGGAGCAATAGAGAGAAGATAGAAACAGAAACACGGGTGATACTGGAGTCATCACACACACACTCTGAAAGAACTGTGATGAAGAGGTTCAAGAAAATACATGGCAAGAGAGAAATTTTCCTCAGAGAACTGGAAACTATAATAAAAAGCCAAATGGGAAGTCTGCAACAGAAAATAAAATAACTAAAACTAAGACCTCCACAGATGGATTTAACAGCAGGTTGGGCAAAGTTGAAAACAGGATTAGTGCATTAAAAGATAGGTCGATAGATAATATCTAGAAAGAAGAATGGAGAGCAGAAAGGATGGAAATGAGACATGGTAGGAAGTGTACTTGGGAGACCCAGGAAAACAAAAGTGAGAGAAGGGGTCAGAAGCAGCGCTCACAGAAGCAGACAAATTTCTTGAGAAACACAATTCAATAAAAAATGACACAAGAATGGGAATGCAAGCTGGTGCAGCCACTCTGGAAAACAGTATGAAGGTTCCTCAAAAAACTAAAAATAGAACTACCCTACGACCCTACAACCAGTAGAGCAATTGCACTACTAGGTATTTATCCAAGGGATGCAGGTGTGCTGTTTTGGAGGGACACATGCACCCCATGTTTATAACAGCACTGTCAACAATAGCCGAAGTATGGGAAGAGCCCAAATGTGTGTATATATATATATATATATATACCATGCCTTCTTTATCCATTCATCCATCGATGTATGTGTGTGTGCACACACACACACACACACAATGTATGTGTATATATATACACAATGTGTGTGTGTGTGTATATATATATATATATATATATATAATGGAGTATTACTCAGCAATCAGAAAGAAGGAAATCTTGCCATTTGTAACTACGTGGATGGAACTGGAGGGTATTATGCTAAGTGAAATTAGTCAGAGAAAGACAAAAATCATATGACTTCACTCATATGAGGACTTGAAGAGACAAAACAGATGAACGTAAGGGAAGGGAAACAAAAATAATACAAAAACCAGGAGGGGGACAAAACAGAAGAGACTCTTAAATATGGAGAACAAATTGAGGGTTACTGGAGGGGTTGTGGGAGGGGGGATGGGCTAACTGGGTAAGGGGCACTAAGGAATCTACACCTGAAATCACTGTTGCACTATATGCTAACTAATTTGGATATAAATTTTAAAAAATAAAAAATAAAAAAATAAAAAAAGTGACACAAGAAGAAAGACTCCTATATGTGTGTAAGAAATGAAACTTCTTATTAAAATCCCCCCGCCAAACAACGAAATCATGCCATTTGCAGCAACGTGGATGGAACTGGAAGGTATTGTGCTGTGTGAAATATGTCAGTCAGAGAAGGGCAGATATCATATATTTTCACTCATATGTGGATCTTGAGAAACTTAACAGAAGTCCATGGGGGAAGGGAAGGGGGAAAAATAGTTACAAACAGCAGGGGAGGGAAGTAAACCATAAGAGACTCTTAAATACAGAGAACAAATTGAGGGTGGATGGGGGGGTGGGGGAGAGGGGAAATGGATGATGGGTATTGAGGAGGGCACTTGTTGGGATGAGCACTGGGTGTTGTATGTAAGCCAATTTGACAATAAATTATATTTTCAAAAACTTAAAAAAAATCCTCCCCCCAAAAACCTCTTAACAAAGTTAAACCTCATACCTAAATGTCTTCACTGATAAGTTCTTTCAAACACTTAAAGAAGAAATAACATTGATCTTACACAAACACTTCCAGAGATCAGAAAAAAGGGATATCTGCCAACATGTTTTATGAAGCCAGCATAAGCCAAAACTTGGGGGAAATTACAAGAAATGAAAATCACAGAACCATAATAATGAAGGGGGCAGGAAGGAACTTTGGAAGGTGATGGGTATGTCTATGGTCTTAATGGTGGTGATGGTTTCACAGGTATATACTTATCCCCAAACTCATCAAGTCATATACATTAAATATGTACAGCTTTCAACATGTCAAATATAACTTAATAAAGTGGTTTAAGAAAGAAATGAAAATTGTAAACAATAATATATATGTATAAATCTAATCCAGTGGTATTTAGCAATGATAATACATCTGTACCATGTGAAGTTTATGAGAAAATCAATTAGTGGAATTTAGCATATTAACAAGAAAAAGCTAGAAAATTATATGATCATTTCAATAGATGCAGAAAAGGCATTTAATAAAATTGTGCTCCCACTTGACTTTAAAAATAACTCACAGCAAACTTGGAAGAAAAGGCAACTTTTTTTAGTCTGAATAAATGTAACTACCAAAAAATTTGTTTTTTATTTGAATTGATACTTTTAAAATTTTTCCTGAGATCAAGAATAAGACAACGATATCTGCTAGCAACACTTCTATTTAACACTGTCCTGGAGGTCCTAGACAGTTAAATCAAGCAAGGAAAACATATAAAAGGCATAAGGAGTCGAAAGGAAGAAATAAAAAACTATCATTGACATGAGGCATGATTGTTTACATAGGAAATCCAAAAGAATCTAAAACAATGAATTAATAAGTGTATTTAACAATGTTGATATAAAGCCAGAGTTTAAAAACCAATTTAATTTATATAGATCAGGATAAGTAAAAAAAAATTGTTTAATATACAGTACCACCTAAAAACAATCAAATACCTAAGAATAAATTTAACAAAAGATATGTAAGATCTTTACACTGAAAACTAGAAAATATTGTTGACAGAAAATTAAAGGAAACCTATGTAAATGTATAAATATACTATATTCATAGGTTAGAGTCTCAATATTGTTAACACTTTTTTTTTGACAGGAAGAAGGATTTATTGGTGGCATGAACAGGGAGGGGGGCAGTGCCGAGGTTCTCATGAGTGTAGAGCCCACCATTTGTCCAAGGGGCCACAATTAAGGATGTATATGACCCCAAAGCCATCTTGGATGAGACACTTTTCAGCCACCATGTCTTCAAATTCATCTATATTAAACTTAGTAAAGCCCCACTTCTTGGAAAGTGGATCTTCTGGCAGCCAGGGAACTTGAACTTGGCCCTGTGTAGGGCTTCAATCACATGCTTCTTGTTCTGTAGCTTGGTACAGATGGACATGATGATTTGGCTAATGTGGACCCTGGCACACCTCATACCTGTCTGGAGCCTAAATTGGTGATAGCGTGAGGTCAGACATCAATGTCTACTGGAAAGGGCTGTCTCCAAGGTCTCTTAGGGCAACCCATACAATCAATAGGCTGCATACACTACCAAGGAGGCTACTGTTTGCAGCCATTGCACACTGGGCCCCCATGAGAAACACTGTTAATATGTCAATTCATCCTTGATTTATAGAGTCAATGAAATCCCAATAAAAACTGCAGCCGATTTGGGGCACCTGGGTGGCTCAGTCGGTTAGGCGACCTACTCTTGGTTTTGGCTCAGGGCATGATCTCATAGTCTGTGGGCTCGAGCCCCATGTTGGACTCTGTGCTGACAGTGCAGAGCCTGCTTGGGATTTTTTCTCTCCCTCTCTCTCTCTGCCTCTCCCCCTCCCCTGCTCACACTCGTGCTCTCTCTCTCTCAAAATAAATAAATAAACTAAAACATTTTTTAAATAACTGCAGCAGGTTTGTTATGAAAACTGACAAGCTGATATTTAAATTTATATGGAAATGCAAAAGTCCAAAGCAACCTTAAAAAACAAAGCTGGAGGAACTTACACAATCAGATATCAAGACCCACTATTCAGCTATAATGAGATAGTATGGTATTGGGGACAGCAAATAGATATGAAACAAAATTAAATATATAGATAAATATATGAAACAAAATTAAAAGTATGGGAGGGGCACCTGGGTGGCTCAGTTGGTTGAGTATCTGACTTCAGCTCAGGTCATGATCTTACTGTTTGTGAGTTTAAGCCCCACATCGTGCTCTCCACTCTCAGCATGGAGACTGCTTTGGCTCCTCTGTCTCCCTCTCTGTCTGCCCCTCCCCCACTTGCTCTCTCTCTCTCTCAAAAATAAACATTAAAAACTAAATTATAAAAAAATAAAAAGTATGGGAACAAACCATAATTATATAATCACCTGATTTTTATATCCTTAGGATATATCCAACTGAGATTGGTCAGAATCAAAATCTACTTGAATTCTGTCTTCTGTGATTAAGTTATCAACCTGATAAAATTAGGAACATTTGTTTTTATATGCATTCAACTTAAGATTTGCTTTTCTTAAATATCTTTTGACTCTACCTTTGGATATGTTAGATATTTACATGGTTCAAAAGTCAAAATTATATTAAAAGAGTACAAATTAAACAATACACTCCTTCATAACCATAAGAAGAAATCACAAGGGCGCCTGGGTGGCTCAGTTGGTTAAGCGTCCGACTTCAGCTGGGGTCATGATCTCATGGTTCATGGGTTCAAACCCTGCATTGGGCTCTGTGCTGTCAGCTCAGAGCCTGAAGCCTGCTTCGGATTCTGTGTCTCCCTTTCTCTCTGCCCCTCCCCTACTCATTCTCTCTCTCTCTCTCTCTCTCTCTCTCTCTCTGACTCTCTCTCTCTCTCTCAAAAATAAACTTAAAAAAATTAATTTAAAAAGAAGAAATTACAAAGAAAATTGCAAAATACTTTGAGATGAATGAAAATAAACACAACATAGCAAACTTATAAAGTACACCTAAAACAGTGTTTAGATGAAAATTTATAGCTGTGAAGACCTATATTAAAAGAAGATCTCAAACCAATAACCTCATCTTCCAACTTAAGAAACAAGAAGAGAAAGAGCAAACTAAACCTAAAGCAAGCAGAAGGAAGGAAACAATACAGATTAGAGCAGAAATGAATAGCAAGTTGAAAATAGTGATCAATGACACTAAAGGTTGGTTCTCTCAATAGGTCAACCGAACTGACAAATTTTTAACTATACTGACCAACCAAAAAGAGAGAAGACTGAACTTATTAAAATCATAAATGAAAGAAGGAACATTATTATCAACCTTATAGAAATAAAAAAAGGATACATAAATAAAAAGAATACTATAAACAATTAGATGCCAAAAACTTAGATAACTTAGATGAAAGGGATAAATTCCTAGAAAGGTACAAATTACTGAAACTCAAGAAGAAATACAAAAATCCAAATACACCTTTAAAAAACAGAGGTTCTACCCTATGACCCAGCAATAGCACTGCTAGGAATTTATCCAAGGGATACAGGAGGACTGATGCATAGGGGCACTTGTACCCCAATGTGTATAGCAGCACTCTCAACAATAGCCAAATTATGGAAAAAGCCTAAATGTCCATCAACTGATGAATGGATAAAGAAATTGTGGTTTATATACACAATGGAATACTACGTGGCAATGAGAAAAAATGAAATATGGCCTTTTGTAGCAACGTGGATGGAACTGGAGAGTGTGATGCTAAGTGAAATAAGCCATACAGAGAAAGACAGATACCATATGGTTTCACTCTTATGTGGATCCTGAGAAACTTAACAGAAACCCATGGGGGAGGGGAAGGAAAAAAAAAAGAGGTTAGAGTGGGAGAGAGCCAAAGCATAAGAGACTGTTAAAAACTGAGAACAAACTGAGGGTTGATGGGGGGTGGGAGGGAGGGGAGGGTGGGTGATGGGTATTGAGGAGGGCACCTTTTGGGATGAGCACTGGGTGTTGTATGGAAACCAATTTGACAATAAATTTCATATATTAAAAAAAAAACAGAGGTTCAATTAGTAATTTCAACACTATCCCCAAACAAAAGCCCAGGTCTAGATAGCTTCATTGAGTTTCATAATCTCTTCCAGACAACAGGAGAAGAGGGAAGTCTTCTCAACTCATTCTATGAGGCCTTTATTACTCTGATATCAAAAGCAGACATAGCCCTTTCATGAAGATGGTACCGAAAGTGAAGAAGGAGGCCCCTGCCCCTCCCAAAGGTGAAGCCAATACTCTGGTTTCTCTTCAGATCGTATAAATCTTTCACCTTTTACCAAAGCTGAAGCCAAGGCAAAGGTTTAGAAGGCCAAGAAAGTGGTGCTGAAAGGTGTCCACAGTCACAAAAAATATATATCCACATGTCACTTACCTTCCGATGACCCAAGACACTGTGTCTCTGAAGGCAGCCCAGATATCCTTGAAAGAACACCCCCAGGAGAGACCAGCTTGACCACTATGCCATCATCAAGTTCCTCCTGACTACTGAGTCAGCCATGAAGAAAGTGGAAGGCAACAACAACACACGTTCATGGTGGATGTCAAGACCAACAAGTACCAGGCTGTGAAGCTGTGAAGCTCTATGGCATTGATGTGGCCAAGGTCAACACCTTGATCAGGATCATTGGAGAAAAGAAGGCATATGTTTGACTGGCTCTTGACTATGATGCTTTGGCTGTTGCCAACAAAACTGGATCATCTAAACTGAGTCCAGTTGGCTAAATCTGAATTTTTTCATGATAAAAAAAGACACAGACATCACAATAAAAAAGATGACAGACCAATATCCATTATGAATATAGGCACAAAAATTCTCATCAAAGTACCAAATCCAGCAGTATATAAAAAGGATTATACACCTCACTAAATGGGATTTACCTCAAGAATGCAAGGTTGGTTCAACATACGAAGATCAATCAATGTAATATGCCATATCAATAAAACAAAGTGAAAAACCACATGATAATCTTGATAGACACAGAAAAAGCATTTGACAAAATCTAACACCCCATCGACAATAAACTAGGAATAAACTAGGAATAAAAGGAATCTTTCTCAACCTGATAAAGGACATCTACAAAAACTGCACGCTGTACTCAAAGATGAAAGACTGGATGTTTCTCCTAAAGATCAGGAACAGGAAAAAGCTGCCCATTCTTTCCACCTCTATTCAATGTTATACTGGAGGTTCTAGAAGGGGCAATTAACCAATAAAAGAAATAAAAAGCATTCATATTAGAAAGGAAGAAGCAAAACCATACTTTCTATCTCTGTCTATACATAGAAGATATTATCTTTTATATATATAATAGTAAGTAATCTGCTAAAAATAACTATTAGAACTAATAAATGAGTTCAGCAAGGTTTTAGGAGACAAGATCAATATACAAATATCAACAGTATTTTTATTCACTAGCGATAAAAAATAAGAAAATGAAATTAAGAGAACAATTTCATTTACAATAGCAACAAAAAAGTAAAATCCTTAGGAATAAAACTAACCAAGGAGATACAGGACTAGTTCACTGAAAGCTTTAAGGAAATAACTGTGAAAGATATTAAAGACCTAAATAAATGAGATTGTCTTGGGATTGGAAGACTTAATATTTTAATATGGCAGTACTCCCCAAAATGATCTTCAGAGTCCATGAAATCCTTACCCAAATCCAAGCTGCCATTTTTACAAAAATTAATAAGCAGACACTATAGCTCAAATGGAAATACAAGGGGTCTGGAAAAGTAAAAGCAATCTGAAAAGGAAAAAAACAGTTGGAAGACTCACACTTCCTAACCAAAACTCACTATAAAGCAAGAGTAATCAAAACAGTGTGGTACAGGGGCACTTTAGTGGCTCAGTCGGTTAAGCCTCTGACTCTTGATTTTCCCTCTGGTCATGATCTCACGGTTCCATGAGTTTGAGTGCTGTGGCAGGCTCTGCACTGACAGTGCAGGCCCTCCTTGGGATTCTCTCTCTTCCTCTCTCTTTTCCTCTCCCCCATTCATGCTCACATGCTACCTCTCTCTCTCTCTCTCTCTCTCTCTCTCTCTCTCTCTCAAAAATAAATTGATTAGTATTTAAAAAATTTTTTTTTTAATTTTTTTTTCAACGTTTATTTACTTTTGGGACAGAGAGAGACAGAGAATGAACGGGGGAGGGGCAGAGAGAGAGGGAGACATAGATCGGAAACAGGCTCCAGGCTCTGAGCCATCAGCCCAGAGCCTGACGCGGGGCTCGAACTCACGGACCGCGAGATCGTGACCTGGCTAAAGTCGGATGCTTAACCGACTGCGCCACCCAGGCGCCCCTAAATTTTTTTAATTAAAAAATTTTTTAAGTTTATTATTTTTTAAATATAATTTATGGTCAAATTGGCTAACCTACAGTGTGTACAGTGTGCTCTTGGTTTTTGGGGTACATTCCTGTGGTTCATTGCTTACATACAACACCCAGGGCTCATCCTAACAAGTGCCCTCCTTAATGCCCATCACCCATTTTCCCCTATCTCCCACCCCCCCATCAACCCTCAGCTTGTTCTCTGTATTTAAGAGTCTCTTATGGTTTGCTTCCCTCCCTCTCTGTTTGGAACTATTTTTTCCCCTTCCCTTCCCCCATGGTCTTCTGTTAAATTTCTCAAGTTCCACATATGAGTGAAAACATGGTATCTGCCTTTCTCTGACTGACTTACTTCACTTAGCATAATACCCTCCAGTTCCATCCACTTTGATATTTTTTAAAAAGACAGTGTGGTATAGACATAAGGATAGAAATAAAAGATTAATGGAATAGAATTGAGAGTCTAGAAATAAATACATTCATGGTCAATTGATTTTCAACAAGAGTGACAAGACAGTCAAATTGGGAAAGGATAGTCTTTTCAAAAAACGGTGCTGGGACAACTGCATACCCACATGCAAAACAATGAATTTGAATTGAACCCCCGCCTCATACCATATAGAACAATAATCTCAAAATGGATCATATACCTAAATGTAAGGGGTAAAAGTATAAAAGCCTTACAAGAAAACTTACGAATAAATTTTTTGACATTGGGTTAGGTAATGCATTCTTAAATATGACACCAAAAGTACAAGCAACCAAATAAAAATCAACAAATTAGACATTGTCAAAATGAAAAACTTTTGTGCCTCAAAGGATACTATCAAGACAGTGAAAAGACAACCTTATGGAACCTTTCCTTAAGAGGAGAAAATATTTGCAAACCATGTACCTGATTAGAGACTTTTATCCAGAATACATAAAGAAGTCTTATAAGTCAAGAGTGAAAAGACAACCCAATTAAAAACTTGGCAAAGGATCTGAATAGGCTTTTCTCCAAAGAGGATCTAGCATTGACCAAAAACACCTAAGAAGATGCTCAACTTCAACAACCACATGGGAAATGCAAATCAAAACCACGGTGCATTACCACTTCATACGCACTAGAACGGTTATAGTCAAAAAGACAGAAAATGACAAATGTTGGTGAGAATTTGGAGACACTGGAACCCTTATGCATTGCTAGTTTGGCAGTTCTTCAACAGTAGTACCATATGACTCAGCAATTCCAGGTATATACTAGATATATACTCAAGAGAGATGAAAAAGTTGTACATGAAAGTTTGTAAGTTCATTGTTCATAATAGCCCCAAATTGGAAGCAACTCAAATGGCCACGAAACTAATGAATGGATAAACAAAATGTGGTATATCCATACAGTGGAATATTATTGAACTATTAAAAGGCATGAAGTACTGACACATGCTACAACCCGGATGAACCTTGAATATACTCAGTGAAAGAAGCCAGACACAAAAGGCTGCATTTATAGGAAGTATCCAGGATAGACAAATTCATAGACACGGAAAGTATATCAGTTGTTGCCAGGGGCTGGGGAAGGTAAGTCAAAAGGGTAAGTGTTAATAGGTATGGGGTTTCTTCTGGGGTTGATGAAAATATTCCGGGTTAGATGGTGGTTATTATGAAAAACTTTGTGAATGTACTAAAAACCATTGAATTGTACACTTTAAAAGGGTGAACTTTATGTATTGAATTATATCTCAGTAAGGCTATTTAAGAATACCATGCTAAGAGATACTCAGAATTCTTACCCTCATCCATGTTTCCTTTACCCTATTTCTACCCACCCCTTCTATGTAATCATTTTTCTTAGTTTCCAGTTTATCCTTATGTGTCTTTTTGTAAAAATAAGTATATATTCTCATTCCCTTTTCTTTCTTACACAAAAGGTAGCATATTATATAAACTCTCTTGTACCTTGCATTTTTCACTTAATAATATAGCCAGGAAATCACTGTACATCAGCTTGTAGGGATCTCCCTTACTCTTTCTACAGATGCACGGTAGTGCATCGACTGGTCCCTTGTGAATGGTCAGTGAGGTTGTTTCCAATATATTGCTACTACAAATAATGCTGCAATAAATAACCTCGTACCTATGTTGTTTTGCATTTGTGGAGGGATATCTTCAGGCTAAATTCCTAGAAGTGAGACTTCTGTGTCAAGGGATAAAAATCTTGCTAAACCTTTCTCCACAGGAGTCATTTGATAATGATTCCATACTCCCACAAGCAATGTTTGAGAGCAGCTGTTTCTACAGAGTGCTGCTCACAGAATGTGATGCCAAGCTTGCCAAAACTCCTCCATCCTCACTCTCAACTAATGATGTTGCTTCCTACGTAACTGAGAAAACCAGAGCAATAAGAACTTCCAGAGACTCCCACTGCCACAGCCTTTGTTGTCTCTCTGCCTCCTTGCCTTTTATTGTAGATGAGTCTTGCTTGCCCGTGTCTAACGCCACTTCTGCATCAGGTCCCTCCACCCTCATCTGCTGAAGCACATGACCCTGACAATTTTACAACCTCTCTCCTACATCATCAATGTTTTACTCTGTACTGGATCATTCGCCTCAGCATACAAATATGCTCTTATTTCTCCCATGAGAGACAAAGACTTCTTTTAGGGCAAAGACACTTGAACAACATAGAGATGGGAAGGGGGAGGCAAAAAGTATACCTTCTGCTCTTAATGAAGAAATGGAAACATTCTCTGTTAATGATTTTGAAGTACATTCACCTGATAATAATGCTTTCACCAGTGGCTCTCAAATTTTAGTGCGCAGCAGAATCACACTGAAGGACTTGTTAAAGCACAGATTTCTGACTCTGTACGTCTTGGGGTGTGTGGGGGGGGTGCTAACACTGGCATTTCTAACATATCTCCCAAGTGATACTGATCTTGCTGTTCAAAACCTCACTTTCAAAACCTCTGCTTTACTTCCTCTTTTTCCATTTGACACGTCATGTCTTCATTCAACACGATCTGCATTAATTGTGCCTTTGTCAATAAACTTCAAATGGGGAAATACCTTTTTTTTCCAATTATGAAATACATTACCTTAAGAAAACCACACTTCTCTTTAAATTTTTTTTTCAACATTTATTTATTTTTGGGACAGAGAGAGACAGAGCCTGAACGGGGGAGGGGCAGAGAGAGAGGGAGACACAGAACCGGAAACAGGCTCCAGGCTCTGAGCCATCAGCCCAGAGCCTGACGCGGGGCTCGAACTCACGGACCACGAGATCGTGACCTGGCTGAAGTCGGACGCTTAACCGACTGCGCCACCCAGGCGCCCCAAGAAAACCACACTTCTCTTTATCTCAGTCCCCACCACCTACCAACCACTCAACCTACCAACCAATCAACCACTGCTTGATTTCTTTGTTCCTGTCTGAAACAAAACCTCTCAAAAGAGTTGCCTATATCTGTTATCTCTAATTCCTCTACTTAGTCTTTCTTAAACTCATTTGAAGCAGGCTTTCACTCCATCCACTCCACCACACTGCCCTCATCAAATTCTACAATGACCTCGGAATTGACAAGCCTTCAAGTGTAAGCTCTCATCTTATCGACCTATTCGCAGCATTTGGCCGTGGATCACATCTTGTTCAGTAGCACAACCTGTGCCTCCTGTCAGTGCCACCCTGAACCCCTCCTCTTCTGCTCTACTTTTTACTTTTTTCTATAGTATTTATTACATTCTAACATACCACATATTTTACTTATTATGCATATTATTTCTTCTCTTTTTAACACATGCTATGTTCCAAGGAGAAATGGAAAGAATGCTCTTCTCTCCATAGGACCCCTGCCTAGTCTATGGGGCCAATCAGAGGAACAGACACTCTACTCACCAGTGATCACTAAGATTCTGCCCCCAGTGGCCAGACACACACCTAACCAGGCCCCAGGCCTGATGTAATGAACCAATGAAAATGGATGTCTAGATATATCTAAATCTTAGTTTTCACTCAGATAAAAACTGCTACATATAAAATGAGGTGACTGGGGGTGCTTAGGTGGCTCAGTTAGTTAAGCATCCAACCCTTGATAATGGCTCAGGTTGTGATCTTGCAGTCATGGGACTGAGCCCTGCATCAGGATCCATGCTGAGAGTGGAGCCTGCTTGGGATTCTTTCTCTTCCTTTCTCTCTCTCCACCCCTCCCCTGCTCACACACTCTTTCTCTCTCAAAATTAAATAAATAAATAAATAAATAAATAAATAAGGTGGTTGGATTACACAATTTTTCGTCTTTTCTAATTCTAAATGTTATTACATTTAAACTTAGCTTAGACAGTTAAAGTCCATTTTCCAATGAACTAGTCATTTTTAATGCTTATTCCAAGTATGAATGACCCTCTATTTTAAAAAAAAATTGTAAGTCAAATTGTCTAAAAGCTGTTCTGTAACCAATTTTATCATGAATATGCATCCCATGTCTGTCTATACAGAGTGAAGGGCTTAACATTCTGACTGATCAATCATTCAGTTCATTAGGTGATTTTTTTTCACCCTTCAGTGAATCAACTGGTCATTGACTAAACTGTCAAAATAAACCAGTTGTAGAAGAATGTTTTGGAATGTCATTTCTCTAACTGCAGCAAGACACTTTGGCTTATATAACAGTGAAGATGAACAAGGCTTTTCAGGCTATATTTACCTTTTCATTGTCTAACACATTACTCAGGAAGACACACAGATGTGTCAGCCAAACCTCTTCTCCCAACCATGGGGCTCAACTAAGACAAAGTAGACAGAATATCTGGGAGTCCTGTTGGCTTTTCCTGGGTGATGTTAGTCTATAAGACCTAATTTTTAAAAATTTTATTTTGAAATAATTATAGATTCACAGGAAGTTGCAAGGATAGAACAGAGGATTCCCACATATCCATCACCTAGTTTTCCCCAGTAGGTACATCTCATTTGGCTACAGTGCAATATCAAAACCAGGAAATTAACATTGGTACAACGTGTGTGCATGGTTCTTTCATTTTTTCACATGTGTTGGTTCACTGTTACCATCACTGCAATTCAGATACAGAACTATTCCATCACCTCAAAGATCTCCCTAGTGCTACTCCTTTATATTTATACACACCCACTCCTCTCTATGTAACCTGTGTTTAACTCTTAAAAGACTAAACTGCCTCAGACGGGATTTCCCTATTGTGACACATATATACCTAAAAATTCCAAGAGCAGATCTCCATCATTTTCACGACCAAGAAATCCCTGACAACTCATCAAAGCTGTTTTGAGTCTGGACTCACAGCTATTTATTTGCTTTATTACCATAAAAAGAAAAAAAAAACCCGACATATATCAGAGCCTTTCTAAGAATATTTAACATTCAAATATATTTTAGTTAACTTGTCCTGGTTGAAGCATAGATTTTACAAAATCCCCTTAGTAAGCGATTGTTTAAAATGCCTGCTCCAAGGACCTAGTTGCATGCTCAATAAGACAATGCAATCTGGATCCAAGGCTCTGAGGAATAACAGTTGATCACTTTCTCTCTCCAGTGTGAGAGAAGTCATACAATGTGAAAAAAGAGAAAGAGATATGGGTCATAAATGTTTAAAATACAAACCCTCTCACTACAATGGAAACATTCCCTCTGTGCTACTTGTCCCAATCTTCACCAGTTTGCTTTTCCTACCCTACCATCCTTCCCCTTTTCCAAACTGCTCAACCTCAGATTTTTCTCCCCTACCCACAATAATCCACCTTCAAAAGACACTGAAGTCATTTATGTCTGTAGAAATTCTATTAGCTGTCTCAAAATTTTCAAAGACATGAATACATGACATATTTTGTAATAAAAACAGTACTCAACTATACAGTTATGTAATCTTTTTCACTCTACACATGAACATTTTCCCATGTCATTAAACATTTCATTATTCTTAAAGGTTCAATAAGGAGAATTCTGACAAAAGAGCAGATTGAGCTGATGTAGATCCATACCTTATGCTAAAAATATCTAGGAATATTGGATAAAATATAATACCCAAACAAATTTTAGTACATAGACTAGCTTGAAAGCAAAGTAAATTTCCAGGGGTTATAAGGGGAAAGAAGAAATCAGAGCCATAGCTAAGGTGGCTGTCTTGGGTTTAGCATGGAAAGTCTTGCATCCAAGAAAACCCCTCAGTTCTGGACAATCAGAACAGTGGTTATCCTTGCTCGGAGCAATAAGTAAAGGGAAACTGATATGCAATGGACTTGTTATGGACTCTAGGTGCTGGATATAGCACTCTTAACTGTTTTACTAGTCCCAATTGTTTGTTAATTCTCTTGTATTTTCTACGTAAATGATGACACTGTATGCAAATGACAGATTTCCTCATCTAGTCTTTAAAAGATATGTTTCTTTTTTTATTAAAGAAAATGTTTTAATATTTATTTACTTATTTTGAAAGAGAGAGATGCAGGGAAGGGACAGAGAGAGAGAGAGAGAGAGAGAGAGAGAGAAGGAGAGACAGAATCCCAAGCAGGCTCCACACTCAGCCCGAAGCCTGACGCAGGGGGTTCCATCTGATGACCAGGAGATCATGACCTGAGCTGAAATGAAGAGCCGAATGGCTTAACTGACTGAGCCACCTAAGCTCCCCTAAAAGAGATTTGTTTCTATTAAATGATTTCTTTGGCTAGATCCTCTAGTATTATATTAAACAGCAGCTTTATGGGGTGGGGGGCAGGCTGGCTCAGTTCGTGGAGCGTGTGGTACGACTCTTGATCTTGGGGTCATGGGTTTAAGCCCCATGTAGGGGGTAGAGTTTACTTAAACAAAACAAAAACAAAACAAAATAGTGGCTGTGACACCAGGCTTCGTTGCCCTGTTCCTGACCTTAAAGGGAACACCTCTAAGTTGTCTTCATCAATACTTACTGTTTATTGGATTTACTTTTAAAAGGTTAAGGGAGTTTCCTTCTATTTCTAGTTTTCTAAGGTTTCTTTAAATCATAAATGGGTGTTGATATTTGTCAATTGCTTTCTTCTGTACCTTTTCAGAAAATCATGTAATTTTTCTCCTTCAGTTCATTAATGTAATTATATTCTTATGCATTTGAGGATTGGAACATCCTTGTACTCCTGGAACAAATACACCATTGGTTTGTATACGCGTGCGCGGGCGCACACACAAACACACACACAACTTGTAGGATTTTTGTATCTATGTCCTTAAGTTAAATTGGTCTCTTGTATTCTCTAATATATTCTTGCGCTATCTTCTTCTGGTCATGGTATCCATAGCATACTAGCTTCATAAAAGTGATGAGCAGCTTTTTCTGTTATTCTACTTTATGGATCAATTTGTGTACGATTGGGATTATGTGTTCTTGAAATTTCAGTAATATTCATCTTTAAAATATTAATCTTTAAAAATTGTTGACTCCCCATTGTTGACTCTGGGAACAATGAGGGGAAACTAAAGAGTGCAAACCCTTACCCTAATCATTCTGCCATCTGTAGGCCCTGGCCATTGCCTACATTTCCCTTCAGGTACTGACCTTGCCATAAAGCTTTTAAAGATAGATTTTTAGTTGCTAAGTTTGACACGGAGTTCCATTAACTTCTCTATCACTTTTTGGGCATTGGTAAGGGTGAAGGTTGGGGAGGGATCCATATATGATAACTCAATTTGCCATATATGACAACTATTCCTGAAGGCTGGTTTCATGGGCATACAACCTGTGCAGTCATACACAGGCCCAGCTCTTAAAAAGGCCCTGTGCTTGGTTAATGTTCTGCTGTCACCATTTTGAAATTATTTATTATTATTATATATTATTATTATTATTAATCTCTACACCCAATGTGGGGCTTGAACTCATGACCCCGAGATCAAGAGTTGGTGCTTTTCTGAGGCACCTGGGTGGCTCAGTTGGTTAAGCGTCTGACTCTTGATTTTGGCTCAGGTCACGATCTCACAGTTTGTGGGTTCGAGCCCCGCACTGGGCTCTCTGCTGTCAGTGCAGACAGAGCCTGCCTCAGATTCTCTGCCTCCCTCTCTCTCTGCCCCTTCCTCACTCACACTCTCTCTCTCCGTCTCTCAAAAATAAACATTTTAAAAAATTAAAAATTAATAATTGCAAAAAAAAGCTGGTGCTCTTCAGACTGAGCCAGCCAGGCATCCCACCTTCTTGAAATTCTTAAGAACTGTAAACATGAAGCCCTGTGTTTTCATTTTGTACTAGGCCCCACACATTTTAGAGCTAGTCTTGCTATTCCTAAACAATTTTCCATTAAGTCCTAAATATTTTCCAAGTAAGTTTCACCTCCCTCTGCTCTTTCTACCCTGAAGTTACAACCCATGTACAGCTACATTTTTTTGGCAAGCCCTCTGGCTGAAATCTGAGGCAGGCAGGAGCTAACCCACATATTACAGCTTGGTGTGAGGCTTTAAATTCAGCCTGGCAATCCCATAGTAAGTATTATCAGTTTTCCTAGTCCTCCCAAGGGAAAGTTGTGCATCATTTAGACCATAGTCAAGAAATATTTACAAAATTCCATAATGAATAAAACATGTATTCTTATACTTTAAAGAAGACATTTTATGTCTTCCATTGTCCATGATGTTGATATCTAAGAGAGATCTTTTCCTCATTTTCCAAACTACTGAACTTTACATCTATCCAGATCTCTACCAATGTCTGGTTGGCCACAGGCTAAGGAGAAAGAGCTTTGTTTTGACCATTTGGTCATTCTTGGTTTAAAGTCTCAATGTCTCTGTGGAGTTGGGGAGAAAGTGTATCACCTCTGATTTTAAAGCAGTCACCCTAATCAGTTTAAGTTTAGGTTCTGTATCAGAAGTACTTCTTCTGTAGCTAGTGTCTTTTCATTTGGAACAGATACGGTAATGGCTTCAGGGAAATGACTCTGTGACTATTAAAGTCTGCATATTAGTCACACGCTTATGACCTACCAATCTACCTCTTATAGGACCTGGTCACCCATGTCAGACATGATTTAGTAGTGTATCAGGCACTGGTGTTGGAGATAGCATTCTGAACAACCTTATATCCTTCCTACTCTTGTGAGGATCCTTTTGGCTTTTAATCTTTAATAACAACAACCCACAATCGCTTCAACTTCTCATCTCAGGGCCAGCATTTATTCTGCATATCTAGTTGTTTGACCGCCACTCTAAACTCACATTCTTTCCCCTCACATTACCGCTTAATGGTAATCTCTGTCAGTGTCCCCTGCAACCCAGTTTCTAATCTGTCAGAGAATAGTTGCAGACATTCCTATCTGTAGCTCTCAAAGTACTGCATCAGACTATGTTTGTATTCACAGATTGCCCCTGCTTTTACTAAAATTTCAATCTTACATTCTAAATTATTTGTTTCCTTATGAGTTGTTTTATTACTTCCTATTTCTACCCAGAGAACTTCTTTGGTTGGTCTTTTTCATTTAGTTTTCCCTAAATGCAGCTCTTAAATTTTAGAGCAGCAGTACCAGATTCTTGGGGAATGGCTTTAAAAGCAACCACTTGTTTACTAAACTCTAGTCATCATTTGTTGTAGTTTAGCTTGGCTTTTTTCCTAAGACTTCCGTTTGCCTTGGAAGCACCCATAATCATAGCAAAAGTGAAGAATACCACAAAAATATTTTGTTTCCAATCCAATCATACAATAGGTATTTTATTTCTTGAGCACCTAATACGTGCCGGACACTGTCCTAGGCACTTGGGATGTATCCCTGAACTGAACACATAAAACTCCCTGCCCTAGGAGAGCTTATATTCTGGCAGGGGAAGCATAATAAATGAGAAGGATAATAAATAACTAAATTATATGGTGTGTTCACAGGTGATAAACGCAATGGAAAAAACAGAACAGGATAAATTGGGGGTCAGAAGGACAGGTTGAAACTTCCCCACACCCCCAGCCTTTACATTCCATGTTCTTCTACTCCCCTATCTTGAAGATTTTCTCCCTATCCTAAACTACCAATCAATTACTATACCATTGTTCCTCTGACTCCCTTCACAGCCAAATTTCTTCAACAAGCTGTCCACACTTTCACTTTCTCACTTCCCAGTCACTATGCAACTCAAACTTACCTAGTTTCTGCTCCTACCTACCTCATCACTGAAATTGCTATTGCCAAAGTCACCAATGATTTCCATGTTGCCAAATCCAGTGGAAATGAATCAGAATTTTGATACCGTTGATCATTCCCTCTTCCTTGAAACATGCCAGCCTCTTGGAATTCATTACACTGCTCTGTAGGGGAGCAAAATTTGGCACCCTAAAATGTGTCTCTTTGGCATGCAGATTATTTTAGGCTGATTATTTTTAAGAAACAGAAGGCTCATTGTTTTTTGTTGTGTTTTTTTTTTTTTTTTTGCCTTCCTGCTAACTGCCTAAAAGAATTTAGATAGAGGACCTGCTCCAGAAAGGGAGCTATTACCATAGATAACTATAGTATAATATGAACTAGGTGTGGCAGCCAGGGAGGATCCTAACAAAATCTGTTTGTTAAAATTTCTCTCCATATCCCATTGTTTTTGTATGGCCCAGAAAACATTTATTGACCCAACATTTATTCTTTTTCATCTACCTGTCAATTATCTTCTTCCCTTTGAAGTCCCAGACTCCTACCACATTTCTCTGTAGCTCTGAATGGCGTATAAGCCTCAATTGTCTGACTATCTATAGGCCTCAAATTCTTTATGGAGCCTCTGTATGTATATAATTAAATTTTATTTCTCCTGTTAATTTGTCTCGTGTCAATTTAATTCTTAGACCAGCCAAAAGAATTTTGAAAAGTATAGAAAAACTTTTCCTCCCCAACAGCACTCTCCTGCTTTTCTTCATACTTCTCAGGTCTCTCTGATAATCTTTTAAATGCTTGTGGTCCTCTACAGTTTATTCCAGTCCCTTCTTTTTTTATTCTTCCTGGTTGAAATCATGATTTCAATTATCATCTCTATATTGATGGTTCCTAACCTTTTATATCCAGCCAGACCTTTTCCCTGAGCTCCAGACCCATAGATTTATATATAACTGGCTACTAGTTATATATAAACTATATACAACTGCCTACTAGTCATCTGTACCTTGATGGTCCATAAGCACTTCAAACAGCCTATCCCCAAACGATTCATCTTCCCCTGCCAAACCTGCCCTTCCTCTCATTGCCCCACCTCACTGAATAGAAGGTGAATAACAACATGAAATCTCTGCCTTAACACCAACCAAAGTATATCTTGATAACATAACCCAAGTTGCAAAAATCACTACATAGGACCTGAAATGCCACCAGTGCTTTTCATACATTTTTTTTTAATTCTGTAGAAACTAGTTTTAATAAGAAGAATTCAGATCCTGGTTTGATGCACAAAAACAGAACTATCAACTTTATTTCATATTTGTAAGTAAACATGACAAAAATAAGAACAAATTTTTGTCTTTCTAAAATGCTCCATCAGGTTGAGATGACTGGGACAGTCTCTTCTGCTTGGAATGGTTTGTATTCTTCTCAGTGGGAAAAGAATGCTACAGGAAAAAAGTAAAGTAGAGTTAAACAACTCGAAAGGACTAGTATACATACATCACACTTTGTTAGAACTGGAAATGACTGCAACAGAGTTCTCAAACTGTATTCAACGTTATGTTTAACTTATGTATTTTCAGTTTGCCAGTGTACTATCTGTGAAGTGTAAAGACAAAATACACCGTGGCAAATACAATGAAAATTTCTGAATAACAAAGTGAACTTCCATGCCCCAGTAAATGGCACACAGAGATTGTTTGGTCTATTTATGTCATATATGTGTGTCTGTGTGTGCATACATATGCACATGCATGTGCTGCATTAAACTTATACAAAGCAGTAATATATAGGTATGTATAATCATATACACGTATGATTATTATTATATATACTTATGTATTACCTTACATAAATCATTTTATATATATATATGTATATACACACATATATATAAATATAAACTGCCTTGTTGTAAGGATTTCAATTCTTTTTAGATAAGTCACATTTCCTATTCATCTAGTCCAAACTTCTCATTTTGCAGCTTGGTGAACTGAAGCCCAGGAAAGCTAAGGGAGTTGCCCAAGCTCCCATGGTACAAAATGACAGAATTGAGAGTAAAACGAGAGTCTCCTGACACTAAGATCAACAGTCTATTATTCCACTCCTCTCCTCTGCAACTGAGGCTAGAAATTAACAATTTAAATTTGAGTATTGTATTATAATTTTCAAAGCATCTTCACATACATTATATTGTTTAAGCTACACAAAAAATTTCAGCTGATGGTATCAAGTTGCTGATAGGTTAACTTACTTGCCCGTGAAAATGCCACTAGTTAGTGGCTTGAGTCTCCTGACCGCCATTCCAATATTCTATTCCCCAAAGTATACCTCTTTTCTTACCAACCATTTTATTTTTAGTTGGATCTTCATAATTACTTTGGGAGGTGGAAACACAGGCCAAGCCTGGGGGAATCTGTAAGCCTGAGGGCCAGGTAGTCCCTGGCGTATGATTCTGGGATCCACTCTCTCAATCACTTATGATACTGAATTATTTAAGTTTGAGAAACAGAGAGCTGAAACTAACAGCTAGAATCCAGGATTCAATTGCAGATCTGTCAGATTCCTGAACCTCCTTCCCCCAGATATGTACCATGGTCAATACATATGGGGAACTATAACCATTGTTATTTAGCAAAGGTATCTTTCATGGATCCTCAGAGTCAAAGCAAGAAGATTCCATTTGTTTCTTCTGAAGGGCTGAACCAAATAATGTTGTACCCAAAACAACTTGGCACACTTCTTGCCCACCTTCCTGCATCCAAATATCCCTAGTGATAATATGGTTTCAGAACCTGATAATTCTGTGGTCTAAACATTTGTCGGGTAAAAAAATATATACATCATTGAACCAAGATGGTGGTAACAATAATCAAATATTAAACACTTCAATTTTATACCTACCGCCAGTTACCTTTGTTCTCTCACTGCTTTCCACCACCTAAACTATACTCATCTTCTGCTGCTGTCCCTAGCATCTCAGCATCCTTCTTTAGTTTCTTTTTTTGTTTCTTCACACCCTTTCCAATTTTGTTGACTTTCCTTCCTAAAGGATTGGCCCATTTGCTGTAAAATTAAAAGTTCAAAGTGAAACCTTGTTCCTCAACAGTGATAGAACAATAACAATGGTGGGTTCTAAAAGAAAACAATGATGGGGTACAGGGAAAAGGCTAGTTACCCACATAACTCTTTTTACACATTCCCACCTGACCGCTTAACTCACCATATTCGGCAAATCTGATAGAAAACATTGTACCTGGCTCACTCATATTTATCATTGTCACCATTACTATCACTCTGTATAGCGTCATTTTGATCATTTGATCCTCCACAACAGGAATGCTGTCCTACCTTCCCTCTGCTGACATCAATGTTACTCACCCTTCAAGACCTAGCTTCTATGTTATTTGCCTAGGTAGCCTTCCCTTTTATTCCTAGCTTATAGGGATTCTTCCCTCCTACGAATATCAAAACTAAATAGTAATAGCTCATATTATATTATCTTCTACAACTTTAAAAGTTTGCACTTTTACTCACTATTGCGATCATTTGGAATTCAATCTTGTACTTCCTTGAATTTGTACAGTCAGGGTTGGGGGTGCCAGAGAGCCGATATATCACAGGCTAAGAACTTGGCCAGGTGTTTTACATACTTGATCTCACTTAATCCTCACAACAACCCTATAAGATGGATATTGTGTTTCCTGCTTTCCAAATAATTAAGCTGAGGCTTGGAGAAGTAAGATAACTCACCCAAGGTCACACACAGATAGTAAATGGAGATGCTAGCATTTGAACTAAGGTCTGTTTGACTCTAAAATGCACTCTTTCCATTAGACCACTGCAGCATTAGCAGATAATGACTAATAACAAGTGTGATAGACTTCTCCATGTGCCAAGACCTGTGTATAAGCACTTCATGTGCAGGATCTTATTTAATCTTCATGATGACCTGATGAGGCATTTCCATTTTTCAGGTGGGGAAACTGAGGCACTGAGACGGGAAGTAACTTGCATGAGGTCATCAGAATACTCTTTGGTGGTGCCAGGATTCAAATCCAGACCTTCCTAAATCTAAAAAGCAATCTCTCATTCACTATGCAAACCTGTCCCTTTCCCCCCTCAGAGCTTGGAAATAACTTCAGGCTAGAGCTTTACCTTGTAACTTTATATATCCCAGAGAGCCTGGTACCCAATGAGGGTTCTGGAAATGTTAGTTGATATTTATAAGAGCTTCCACTTTCTTTTTTTAAAAGATTTTATTTTTAAGTAATCTCTACACCCAATGTGGGACTCGAACTTACAACCACAATATCAAGAGGTGCATGCTGTATTGACTGAGCCAGCCAGGTGCCCCAAGAGCTTTCACTTTCTAAAGACCTAAGCACAAGCCAAGGAGAAAAACTAGAAAATGCTCAAAGCAAAAGTATGGATGGAAACCCAAAAGAGAAAGAAACATTTGCATATGATATTACCAACAGGGAATGACAGATACATAGTCCTATCCTCAGCTCAAAGCTAGGTAGTGTACAGAAGAGGACACCTGGCTCCAGGTGGTGCTACTTAGCTATACAGAGCAACCAGGTTCTTAGCATGTGGGGCCCAGAGATTGCTAAGCCTGCCCCTGAAATGATGACTTTGAAGGTAGTATTCACTTTTCTCCCCTCAAATTGCATTACTAGGTTGTCACTGAGCTCTACTAGGTAAGAATAGATATGGAGCAAATAAATACTTTTTTCTCAATCATAAAAAAATATCCAGGCATAAATGAAATAGTGGGTGAAGGCCAAAAATGTATTTATGATTTACCTATGGCCTCTTGGTAGAGCTATTAACTTCAGTATCAAAAAAATAATAATAGCTGAAACAACTCTGTAGTTCTCAGTCTCTTGGGGCCAGATGTGTTTCAGAATGCAGAATATTTGGGGTTTTAGAAAGGCAATATGACATGACATACTGAATATTACATGATACTCCCATGAAGTCCCGGGCAACATCTCATGATCAAACCGAGTAATATTTCTACAACAAAATATATGAATATTCATTTTAAGCATCAAGCAAGGACTAAAAATGTCTCAGGTAAGGTCAGCTCAGGTTTTGCTGCCAAAAGACGAAAAAAGCTTTAGGTTTGCAGACCTTTTGGATTTCAGAATTTTAGATAAGAAATTGGGGACTTACACTTTTTTCTAATGTTGTGACTTCAATATATTTTATTTCACATAAATAAAATGACTATGTTTTCTTTATACAAAGATTTTATTTTAAATTTAATGACCTAAATTTCACCTTAACTGACAAAGAAAAATGCAACATGACCTTATTATTTCAAAATGTACTGTACTAGTCTAGGTTGCAGAGAACTAGGTTTTAGGTTCAGCCTTCTAACATTTATTACTGAGATCCAAAGTTAGATATTCTACTCAATATCTAATGAGAATGCCCAAGGGGGAAAGTAGGGTTGAAATGATTTGTCCAGAGTCCTAGAGGTGATTTTCTTCTTTTTATATAAAATGTCATACTGTGGCCAGCATACTCACACTTGAAGTGTACAGATCGACTTATCTCATATGCATTCACTCATTAACACACTTGCTCATTCCTGAAACAAACACCATTCTAAATACTAGAGACATAAAAATGAATAATATATGGGTCCTGCCCTCAAGGAGCTTAAAATTTAGAATGGAAGAGAGATATATAAACTGATAATTCTATCACATCGAGATAATCTAAATAGAGGTAAGCAGAGATTGGTAGGAAACAAACAGGAAACAGACAAGAAACAGATCGACCCAGTCTGGGGCGGAGGTTTGGGGTAAGCTTCCTAGAGGAGATGAACTTTAAGCTTAGGCCTGCATTCAGAGTGGGGTGAGCCAGATAAAGAAGAGTGGAGATGGGAAATACAAGAGCATTTCAATCAGTGGGTGGTACATTGTGTGAAAATATCAGAGTGGTAAAGAAGCATGTTCTTTGTAAACATCAAGCAGAGTGGTGTGGCTGGAAACACTAAGTGGAAACAATGGGAATTTCTTGTGATGCATATCTATATAGTTGTGAGATTTTTTTCTCTAAGAATTCCCAGGAACCTAGATCTAGAAACAGAAAAATGGTGTGGATTCAATTTTAATGAAACAAAGGAACTGGAAACAATGGATTCATGCATCAGACAATAGAATCCAGGCTGGATAAAGAAATCAGACGATGCTAAAAAGACAGAAAACCAGGGGAAAACAGAGAATTAAAGAACCTGGATGTCTCAATGAGAACAGGTGTAGCAAGAGTAAAAGAAGGGAAAAACCTAGAAGACAAAGCACCTATGGTCAAAGAATAGTTTGAGATTTGAAGTTTAAAATTTCAGACACTGAGGTTCAATTTTTTAATTTTTTTGTGGAATTTACCAATTTTGTGAGAGAGAGCATGTCAGGAGGGGCAGAGAGAGAGGAAGAGAGAGAGAATTACAAGCAGGCTCCACACTGTCAGTGCAAGGAGCCCAATGTGGTGCTCAAACCCACGAACTCGTGAGATCATGACCTGAGCCAAAATCAAGAGTCAGAAGCTTAACCGACTGCCACCCAGGCCCTCCTCAGAGGTTCAATTTTTGATGAATGACAAGATTCAGGATATGGGCATGAAAGTGGCTGGCCAATACAGAATACAGGAAAGATTACTCAGAATTGAGTACATCAGAGAACTCTGAAGCTATGGGCTTAGATGGCTCATAACATGGACAGCGAGGCTGCCCAGGGAGATGATCAGATAGAGAAGAACACAACACCTAGCAAGTTCCCAGACCAAAGTAGGAGCTCAGTAAATGTTTGCAGAAAGAATGAATGTAAAAAGGATCGAAGTGGAGAGTCTAGTGTAGTTCTAAATGGACTATGTATCAGATTCATTTGGGGTGCTTTAGAAAATACACATTTCAGGTCCAAATCCCCCACTTATTATATCAGATTCTCTTGAGTACAGCCTAGGAATCTATATTATTAAATATTCCCAAGGTTACTTCCATAGAACCCATCTACAGACTAGAATATGATAAATACTGGTAATAGGTTGGCTTTTCCATGTTTCTTAACAAACTCTAATTCACTGATATAAATACAAATTCTTTAAGACAGTTAAAGAACATAACATAAATTTTATAGACAAAAATTTATCATTTGCAACATCAAAAAGATAGAAAATCCACCAAGACGACTGCCTAGATTACTCCAATCATTATTTACTGAGTTGCCTACCAAACAGTCTTAGAGACCTATGGTTCTCAGACGTGAGTATACATGGGCTTGTTAAAACCCAAATCTTGGGGCTTTAACCCCAGAGTTCTGATTCAGTAGGTCTGGGGTAGGGCCTGAGAACATGTATGTCTGACATGCTCCCAGGGGTTGATGGTGAGACTAGTACAGGGACCCCATTTGGGGAACCACAGCTCTAGACTCAAAGAAGTATGAAGCTTAGCCCCTTGTCCTCACAGAAGTTACAATTTAGCCAGAGAAAGAAAACTAATAACAGGAAACAAAGGATAATTATGTGTTAGACTATGTGGTTAAGAACACAAGTCCAGAAGGAGGCTGGGAGAAAAGAGAAAAGTTGGGGTCAGGAGCCTTTGCAGAACACTTCATGGACGAGTTGCGGCAACTGCAATATGAAGGTAAAGAAAGAATTAAAATGAATGAAGAGGATGAAGAAGAACAATCCTAAGATTTGGGAGCAACGTGGGCAAAAGAACAGAGGCAAGAATAAAGCCTGGGGTATACCAAGAAAAACAAATATAGCTACCTGGATGGAGCAAAAGATACATGTAGTGTTATAAGAAATGGTATTGGAATTATAGAATGAGTCTAAAATAGAAAACTTTGAAAGCCACAGCCCTTTGAGTGGGCTTGAAGCAACAAAATGCCATTGTGTTTTTATCTGCATTTCTTTTCTTCCTGTTTTCTATACTAGAAAAAGCAAGTAACTCAGAAGATAGATTGTAATCCTTGCTCTATCATGTAATCTTAAGCAAGAGACCAAACTTCCCTGCACCTCTGTTTTGAAGGTCATATAAGACAATGTATTTGAAAAATGTACATAAACCAGAAAAGGCCAACATGCTAATTGTTTTTACCTTTAATTTTTTTATGGAGTGTGACTTTTTACTTTGGGGATTTGTATATAGTCCTTATGAGACTATGTGCTCCTTGAGAGCAGAGTATGATCTGAATCACCATTTTGTCCTTCACACCACCTAACACAAGTCTGGAATCCAGATATTCTTGAATGGATTAGAAGTTCCTGAATAATATAATAAAATGAAATAATATACTATCTTTTGAAGATGAATCTGGCAGGATATTACATAATAGATTAGAAGGAGAGTAGATTAGGAGTCCAGGCATATGTTCAAATTGGCTTGGCAAGTACCCTTACAAATCTCCTCCTTCTTAAGGGCAAAGTCATATATTCCTATCAAAGTACCAGGAACCTTCTCCAGGACTCAGCTCCTAGCCATCTTCCAAACCCTACTTGCAGTCCCATCCTAGTTACTTACAGTCTCTCTTGTATAAATTCTTTGGATTGAACACCTCATTCCAATGTCCTCTGCAGTTCTCAATCCTTTCTATGCCCTTGGATGCCAACTAGCCTTGTGTTCATAGGACTGAATGCCTGTGTCCCTAAAACTCACATATTTAAGGCCGAACTTCCAGTGTGTTTAAATTTGCAGATAGGGGGCTCTAAGGAAGTAATTAAGTTTAAATGAGGTCATAAGGGTGGGGCCCCAATCAGTACAATTAATGTCATTATAAAAACTGATTTTTCAGTTTTTTAAATTAAAAACAAGAGAGTTTACTCTTTCTCTCTCCCCTTCTCACATGCATCAAGGAAAGGCAATGTGAGTACACAGTGAGAAGATGGCCAACTGCAAACCAGGAAGAGAGCCCTTACCAGAAACCAAATCAGCTGGCACTGTGATCATGGACACATGATTTCTCACAGTGAGAAAATAAATGTCTATTGTTCAAGTTGCCTGGTCTCTGAAATTCTGTTATGGCAACCCTAGAAGAATAATACACCTTGGGGGGGGGGGGTTGTTGTTGTTGTTTGTTTGTTTTTGCTCCTCTCCTAAAACCACTTACCCAGGACAGAAATTGACACCATAAGACCCGGACTAAGGTAACAATAAATGTAACAATAAATAAATTTGAGAAGAGGCAAATCTCAGACTCATTCCAAAGGAAACCAAAAAATTACAGGTAGACTAAGAGAATAGATTACATATTAAAAATAACGAAAAGGAAATAGTCACAGATGACTGAAAGGTTTCTAGCCTGGGAGACTAAAAAAAATCACTGAAATAAATGGACAGCTATCAAGGGGAGATGGTTTGAGAGAAAAAAAAGAGATAAATTTGCTTTTGTACATGTTGCATTTAAGGTGCTAACAGAACATCTAATTCATGAGGGCATTTGGAAATATGGAATAGGTAGAGGTAAGGATTTCAGGATTCAGATTTAAAAGACTCATTCACTCAGAGAAGCCCAGAATATTATGATCAGAAAGGACCTTAGGGGCGCCTGGGTGGCTCTGTCAGTTGAGTGTCTGACTTCTGATTTTGGCTCAGGTCATGATCCCAGGGTCGTGGGATCAAGCCCTGCATAGGGCTCTGTGCTGAGCATGGATCCTGCTTAAGATTCTCTCTCTCTCTCTCTCTCTCTCTCTCTCTCTCTCTCTCTCTCTGCCCCCCACCCATAATTTTTTTTTAAACGCCAAAAAGAAAGAACCTTAGAAATTATCTAACTCAATTCTCTACCCTAATTTTATGAGAAAACCAATACCGAAAGAAGTTAACCTCAGTATAAAACTGGTAAAAAAGGCAGAACTAGAACATAGATCTTTTTACATGTTCTTTCTGCTACATACCTGTAATATTCTCTGGTAGATGAGAATAAGACTTTGGGAAACAACCACAGTTGAGACAACAAAGAAAAACAAACCGAGAAGAATCAGAATGGTAAAGGGAACAATGAAATCCAAGGAACGAAAGTTTCAAGAAGGGAGCAATCAACAGTGTTCTATGTGCCCAAAAGGTCAAGTTGGATGGGGACTGAGAAAAGGCCACTGCATTTTGCATTGACGTTATTAGTTACTTGGCAACAAAATGTTCTTTTTAATAGTACCTACTACTCCAGACTTCTCTTATGGGAACATTTCAGACATATAATCTGCATATAATGAGATTCTCTTATTATTTCAGTAACTAAATTACCTTGAACAGGGTCCAAGAAGAACTGGCTTTATGTGAGTTTCAAATCTATAGTGAGTCATGTTAGAGCAGGGTTCCAGTTTGCTCACATTCTTATCTGATCATATTTTATCAAAGTTCTTACAGACTAGCCATACTTTTAAAATTTACAGACTTTATTTCCTTTCTCTGAATTCACATGTATATAATCCTAGGAACTTCAAACCTTTCAGCAGTTGGCTAATTACTGCATAAAGCTTTTCAAAATAACATTACTAATTATGTTGTACAGTATAATGAAACACACAAACATGGAGATTTGAAAATGTAAATGCCTATTTTTAAAATTCAATGGGTGATGATTTTTAGGCAATCTTTGACACATTTATTCCCAATTCTTTACCTCCCATTCTAAAAAGTAAGTGGTATTAAGACTATCTGCATAATGAAAACCACATTATAATACAGAGAATCACGCAGCAGGATTTGTCTAAATGTAGAAATTTTCAGTAACAGCCATCTGGCAAGTAGCAACATTGAAAGTGTATGGGGGATGTGCTATTTACATCATCTGTGTATCAGATGATCTACAATCTTAAAAAAACATGGCTTTTTATTAGTTGAAAGAAAACATAGTTTTGTCATTTTCAGACTGAGTTCTGGATTTTTTCTTAATTCAAAGTTGCAAATCCAATCTGAGGAAGAAAGAAACACAAGAAAATGCACTCCATCTGAGTTTAATAGGCATGGTATTATAATATTTGAATTTTCCACCTTACCAAAGCTATGTACACACTCAAGTATCATATCACTATATAATACACAGATGTTTAACTGGTCTATGTATAAAGATTAAACTTTATCTAAAAACAGATAAAGATTAGAAACTAAATGTGGCACTTGAGACTATAACTATTGGCACTCTATTACTGTAACGGGAACAATTCAGCCACCACTCTTCTCTTCTCTCCCACTAGAGCCCCCTCCCCTGCTTCCTTTCATCCTCATCCACCTGATCTCCTCCTTCCTTCATCTCTATGTAAGTCTTAAGCCTGCCAGTGACACTTAAACCTAACGAGGTTTCTGATCCCTATTAATGAGAATAAAAATAGATCTTACATAACCTTGAAGACGTAATGAATTTCAAAACGCATCTTATATGCAAGTTTAATAAGGCTATTAGTAGAAAATTCTTAGAAAGCCTTTCTTTCACTAGTGCTGTCTGCTCTCTTCTGTACATGTGCAACCAATTCAAGCTGGCTTGAGTTCTCGGTGTACCTGGTTCATACCTCACCTGAACTTGAGTCAAGTGGAAGCAAACTAGAGATTATGTTACAGATTATTCCAGGGGCAAAATTCTGCCACTTCTGCTTAGAAATGACAAGCAGTTAAGGGGTCTATAGTGAGGAGATTCCATCTGGATGTAATGAATTATGCGGGAGCCCCCCCTCCAAATCTTGTCCTCCCTTCAAAACTCAGCTCAAATAGTACCTCCACCACAGAGCCCACTGTGCCCTCTCCCATTCATCCTGATCCCCACTGCCTCAAAACTTTGGTAAGTTATTGCCACCACTCTCTTAATCCTTAATTATATTCCATCATATGTTATTATTTAACATGTCATGCTTGGGGCTTATTTTAAGGTAGGTTTAAGCTCTTTGAAAGTAGGGCCTATGTCTCAGACATTTCTGTATCGTCCACAATGCCTAGCACAAGCAATAACTAAATATGCTCAACTGTAGAAAGCACGAATTAGACACCAAAAGAATAAAATACATTTGGCTCTGGAAAGTGATTATCCTCTTCCCCCAAACTGCTTTCATTTCTCCCACCTGCTCATATTACTTCTCATGTTTCATCCCTCTAACCCTTGCCAGTTGTTAGCTCCTGAGGCGATCTGTGAATAAAACACACCGTCCAAATTGTAGGAGCTACGGAACGTCAAAACATCACTTGTTTTGGCTTACAACTGGAGGCCGAGAGGGGAGAGCTACAACATCTGAAGGAACGTATATTTAATGTAAAGGACAGGACCCAGCAGGAGGAGGAGCTTAATAGTTTCTTCCAATGCCTCAAGAGTTCTTCCAACAAATAGGCCCAGATCATGTTACTGCAGATCTGCTTCTGGCTTTTAGCCCCTAGTTAGTTGATTTAGATAAACAACTGTGTTTGGCTACCTCCTTTTCTGTTTTAAACCACTACATATTGATTTTACTGCTGCATCTATTTCCCTTTTATGGGTCATTTATTCTACCTACTGTAATATTTTATCTATCTCTTTATTCTTGGAAATGAAGAACAGGAAACAAGTTAAGGGGATAGTTCTAAAGAGATATCTTGACCCCAAAAAGAAAGGAGTGGTTAGCAGGCTTTGGCTTCCATTTAAGCTCCTTGTTTGGTATCAAGGATAGGATCTTTATTCGAACACAATTATTCTCCTTGCCTCTAAAATCAGCTTACCAGGAAAATCTTGACAGTGCCCCATCCACCCGCACACACCCATTGTTACCGGAAATTAAGCTAAGCACCAAGCACTAAGCACATACTCTGGGGTTGCAAAATCAACCCAGGATGTCTGAAGAAACAAATAAATTTTAGAAATAAATAAATAACTTATAGAAAACCAAATTTTTGGGGTTCAATAAATACACAATTCACACTGTTCAAATCTCTCGAACAGTTTTTTACTATATATAAAGAAGAAAATATATTATCAGGGAAGAATTCTTTGAAATTAATTTTAAAGAAAAATCCAGCGTACCTGAACATCCCTTTAAAACTCCTTGGCAGAGACACAGTGGAGGAGCCATAATGAAATTATTACACCGGCCTATTATACCAGACATCTAGACTGCATGGCATAATCCTAGCCACCATTTGCTAGCAAATATTATTTCATTTTTGTTCATGGTTATCTTTTTTCTGAAATCAGACTCTGAAGAAGGAAGGGTAAAAAATTCCACTCCTATTCTCAATTACTTGTGGGAACAAAGAAAATGGGAGAGGCCTAAGAACAGGGATTACACACTCAGTATACAAAACTAAGTGAAAACTGACAGAAGAACTGTCATATAGCAAATGGGAGGAGTTGAAAGGCTATGACTCTACTGTATCTTCAAAATGGTCTGAGAAAATGATGTGAGTGATGAGAAGTTTAAATTACTATAGGACTGCCTTCCAGGCTAGTCAATGCCATCCACTATATTTCTGTATTCACTCAACCATTAATTTATTCAACAAAAATGTATTAAGTACCTTAACACATGACGCACTGTGCTATGGATTGAAAATACAGTGATGAATATAACACATTCATCAAACTCAAGGAAAAGGTACAAAAAAGAAAAAAAAAGACTTAATGATCTTTATGGAAAATAAGGTAACTTGTGTATAGTCTCAATCTTCCTGTGAAATCTAACCAACGTTTTGGTAACTCAAATACCACTACTTTATTATTAACTCAAATAAAAACATCAAAGATGCTTACTCTTCAACTGGTAGCTTTTCTTTACCAGAGAACTGAAGGAAATACTCTCAGGGTCATGCTAGTGCCGACCCTCCACTTGCACAAACTTCAGAGTGAGTGTCTCCTTAAATTTTGTGCTCTAATTGCCTCACTCACACCACCCTGCTCCTGGCCCTGCTCTGTCTCCACACCCACCGTTCCAGGAGGTAGTGAGCTATTTTTAAAAAAAAAACTTTAGGGGCGCCTGGGTGGCGCAGTCGGTTAAGCGTCCGACTTCAGCCAGGTCACGATCTCGCGGTCCGTGAGTTCGAGCCCCGCGTCAGGCTCTGGGCTGATGGCTCAGAGCCTGGAGCCTGTTTCTGATTCTGTGTCTCCCTCTCTCTCTGCCCCTCCCCCGTTCATGCTCTGTCTCTCTCTGTCCCAAAAATAAATAAACGTTGAAAAAAAAAAAATTAAAAAAAAAACTTTAGATGTATAGGGGCGCCTGGTTGGCTCAGTCAGTTGAACGTCCGACTTCAGCTCAGGTCATGATCTCACGGCTCGTGGGTTCGAGCCCCATGTCAGGCTCTGTGCTGACAGCTTGGAGCCTGGAGCCTGCCTCAGATTCTGTGTCTCCCTCTCTCTCTGCCCCTCCCCCTACTCATGCTCTGTCTCTCTCTCTCTCTCTCTCTCTCTCTCTCTCAAAATAAAAATAAACATTAAATTTTTAAAAAATTTAAAAAAAAAACCTTAGAGGTATCACACTGATAGGCCACAGGGATTTTATATAAGATGCTAAGAAGAAACATGATGCAAACTGGTTTGAAGAGAGACCAAGGCTTTTAAGACCCAATGGTAGATGACCATTTACTAGATGGTGATAACACTTCTAGGAGCCTTTCTGATTTGCAGTTAATAACCACTTCCACTCACAGGCTCCCAGATCACTAATGTATTTTTCCTTCCAAGAGGACATCTAAATTTATGGAAAAAGAAAATAACATGTATTTAAAAATATTATGGTAACTTGGGGCGCCTGAGTGGCTCAGTCGGTTAAGTGTCCGACTTCACCTCAGGTCACGATCTCACAGCTCGTGGGATCGAGCCACGCATCGGGCTCTGTTCTGACAACCCAGAACCTGGAGTCTGTTTTGGATTCTGTATCTCCTCTCTCTCTTCTCCTTCCCTGCTCGCTCGCGCTCACTCACTCTTTCTCTCTCTCAGAATAATAAATAAACATTTTTTAAAAATTTAAAAAATATGATGGTAACTCTATTTTATGTTTTTCCTAAGCTACCTTCTTTTAAACAAAAGGGACCCAAACATAATCCCCGTGTTTCTAGTGCATATGAATAAATGTGTCTACACAGAAATATCCAAATACACTCAGCAATCAGCAAATAAAAGTTTATGTTTGCCTACCTCCTCCGCCAAAGAGAGCAGCAAAAAATGGGCACACATCCCAGGATGATCATGCCGATCACACCAAGCCCAAACATCCGGAACATCTGTGTAGGCTCTGTTGGTTTAATTATATTCTGTTACTTTTATGACTTAAGCAAGAGAAGAAAATCTGAGCTCTTTCATAAAGCCTTTATAAACAACTATCAGTGAATGAAGCAAAAAAGAGAAGTATTCTTATATGACAGGTAAATATCTTTGCTACTCTATCAGTAGCAGGAGTTTATGAAATCTTGAAATACAACTAAAAGCTACACTTGAAATACATGCCTCCCTAAGGAAGCCTTAACAAAATGATCCTACTGTTTTTCTTAGCAGACTATTATGACTCATACTATATATTTCTTCCTATGGCCGAAGTGTGTTTTTTTTCTTGGCCATATGTTATACATCCTAGAGCACTCAAGGAGGGAATTAAACTACGAATAGTTGACTTGTTAAAGGAATGGCTTCTTAAATGTTTACTTCAAATTATAAAACATTAAATAAGAAATCAAGACTTTGCAGGTGAATAAGCATATTTTATTCTTATATTCATTTGGAAATGCATTCTAATATGATTGGGGAATTATAAGTCACGGTACAATTTTTCCCTCCACAAAGGCTGAATGTTTCTTCACACATAATATAAAGACTAAACTGATGAATGAATTATAAACACCGTGTGACAGTGCTGAAACTGTAATACTGTATTCATGATCAGGTTTCAGTTTCCATTATTAATACTAGATGTTCAACAAAGACCTGTAAATTGAATAGGGACTATATTAACCTAAGACATTGTTTTGCATGCATCCTTTTTGTAGTATTTGTTAGTGTTTAATCATATCTAATATGTCCATCATGGGACCAACTGGTAATATGTCCCCACAATCCAAATGCAGGAGCAAAAACAGATGGTCTAGTTCTCAAAACTTTTTAAAGAAAAAATAAATCTTAAGAACCTGATTCAAAAACAATAGAACAAAGAGAAACTAATAAACAAACCTTAACAAGGAACATGCAAGTCTATCGTTACATACTTTGAACGTTATGTTTGAAGACAAGATAAATGGGAAGAATTCTACTCAAGTAGGAAGAAAAGGTGAGAAGAGAAAAATAAGCTAAGGCATGCTCAACTGGTATCTTCTTCCAAGCACTGAAGGTTAGATCTCACAGAGCCTGGAATCTCTGGAACAAGACAGAGATCGACTAAAGCAAAAGAAAAGAGGAGACTAATTTTGAACTGCCAAAGTCATATCAAAGGCTAAGCCGAAACTGTTGATGAATTGAGGCCTGCCCACCTCTGGACTTTTACAGACAGTGTTGCTCGAGGGCTGGGATCCCCCTTTCGGTGTTAAGCTGAGAGATCCAAATTTAAATTTATGCCATTGTGACCTATTTCTTCAATTTTTAAAAACATAGATATAATAAATGTAAGAGGATGAACTTACTATCCTTTAATGGGACAAAACAGTTGATGTTACTGATCTTGAAGGATGAGTAACAGCATTTATATCCCAAACATTCAGTCTTGTTGTAATCTTGCTGCTCATTGCAAGCCTTCACCACCTGATTCTGCTTTGGAATGCATGCTTTTACCAACAAAATCCAAGAAAAATAATTCAGTATGGTTAATAAGCACTTTCCTTAATTAAATAATTACTGCAAGACAAAAAAAAGAAAAATATTCAAACTGGTGCGTTTAAATGTTTTTCAATGTTTTATTATTTATTTTTGAGAGAGAGAGAGAGAGAGAGAAACACAGAGACAGAGCATGAGCTGGGGAGGGGCAGAGAGAGAGGGAGACATAGAATCCGAAGTGGGCTGCAGTCTCTGAGCTGTCAGCACAGAGCCTGACACAGGGCTTGAACTGCAAGATCATGACCTGAGCCAAAGTTGGACACTTAACTGACTGAGCTACCCAGGCGCCCCTCAAACTGGTACATTTAAAGACTGAATGACATGTACAAATGGTGATGAATGTTGAAAAAAAAGAGTTAAGCTAAAAATTACTACAAAGTTATTTAACATCACATTTTCAATTCTAGATAAATGGCAGAAAAATGTAAATTGTTAACAGGTCATTGGTAAGGTAGTTTTAAAAGGACTATAGATCATAAGCTGAGTAGTAGTAATACAAATATAACACAGAAGGAGCTAAGTAACAAGAACATACCAAATGTCCTTAAAACTAATGCCTTGTTAATAACATAATACCATGAATATCCTCTCACTCAATTCTACTAAGCTACAGAAACTCACTGAATGTGTCAATGAAAATGAATGTAAGTAAAATTCAGTTTACTGTTAGAGTGTAAGGTAAATGATACTATTGGTATTGACCTACTTTCTGTGAACACTTACCATATTGGCACTACGGTATGTTTTAAGATTCTTCCTTTTGACCTTAAGTTATGACTCTATAATTCTGAACAGGCAATGATTTATGGCATGAACAAGAAGATTCATGCAACTGCAATAAATTCATACATATCAGAATCTATAAGACTTGCAAGCTCATAAATAAATAAATAAATAAATAAATAAGACTTGCAAGCTCAAACAGCTGATTCTTTTAAACATCCTGCTTTGTAAGAGAAACAAATGACAACCAAAACGGCAGATACCAGAATTTTATTCAAAAAGAAAACTTCTACAGTATGGCTTACGGCCAGCATAGATTCAGTTCAATCTTCAATACTGTCAACAACTACAGACTTAGAAAAGTAATAACTGATGTTTTATAATCACTCTCAAGCACTTGAACATCAGCAAAGAACAGTATGATGTTTACAAGCATATTTTTATCTCTTGGTATATTTTATTATATTCCTCTTTTTTAAAGATTTGCAGTTCCCAAAACTAAGGTGAAAATAATAATAGCTACCATTCACTAGGCACCTACTTGGGCCAGGTACCTTGATTTACACACGTTATTTCTAATCTTTATAACAAACTCTCAAAATGAGTTTTACAACCCCCATTCTAGAAATAAAGAAATGAAGGATCAAAGTAACCTATGCAAGGCCAAAAATTTAATGCATTACCAGTTGCCCTGCATATTCATTTCCCAAACATTTTAGACATATAAGAGTTTGGTCTACTTTGTTGTTATATACACTAGGCAATCTATTCTCAATTCTACCCAGCCCACAGTGACTTCCCTCCCCAGGCTGGAGTGCATCTGGAATACCATGATCAGGGCCCAGTTAGAGATGGTATGGACTACTATGTGCAGAATTCTTTGCTATTGGCATCATTCAAAGATCACTTTCCAGGAATGGAAATCATAGAAGAGATTTTAAATCACAAAAGAGACTGGACTGGATGATTAAGATCTCATCTAATGCTGAGCTTCTGTTATTTAAAAATTTTTTTAATGGGGGGCGCCTGGGTGGCTCAGTCGGTTGAGCGTCCAACTTCGGCTCAGGTCATGATCTTGCGGTCCATGAGTTCGAGTCCCGCATCAGGCTCTGTGCTGACAGAGCCTGGAGCCCGTTTCAGATTCTGTGTCTCCCTCTCTCTCTCTGACCCTCCCCCGTTCACCCCGTTCATGCTCTGTCTCTCTCTCTGTCTCAAAAAAATAATAAATGTTAAAAATTTTTTTTAATGTTTATTCATTTCTGAGAGAGAGAGAGACAGAGTGTGAGCAGGGGAGGGGCAGAGAGAGATGAGACACAGAATCTGAAGAAGGCTCCAGGCTTTGAGCTGTCAGCACAGAGCCCAACACGGGCCTCGAACCCATGAACCGTGAGATCAACACCTGAGCCAAAGTTGGGTGCTTAACTGACTGAGTCACCCAGGTGTCCCTGAGCTTCTGTTATTTTATACTGCAGTTGGATCTGATGAACTTTATGCCAGATACTAAAATTAACTTTCAGACTTAAATTACTGAGACATTGTATTTTGAAGAACAAAAAGGGTAGAAAATTTTTACCAGGTGTTAAGTATATAATTTTGTCCAAAGAGAGAAGGACTGTGTGACCTCTCAAGCTTCCCTGTCAATCGGTCTCAAGGTTATCACTTTAATGTGCAAGAGATAAATCTTTTACGAACAACAGCCTAATGACAAAACAGCAGACTTTTTTTTAGTGCTTAAGTGGGAAGAGTGTTCCTTTTCAATTATACAGGAGAGGAAATAAATTGGTTAAAAGTATTTCCCATTTTATGAACTTGTAGTTATTCTTTTCAAAGAAACAGCATATACATTTTATAAATAATTAATCACTGTTTTTTAAAGATTTGAATCAACCTGGGTCAGATGTTTCTCTTAAAATGGAACCGTCTGATTTTGTTGGGTATCTCATACAATTGATTTTGACTCAATTTACTGTGCCAGGTTGAAGGAATATTTTGGAAATGCAGATATTCTTATTTAGACTGTTTTTATTTATTTACTTTTTTAATTTTGATTTTTTTAAATATGAAATTGATTGTCAAATTGGTTTCCATACAACACCCAGTGTTCATCCCAACAGGCGCCCTCCTCAATACCCATCACCCACCCTCCCCACCCTCCCACCCCCCATCAACCTTCAGTTTGTTCTGTTTTTAAGAGTCTCTTATGTTTTGGCTCCCTCCCTCTCTAACCTCTTCTTTCTTTTTTTTTCTTCCCCTCCCCCATGGTCTTCTGTTAAGTTTCTCAGGATACACATAAGGGTGAAAAGGTGGCTTCAGTGTTTGTATAATGTTGTTATTAGAGGTAATTATGGAACAGTTTATGTCTGTTATCTTCATTAGCTCTAAAGCTTAAATCATCAGGGCACCTGGGTGGCTCAGCTGATTAAGCATCCGACTTTGGCTCGGGTCACGATCTCATAGTTTGTGAGTTTGAGCCCTGTGTCAGGCTCTGCACTGACAGCTCAGAGCCTGGAGTCTGCTTCAGATTCTGTCTCCCTCTCTCTCTCTGCCCTTCCCCTGCTTGTGCTCTCTCTTCCTCAAAAATAAATAAATAAACATTTCTAAAAAAAAAAAAAACTTAAATCATCATTTGTTGTTTATGACCAACTTTGGCACTCTCACTAAGCCATTCATTTAGCTTCACAACATAACACCTTCTCAAATTTCTTTCTTTTTTTAAAGATTTTATTATTTTTATGTTTTTTAAGTAAGCTCTATGGCCAACGTAGGGCTCAAACTTACGACCTAAAATCAACAGTCACATGCTCTACTGACTGAGCCAGCTAGGGAGCCCTCAAATTTCTCTTTCTTCACTCAACTTGAACAGGGTGGTTTTTAAAATTTACTTGAGGGGCTCATTTATTTTGCTATTCTCATTAGTATTAGGTGTTATAATGCCTGTTTTGTACTTGATGAAACCAGTATAGAGAAAAATGAGGAGACTTCTGCAAGATCACAGAAGAATTCAGTGGCAGAATCTGAAATTAAACAAACGGATATGATTTTGTGCTTACATATGTACATCAAATTCTGTTAGAATAAATTCCACATGATTGTTAATAAAAGCTTCATCTTTGTAATTCACATATGTCAATTTATTTGAAGCTTCTCCTTGAAAGGGTACCACATGCTGCAGAAAATGAAACATGTTTATTTGTGGTTAATAATTCTCAGGGGTCATCATGTGCTTGATAAACACATTATATACAGAATCACAAAAAGATGATGTGACTTGAAACCTGAACTTTTTATCATTAAAACAGATGGGAAAACATCTGGTATATTCCGTAACATCAGAGCCACACAGTACCCTGATTAATGATATAGAAGGCATTAATTTCACAATACTGGGTCAGTGACTAAATTTCAGGCAATGCCATTAAGGTAAGTTGTGTAAGGTTTAGATATTTGTGAAGGAAAAGTATTTCTATAAAGAGTAACCTGCATTTATGAAATGTCTTAAAAATACTGTCTCAGGTCATCCTCACAATTCTTTGTGGTAAATATTTTCATTAAAGCTGAGGACACTGAGGTTCACAGATGCTATCTTGCCTACGGCAAAGGGTTGAATCAGGATTAAAACCCAGGTCTATCTCACTCCATTGCCAATAGACCACACTGCCTCCTAACCATTTAACTACTCTTTACAAAATGAGGACACTGGGAGGGGAAAAAAAAAGAACTTACTTGTTGGAAAGAAAAAATTGAACAGAGCTTCCCATGCAGAAGTTTTTTCTGGAGTTTGTCCATCAGCATTTTCACTGCTCCACACATTATATTCACTTGAAGACACAGGATTTGAGGACCCTTAAGAAAAAGTGAAATTATTAATCCCAACATATATAAAGCATTGATCACTCTCTATGGTCCTTTAACAGTAACTATCCTTTGCTTAAATTAACTATGGAAAGCCTAAGAGCTAAGATATTATACTTAAATCTCATAACAGCTTAGGTACTATTAATAATCAGAATGTGATTCTGCTGTGAAACTGAAAAACTAAGTATTAAATTTAAAAAATTAATTAAAAAATTAATTAATTTTAACATTCTTAAGCCATCGACCAACACATCCCATTGCTGTGCTGTAAACTAAATTACAATAGTGAAGTTGCCTCTGACAAACAGCATTGATATTCAGAGGCCCTATCAATTAACAACTTGGAAACAGTATGTATCCCAACTAAATCAGACCCCATCACAGAAACTCTTGGCATATATGTTGCCTTCTTTATTTACTGATAAAAATCAAGGCCTTGGACAATGTAAAACTTTCCTTTCCTTCTTCCTCAATACCTCAAAGAAACTGCATTTAGTTTTCTTTGCACGATTCCTTCCTATATAAGAGGAAAGTATATCTATCTTTGTTCACATAGCATGGATCTGTCCATATTATTCAGTATTTGTCAACACTATCTTTAATAATTTCACAGTATTCCATTATGTGGCTCTATTACAACTGAATTAACCATCTCCCCATAGAAAGACATTTGTTATTCACAAGATATTCATATTATAAAGAACACTGCATAGAACTCATAGATACAAAGAAGAGACTGGCGGTTGCCAGAGGCAGGCAGTGGGGGTAGGTGAAATGGATTCAGGGAATTAAAGGCACAAACTTCCAGTTACAAAATAAATAAGTCCTGGGGATGAAATGTACAGCATGCTTACTACAGTTAATAAAACTGTATTTCAGGGGCGCCTGGGTGGCGCAGTCGGTTAAGCGTCCGACTTCAGCCAGGTCACGATCTCGCGGTCCGTGAGTTCGAGCCCCGCGTCGGGCTCTGGGCTGATGGCTCAGAGCCTGGAGCCTGTTTCCAATTCTGTGTCTCCCTCTCTCTCTGCCCCTCCCCCGTTCATGCTCTGTCTCTCTCTGTCCCAAAAATAAATAAACGTTGAAAAAAAAATTTTTAAAAAAACTGTATTTCATAAAGTTGCTAAGAAAGTAGATCTTAAAAGTTTTCATCACAAGAAAAAAACATTTTGTAACTATGTCTGATGATAGATGCTAACTATAGTTACCGTGATCATTCTGCAATATACACAAATATCCCATCATTATCTTGTACACCTAAAACTAATATAATGTTGTATGTCAATTATACTTCAAGAATCAAAACAAAAAACAGAAAGAAAACTGCAATGATTATCATTGGAACCATATATTTGCAAACAGCTATGAAAATTTCCTTAGGATAAATTGGTAGGGAATGGCTCTTGATCTTGGCCACACTACCCTCCAGCAAGGCGGCCCCAAGGTACACTTCTACCAGTAGTGCAGGCAAGTACCAATATTCTTGCACTCTAGACTTTTTGTTGTTCTTTGCCAGTTTGATGGCCAAAATAATGGTATTCCTTTGGTTTAATTTGCACCTTTAAGTTATCGGTGAGCTTACATCTTCCATAAATTGGTTGTATGGTAGAGAAATTTACCTTCAGTCTGCCACATATGTTAAAAATATTTTTCAAGGTAATCAGCTACATTTATATTTTTTATGATGTTTTGGGAAGTTCAAAATTTTTAAATGTTTTATGTAATCAAATCTATCAGTCTCTTCCTTTACCATTTCTGCCTTTCAGGTCATGTTTAGAAAAACATTCTAAATTCTAAGATTTCCAAGGTGCCTGGGTGGCTCAGTCAGGTAAGCCTCTAACTCTTGATTTTGGAATAGCCCATGACCTCACATTCGTGAGACTGAGCCCCGTGTCAAATGTGACAGCACAGAGCCTGCTTGGGATTCTCTCTTTCCCTCTCTCTCTGCCATTCCTCTGCTCTTGCATGTGCACACACACTCTCTCTCTTCTCCTTCTCTCTCAAAATGAAAGTTCATTTCATTTCTTCATAATCATATTATCACTAAATATAGATGGTTTTGCCTCCTTTCTTTCCAATACTAACAGTTCTTTTTTTCTCTCACTGCATTGCCTAGAACTTCTGAAACCATGGTGAGAAAAAAAACGCTATGATAATGGGCATACTACAGTTGATCCTGACTTTAATGTGAAAGCACTAGTGTTTCATCATTAAGTATAATTTTGGCTGCTGGCTTAGGATAGATATTTTTTATTAAATTAAGGGTACATTGCTCTAGTCCTAGTTTACTACAAATTTTCTCTTTTTTTTTTTTCATTTTTATTCAAGAACGGAAGTGGGGAAAAATTTTTTTAATGTAAAACAAAATTTTTTTTAAAAGGCGGGGGGGGGGGGTGCCAGGGTGGCTCAGTCGGTTAAGGGTCCGACTTCGGCTCAGGTCATGATCTCAAGGTCCATGATTTCAAGCCCCGCGTCAGGGTCTGTGCTGACAGCTCACAGCCTGGAGCCTGCTTTGGATTCTGTGCCTCCCTCTCTTTCTGCTCCTCCCCTGCTTATGCTCTCTCTCTCTCTCTCTCTCTCTCTCTCTCAAAAATAAATAAATGTTAAAAAAAAATTAAGAATGCAAGTGGGATTTTATCAAATGTTTTCAATACTTACTGCCACTATATTTCCCCCTGACTATTAATTGTTAAATATTAATATATCTCTCAATATTAAAATATTCTTGCATTCCTTCCAAAACCAGACAGAGACCCCACTAAAAAGGAGAAGTATAGACCAATTTCCCTGATGAACACAGATGCAAAAATCCTCAACAAGACATTAGCCAACAGGATCCAACAATACATTAAAAAAATTATTCACCACGACCAAATGGGATTTATACGGGATGCAGGGCTGGTTCAATATGTGCAAAACAATTAACATGATTCATCACATCAATAAAAGAAAGGACAAGAACCATATGATCCTCTCAATAGATGCAGAGAAAGCATTCGACAAAATACAACATTCTTTCTTGATAAAAACCCTCAAGAAAGTAGGGATTGAAGGATCATACCTCAAGATCATAAAAGCCACATATGAATGACCCAATGCTAATATCATCCTCAATGGGGAAAAACTGAGAGCTTTCCCCCTAAGGTCAGGAACAAGACAGGGATGTCCACTCTCGCCACTGTTACTCACCACAGTATTGGAAGTCTTAGCCTCCACAATCAGACAACACAAAGAAATAAAAGGCATCCAAATCAGCCAGGAGGGGTCAAACTTTCACTCTTCACAGATGAGATGATACTCTATATGGAAAACCCAAAATATTCCACCAAAAAACTGCTAGATTCATGAATTCAGCAAAGTTGCAGGATATAAAATCAATGCACAGAAATCAGTTGCATTCCTATTCACCAATAATGAAGCAACAGAAAGAGAAATCAAGGAATCGATCCAATTTGCAATTGCACCAAAAACCATAAAATACCTAGGAATAAATCTAACCAAAGAGGTGAAAAATCTATACACTGAAAACTATAGAAAGCTTATGAAAGAAATTGAAGAAGACACAAAAAAATGGGGAAAGATTCCATGGTATTGGACAGGAAGAACAAATATTGTTAAAATGTCGATACTACCCAAAGCAGTCTACATATTCAATGCAATCCCTATGAAAATAACACCAGCATTCTTCACAGAACTAGAACAAATAATCCTAAAATTTGTATGGGACCAGAAAAGACCCCGAATAGCCAAAGCAATCTTGAAAAAGAAAACCAAAGCAGGAGGTATCACAATCCGGGACGTCAAGCTATACTACAAAGCTGTAATCATCAAGACCATCAAGCTGTATGGTACTGGCACAAGAACAGACACTCAGATCAATGGAACAGAATAGAGAACCCAGAAATGGACCCACAAACGTATGGCCAACTAATCTTTGACAAAGTAGGAAAGAATATCCATTGGAATAAAGACAGTCTCTTCAGCAAGTGGTGCTGGGAAAACTGGACAGTGACATGCAGAAGAATGAACCTGGACCACTGTCTTACACCATACACAAAAATAAACTCAAAATGGATGAAAGACCTAAACATAAGACAGGAAGCCATCAAAATCCTAGAGAAGAAAGCAGACAAAAACCTCTTAGACCTCAGCTGCTGCAACTCCTTACTCAACACGTCTCTGGAGGCAAGGGAAACAAAAGCAAAAATGAACTATTGGGACCTCATCAAAACAAAAATCTTCTACACGCTGAAGGGAACAATCAACAAAACTAAAAGGCAACTGACAGAATGGGAGAATGTATTTGCAAATGACATATCCAATAAAGGGTTAGTATCCAAAATCTATAAATAACTTATCAAACTCAACACCCAAAAAACAAATAATCCAGTGAAGGAATGGGCAAAAGACATGAATAGACACTTCTCCAAAGAAGACATCCAGGTGGCCAACCGACACATGAAAAAATGCTCCACATCACTCATCATCAGGGAAATACAAATCATAACCACAATGAGATGCCACCTTACACCTGACAGAATGGCTAACATTAACAAATCAGGCAACAACAGATGTTGGCGAGGATGTGGAGAAAGAGGATCTCTTTTGCATTGTTGGTGGGAATGCAAGCTGGTGCAGCCACTCTGGAAAACAGTATGGAGGTTCCTCAAAAAACTAAAAATAGAACTACCCTACGACCCAGCAATTGCACTACTAGGTATTTATCCAATGGATACAGGTGTGCTGTTTCGAAGGGACACATGCACCCCCATGTTTATGGCAGCACTACCAACAATAGCCAAAGTATGGAAAGAGCCCAAATGTCCATGGATGGATGAATGGATAAAGAAGATGTGGTGTGTGTATATATATATATATATATATATATATATATATATATACATACATACACACAATGGAGTACTACTCAGCAATCAAAAACAATGAAATCTTGCCATTTGCAACTACATGGATGGAACTGGAGGGTATTATGCTAAGCGAAATTATTCAGTCAGAGAAAGACAAATATTGTATGACTTCACTCATATGAGGACTTTAAGATCCAAAACAGATGAACATAAGGGAAGGGAAACAAAAATAATCTAAAAACAGGGAGGGGGACAACACATAACAGACTCTTAAATATGGATAACAAACAGAGGGTTCTTGGAGGGGGTGTGGGAGGGGGGATGGGCTAAATGGGGAAGGGGCATTAAGGAATCTACTCCTGAAATCATTGTTGCACTAGATGCTAACTAATTTGGATGTAAATTTAAAAAAATTAAATTAAAAATTCTGAACAGACAAAAAAAAATATTCTTGCATTCCTGAAATAAAGCCCACAAATGCTAATGCTTTATGTAGGATTTGTGGATCAACATTCCTAAGTAAAGTGTGTCTGCCTTTCCTTTTGTGCTATCTATGTAGGATTTGGCATGGGGTTTATATTTACTTCATAAAATAATATGGGAAGCTTCCCATCTTTTTTCTATACTGAAATTATTTAAACAGCATAGGAAATATTTGATCCACTAAAAGTTTGTGAAAACTTTAGTTTAGTCTGACTGTATTTTGTGGAGGGAATGGTGCCTTAATAACATTTCACTTCTTTGTGCTCATGAGCCAATTTAGATTTTTATTTTCCTAGGAAATCATCCACTTACAAAATTATTATTAGGATGGAATTATAGGAATATTCACTTATAATTTTTAAATCTCCTTTACATCAATGATAATATTCTCTTTCTCATTTTAATGAGAGCAATTTCCATACACATACACTTGAGTAAGTATTCTCAGCCTGTAGGGTACTTTCTTATGATATGAACCTTATTATATGAATATGAGCTTTATTATACATGTTAAATCAAGTTACAGTGTATTATTCAAATGCTCAATATCCTTATTTTTTTTTCTAGGACTAAAAGATATGTATTACAGTCTCCCACCACAATTGTGGTTCTGTCCATTTCTACTTGAATTTCTAAAACCATCTGTTTTATGTATTTTAACATTATGCATAAACGTTCATTCATGACTGTTTTATCTTCACTGTATATTACACATCTTAACAATATGTAAAATAACCGATTTTGTTCTGTTTGTTTTTCCTAACTCCTACTCATTCAATAGATACACATTTAATGCCTACTATATTCTAGGTTTGGAGGATACATTAGTGAACAAATCAGATAAGAACCCTGCCCTTGAAACTTAACAGAAAACCATGGGGGAGGGGATGGAAAAAAAAGTTAGGGAGGGAGCCAAACCATAAGAGACTCTGAAAAACTGAGAACAATCTGAGGGTTGACCAGGGGGGTGGGGGGGGTGGGGGGGTGGGGGGGGAGGGAAGGGTGGGGGGGGAGGGAGGGGTGGGGGGGGTGGGAGGGGTGGGGGGGGGGGGGGAGGGAGGGGTGGGGGGAGGGAGGGGTGGGGGGGTGATGGGTATTGAGGAAGGCAACTGTTGGGATGAGTACTGGGTGTTGTATGGAAACCAATTTGACAATAAATTTCATATTAAGAAAAAAAAATAACCCTGCCCTCATGGGGCTTAAAGTACCGTGGAGAAAACAGGCAAAAAATAAGTAAACTAACAAATTAAATAATTACAAATTGCAGTGAGTGCTACAAAGAAAGTCGTATCAATACAGTATAAGGTAGGGGACCTACTTTAACTAGAGGATGGCCTAGCTGAGATAATATTTAAGCTTAAAAAAAGGATTAGAAGAAGCTGGGCACACAAAGGTCTTGGAAGAGTGCTTCCAGCACAGGGTACAAAAAATGAGATTAGTATTGCCAGGCATACTTCAACAGAGTAGAGGGCTCATTGTCCTACACCATATAGGAAAGGAACTACAATCGCAAGTGGCTCTGACAGGACCAGACACCTCCATTTGTTCACTTGGCGCTCCCCTTCCCCAACTGACTGTCCCAGCATCATCTGAAGAAAGTGTTGGCTGGCAGTAATAGCATACTGTGGCCTGAGTCTCCACTCTAGGTGATCTTCTACAGGTGGTGTGCTTTCTGGAGTCCCTCCAGGACAGAGATTATCCCCAACTCAAAGTACCCTAGCCTCCAGCTCCTACCAGACAAGCTTGGCCTTAGCCTGACGTGAAACGAAGGACGCTGCAACTTTTCTCAGTAGTATGTGGCCTGGCCTCCTCTCTATCTTTCAAAAATCCCTCCAAATTTCTGGCATATTGATGGCAGATGGCATCCTTCTTGGTTCCCTTGGTTTTCAACCATTATAGATCTCTTAGTCATTTCAACGGGCATTTGAAATAGAGGAAGCAATTAAACATTTACGCAGGTAGGCACCATCAGTGGCAGCCTGAACCAAGATTCTGCAGCATGTTTAACCTGCCCTCTACCACTGGTTTCTTCCCTACTCTGAAAGACAATTATTTACAAGTTGCTTTGAGCAGTATATCCCGTACCAACAGCATTACATGAGTTGATTTTAGGAGGAACACAGTTGTATATTTAGGATGTATTTATTTTTACTATTTATGTATTTATTTTAAAAGTATAGAAAGAAATACATACGATTGTGTGTGTCTCTCTCTCTGTCTTTCCATATGACTAGCATATCAAAACTACCATGACACCAAACAAGGTTGACATAATTCACTGCATGGTAAACCTTTATAAAATCCCCCTTAACATCTCTTTCTTTCATCCCTGGGAGCAACTCAACTGTCCTTTTCTCTCTCCAAAATCTCCCATCAGCCCTCACCCAAGTCTTCTCAGATCTTCCTTTCCACCCTATTAGGCTCCAGACTCTTTCCCCGTCCTGAATTGCTTTTCATATGCAGAATAATTCCATCCTCTCTGCCTCTAATTTGCATCTGTACATTCACTAACATGCTCAGCAAACAAAAGATTAGGAGCCAGCTTCCTTAAATGGCAGCAAGAAATGGTAAAGAACCAATTGTTTCCCAGTCGCAAAGAATTTTATTTTTAATTTTCCTGTTAAAAAATAAAAGACTGAAAATCTAACTACATTTCAGAAAACAAACAAACTCAAAGCTGCAGGCTCTATGGCTATGAGACCTGTGTAATCTACAGTCTGGCTCTTAGAAGGACCCTACTCTTGGTTCGATGTTCTTGAAATGTGTAATACGTTTTGAACAAGGGATCCCACCTTTTCATTATGCAGATTATGTTGCCAGCTCTGCTCTGCAGGGAGGTCTCTCAGATGAGGAACTGGATTAAATGGATTAAATGGTGAGGAGACAGAATGGGAGCAGTGGCTAATGGCATATTGATGGCTAATGGTATCACACTGGAGAAGATTCTGCTGGGACTTTAGTAAGTAGAGGGTCTACCTATGCTGCAGTCTTTCTGGGCTTTGGCCTCGACCTGAATTTGCATTCTGGCACTGACACATACTAGCTGGTGAGCTTCAAGTCAGTAAACCTCTCTATGCTTCAGTTTATTCATCTGCAAAATGGGGATACTATTTATTTTGAAGGATTAGAAGGATTAAATGAAGTCATAAATAAAGTGCTTAGTACAATGTAAAATGAGTAAATATGTTGTTATATGCCTTTGTTTATTTTTATTGTTTATAATTTTAAATTTAATAACATTATCTTGTTTTCAGGATATTTATTTTTATAAATAATTCTCTTAATAGCAAATATGACCAGCTTTCCATTATAATTGTGCTACACAGTTAGTGTGTCCTTTTACAATAAATATATTTAAAAATAAATAAATAAATAAATAAAATATATTTATGTAAAAAAGTGAGGCAGTTTAAAAAAATATGAAAAACTGGTAACGTTAAGATAACCAAGAGCTGTGCAGGTGTTATACAAATGACTGAGGCAGGAGAAACATTGATCTAGTGAAATCTCAGTTTTTAGACAGGGTAACTGAAACCTAAAGAGGAAAAGTGATTCATCAAAGGTCCCACAGCAAGTCAACGTCATAATCAAGACCACTTGGGTCTCCTAGCTCTTAGTTCAGAGCTCCTCCAACCACACCACATACACAAATGGTTAAGGCACGAGCAAGCTTGGTGCTTAATGAGGTACATGGCCAGTAGCCAGACCTTCTCTCAATGTGCACTGCCTCATTCACTCCCCAAGGATAGCAGATAAATGAAGTATTCTAATATAATACAGAAACCAGTCCCATGGTTTTGTCCATGGAGCTAAAGCATTCTGAAAATACCACCTATTAGTCAATCTTTTTTTTTTTTAATCTCCCTGAAAAAGATGTGCAGTGAGGACTGTTCCAATAGGTTACAGAGAGTTGGTGGGGGAGGAGGGGATCAAACTCCCAGTCCCGAATCCGCTAGTCTCCTCATGCTGTATGCCACTAGCCTATATGCCTTCTACATAAATATAACCTGAAAAGCAAAGTGGCTTGGGAGCCCAAATGACAATACAAAACTGGAGGTATCCCAGACTTGAGCTACCTCAAGTCCCTCAACTTCAATTTCCATTTGTGGCATTAAATCTAAGAGAACTCACAAGGGTCTGTCTAGAAAGGAGAAGGGAAATTTTAGCTCTAGGATCATATGCCCTGCTTTCACCATTAAACTCCAGCCTATGGCCAAATTATTTTACCCTTCTGTGTTTATTAGTTTGCTAGGGTTGTTGAAACAAAGCACCATAAACTAGGTGGCTTAAAACAACAGAAACTTATTATCTCACGGTTCTGGTGGCTAAAAGTCCAAAATTAAGATGTCAATAGGACTGGTTACTTCTGAGGCATGGAAGAAAAAGCCTCTCCTTGGCTTGTAGATGCCTATCTTCTTCCTGTGTTTATTCATTTGGTCTTTCCCTCTATGAATGTCTAACTCTGTGTCCAGATTTCCCCTTTTTCATAAGGATACCTACCAGTCCTATTGGATTAGTGCTCACTTCATTTTAACTTGATTAACTCTATAAAGACCTCTTCTCTAAAAAGGTCACATTCTCAGGTACTTGGGGTTAAAATTCCAACTTTTTTTTATGGAAGGAAGGGACACAATTCCACCCATAACACAGTGCATTTAGTTACATTAATTAAGTTAAATCACATAAAATGCAAAATGATACTTAATCCATCTAGTCATAGATCACCTCCTCAGAATCTGGGAAATCTGACAATATAAAGAATGAATCATGGATTATTTTAGGAGAAAACATGTTAAACCTATATTGGAAAAAGTCCCCATGGAAATAAAGAAATCACACTGAATAACAGTATTCTTTTTTTGTAAGAGTTCTACTCAAAATAGAAACAGAAAATGAAGAACTCATGGACTAAGAAAAAAATGATGTACAATTTATAGTTTTGTTTTTTAACTTTCTTTTTCAGAGAATGAAAAAGCCCTCAGTTTGTAAGGCTCTCAAATGTATTTGTAACTAACATTTACAAATACAGTAAAAGTAATTCAGAAATATTTTGGTATTTTAGATGAATAGTAGGAAAAATGAATAATTTGAAGTAATATGATTTGCAAGCAATCATTTAAAAAGTATCTTAAGATATTTGTCAAAGAACAGAAATCATATTTTCCTAACTTATGTAAAATAGCTGATAAAAAGAATGCACAGGATATACATTATTTAACTTTGAATTTCATCCTTCACCAAAAGTTATAAACCCACAACTTTATGACATAGTATACAGAAGCCTTTGTTCCATTTACTTACAATGCCCCTGCCCAATTTTTGCCTCCTTCTTTGACTGTGGGAGAACATTGGCTGGGGGGATGGAAGGCACTGGAGCAGGCAGGGAGAGAGAAGTCATTGAGATTAGAGGTGGGGATGGTAGAAGGGCTTTGGGCTTGAGGCTGGGGCTTGAGAGAGGGAGAAAGACTGTGGAAAAGCCAAGGCCTTTGTACAGATGAGGAGACAGAATACCACTGTGAGGGAGTTGGGAGGGAGGGCAGGCCACAGGAGGTAAGGTAGAGAAGGCCCTTTTGAGAAGGCCAACTTGGAGCTAAGGAGAGAGGCTGTGGGGAAAGGAAAAGTATTTGAGTGGGGGCAAGAAATATTTGGAGAAGGAGCTGAGAAAGACTTTCGGCAAGGAGAGTGAGGCAGCAAGACCACGGAGTAAAATGAAGGAAAAGAAGACTTTGGGGAAGAGGGAGACAGTGCCTTTGAGTGGAGAAGAAGGAGAAACCTGTGAGTGGGGAGATGCGGGGGGAGGCTTTGGAGGGCTGAAAGAGGCATCTAAGAGGACAGTGAGTGAAGAAGGCCTGGAGGAGGGTAAATGAGGAGGTAAAAGAAGTATTTTGACTGAGGGAAGGAAGGGCTTTGTGAAGGTAAGTTAGAGAGAGGAAAATGTGAATGAAGGTATTTTCAAAGGGAGGGGAGGGAGGGAAGACCTTGTGTGAGAGAAGTAAAGGGCTTTGTGAGATAAAGAAGACCAACTTTTGAATGAGGGAAGAGGAGGCCTGTAAGGTGAGCCAAGAAAAGTCTGTGGGGAGGTGAAGAATGAAAGGACCTTGATTGAAAGTTGAGAAGAATTTTTGAGCTATAATGATGGAGGGAAGACATTTGTGAACTGCGGTGATGAAGAGAAAGCTTTTAGGAGTGTAAGGAAAGAAAAGAACTTCCTTAAGGAAAAGGGTGAAAGAGGGAAGTCAATTATGAGAGTAAAGGAGGCAGAGGAGGCAACCATAAAAGAAGGGAAGGCCTTGGTATGGGGAAGTGAGCAAGGAAAGGTCTCTGTGAAGGGAGGTGATGGAGAAAGGAATTTGAGAGGTGAGGTAACGGGGGTTAGTAAGATGAGGTTAGAGGTGGAAGAGCTTTAAGGGAGGGTAAAATGGAGGCTAGTACTTTGATTTTTGCATGTTGATCTTGTACCCTGCAGCTCTGCTGAATTTGCAAGATCAACATGAAAAAATCAATTGTGCTTCTATACAGCAGCAATGAACAATCCAAAAAGGAAATTAAGAAAACAATTCCGTTTACAGCAGCATTCAAAAGAACAAAATATCTAGGAATAAAATGTACCCAATGAGGTTAAAGACTTGTACCCTGAAAACGACAAAACATCGCTGAAGACATCTCATTTTTATGGGTTGAAAGACTTAATATTGTTAAGATGGCAAGACTGCCCAAAGTGATCTACAGATTCACAGCAATCCTTATCAAAACTTCAGTGGCCTTGGGAATGCAAGCTGGTGCAGCCACTCTGGAAAACAGTATGGAGGTTCCTCAAAAAACTAAAAATAGAACTACCCTACGACCCAGCAATAGCAATACTAGGTATTTATCCAAGGGATACAGGTGTGCTGTTTCGAAGGGACACATGCACCCCCATGTTTATAGCAGCACTATCAACAATAGCCAAAGTATGGAAGGAGCCTAAATGTCCATCGATGGATGAATGGATAAAGAAGATGTGGTATATATATACAATGGAGTATTACTCGGCAATCAAAAAGAATGAAATCTTGCCATTTGCAACTACATGGATGGAACTGGAGGCTATTATGCTAAGCGAAATTATTCAGTCAGAGAAAGACAAATATTGTATGACTTCACTCATATGAGGACTTTAAGATCCAAAACAGATGAACATAAGGGAAGGGAAACAAAAATAATCTAAAAACAGGGAGGGGGACAACACATAACAGACTCTTAAATATGGAGAACAAACAGAGGGTTCCTGGAGGGGGTGTGGGAGGGGGGATGGGCTAAATGGGGAAGGGGCATTAAGGAATCTACTCCTGAAATCATTGTTGCACTAGATGCTAATTTGGATGTATAAAAAATTAAAAGAAAAACAAACTTCAGTGGCTTTTTTGCATAAATGGAAAAGCTGATCCTTAAAGTCACATGGAATTACAAGGGGCCTTGAATGCTCAAAACATTATGAATAAAAGACAGAATTGGGGAACTCACATGTCCCAATTTCTCAACTTGCTACAAAGCTATAGTAATCAAAAGAGGATGATACTGGCATAGGGATAGATACACAGACCAGTAGAATAAAACCTAAGAGTCCAGAAATAAACCCATAAATCTATGGTCAACTGATTTTCAACAAGGGTGGCAAGACCATTCAATGGGGAATGACTAGTCTCTTCAACAAATGGTGCCGAGACAGCTGGATATCCACATATAGAAAGAATGATGCTGGGCCCCCTAACACATACCATATACAAAAATTAATTCAAAATGGATCCACAACCTACATAGAAGGGCTAGAACCACAAAACTCTTTAAAGAAATCATAGAAATAAATCTTTATGACTTTCTATTTGGCAATGGATTCTTAGATATGACACCAAAAGCACAAGTGACAAAATAATTTAAAAAAACAAATAAATTGGACTTCCTCAAAATTAGAAACTTTTGTCCACCAAAACAAACAAACAAACAAACAAACAAACAAACACATTAACAAGAAAGTAAAAAGCCAACCTACAGGGTGGGAGAAAATATTTCCAATTCACATATCTGGAATATATAAAGAACTCTTACAACTCAGTAACAAAACCACAAACAATCCAGTTAAAAATGGCCAAAGAACACGAACAGACATTTCTCCAAACATACAAATGTCTAAAAGCACATGAAAAGATGCTCAGTATCATTAGTCTTTACAGGAATACTAACGAAATCCATAGTAAGATATCACTTATACAGACCAGGACGGTGATAACCAAAGAGGGGGAGGATAACAAATGCTGGTGAACTTGAGACCCTCGCACATGGTTCGTGGGCACGTAAAAACGGTTCAATCGCTTTGTAGAACAGTTTAGGACTCCCTCAAAGAATTCAACACGGGCTTCCCATATGCCCCGGCAATTTTACTCCCAGGGGCAGGCCCAAGAGAACTGGTACCGCGAAACCTTGTACGGGGACATCCGCGGCACTGTTAGCCACCACAGCCAACACCTGGAAGTGAGCCAAACGCCCACCAAGTGAGAAACGGAGACACGAAATGCGAAATATTCACACAACAGAATATCATTCGGCCACTGAACAGAAAGAAGGGGCGACGCCTGCTCGCACGGGCGTAAATCTCGAGAACGCGACGCGAAGTGGGATGAGCTGGGTCCAGGACACAGGTTCCGTGTTCCGTGGGTACGACCCGTCCCACCGAAGGTACACGCGCAGATGCGGCCAGCCGGGGCGGCGGCCGGGGGGCCGGGGGGCCGGGGGGCCGGGGGGTGAGGGGACCTGCGGGGGGCGGGGGGGGGACTCACAGGTGCTCACGTAGTAGCACAGCCCGAGCAGCAGGGCGCACGAGGCGAGCAAGAGCAGCCCGAGGCACCGGTGGACCCACATCTTCAGCAGACAGCGGCGCGTCTCGGCCCCGAAGGCGCGCAGGATCGCCCGCCAGCCCGCCTGAGGCTTGGCCGTCGCGCCACCCTCGCGCCCGGGGACGCTGCCTCCCGGGTGCGACTTGTCGGCCGGGGTCTCCCCGGTGCACCCCGCGTCACAGCTTATCACCCTGGAGTGAGGCCCCTTCAGCGAGCCGATCTTCGACCTGGTCCTCTTCCGCAACGACCTCCTGTCAGAAGGCATGGCTCCGGACGGCAGCCTCGCAGAGACGACGCCTCAGGACGGCAGGCCCGTCTCCCACAAGCCCCCGGGCGGTGGCGCTTGCGCGGCACCCCCTCGGCCGCGCGTGCCAACCGTCGTCCCCAGGCCCCGCCCCTTTCTGACGGCTATGGGCGGGGCGGGGGTGGTGCCTGGGGCCCTCCCCCAATCAAGGCCCGGGCCGCTGGCGCTTGTGGAACGTCGTCGAAGGAACGAACGAATGGGGCCCGAGGCCCGCGCCGCGTGAGTGTCCGCTCGTCCCAGACGGCACAACGCCTCGCGAGAATCCGACTCCAGCCTTGGCTGCTGATTGTCCCTCAGGTTCAGTCCCTGTGACGCGCTGTGGGCTCTGCGATCCCTACAGTTAGTCCCTGCGGGGCTCAAGACGTAGCCACTAGCCACATGTGGCCGTTTAAATGTAAATTCTAATTCATTAACATTAAACCGAACAGGGGGGCCGGGGTAGCTCAGGTCCTGATCTCACGGGTTGGTGAGCTCGAGCCCTGCCTCTGCACTGACAGCGGGGAGCCTGCTTGGGATGCTCTCTCCCCTCCCTCTCTGTCCCTCCCCCATGCGTGTGTGCACTAATCCTTTTAAAAAATAAATTTTTTTTTGTTTTTGCTTTAACTTTTTATAACTTGTTAGTGTTTATTTCTGAGAGAGAGAGAGAGAGAGAGAGAGAGAGAGGATCTGAAGCGGGCTCTGTGCTGTTAGCCCAGAGCCAGATGTGGGACTCGAACTCACGAACTGTGAGATCATGACCTGAACTGAAGTCCGGCGCTTAACTGAACCACCCAGGCTCCCCCCCAAAATAAAATTTCTTTAAGAAAAGTGGAATAAGGGCGCCTGGGTGGTTCAGTCGGTGAAGCGTCCGACTTCAGCTCACGTCGTGATCTCGCGGTCCGTGAGTTCGAGCCCCGCGTCGGGCTCTGGGCTGACGGCTCACAGCCTGGAGCCTGCTTCGGATTCTGCGTCTCCGTCTCTCTCTGACCCTCCCCCGTTCATGCTCTGTCTCTCCCTGTCTCAAAAATAAACATTAAAAAAATTAAAAAAAATAAAAGTGGAATTAAGAAAGCAGTTCCTCAGTCACACACGTATCAAGTGCTCAGTAACCACGCGTAGCTTCTAGTGACCATATTGGACAGCGCCAATATGGAGCATTCCTTTCATGGCAGAAAGCTGGACTGGCAGAGCGGGCTGTGCATAGCGACTATAGGGAACATGGTAGACATTCCATAGGCAGTTGCATTGTAGTAGGAGCTTTTACGTGGGACAAAATGATATTTGCCTTCAGAGACTTTAAGGTTTAGTTACAAATAAATGGAACAGGACAAAATGAGAACAAAGACTGTGTGAGGAACACTAAAGAGTGCCTCAGAGCACTTAGATTTTATTCCCATCATTTGCCACCAATGAATTGGGCGGCCCTCAGTGCCTTCCTGCCGGGCCTCGGTGCTGCAATGTGCAAATGAGAGAGTTAGCATGGTCTCTAAGCCCCCCTCTGACGCTAAAATCTCACCCTCAGGCAAGATCCCAGTGGCTTGCAAGGTTTCGGTCCCCCTGCAAAAGGACCATGTAGCTGAGGCTGGTACCTGTTAGCTTACCTCATTCGAGTTTTCCAGGGATGTGAAAACTGCCCCTCTCAACTGCATTTGCACCCTTATTCTTACAATATTTTACTTGGGCTTTCCAAATGGTTTTCTACGGATTTTATTCTATTGTTCCTACTGTTCTCTCCAGTGTTAATAGGCATTCCATACGGGGAAAGAGGGAGGAAGGTTTCTATGCAAATAATTCTTGAAACTTAGCCTGCTCCACCCCACCCCCACATCCACGAGCGACTTCTAAGGCTCTTTAGTTTATTAAAGGATCTGACAGGAAAAGAACCTGCTTTTCCTTCCTTGTATTTCTTATATATGTATTTTTTTTTTTGGCCTCAGCTTTTCCCAAACTAATTTAACCAGAAGACACCTGTCCCCCACAACACTATGAAGAGCTTCTGAAACTACTGCTTGCAACTCTGAGAAACTGTGAAGTATCTGAGCTTTTACCCTACTTGGGAGTAACGAGGTAGCCTGCTGCAGTTTCATAGATGCTGGCAGAAGGTGCAAGACAACTGGGTCAGAGACAAAAGACGAAGGCTTCCCTGAGATGCAGAAACTTGAGAGACCCATGAACAGTTGCTTCCCACAGCAGCCCTGTTCATGTCATAGCACATGTGGAAAGTGACCGTGTGACCGGGCACCACACAGCCACCCGGAGGGCTCAGGGGATTCAGTTAGAGCATATGGGTTGGGCACTCAGCTCTTGACCACTTCACAGGTTGTGCCTTGGTTTCCCCGGCTGCAAATTATGGGCTATGGGCAGCCTGATCGTGAAGATTCCTTCCGGCTCTGGCTTACTGTGACTCGTCCTTGACAGTAGCATTTGGGGAGACGTGGCAGTTCTACAACAGGGCAGTACTCCTAAGCATGCCACATTATACCATTAGAAACCCAAATTACTGCAGTGCCTGGGTGGCCCAGTCGGTTCAGCATCTAATTTAGGCTTATGTCATGATCTCACGGTTGGTGAGTTTGAGCCCCGCGTGGGGCTCTCTGCTGTCAGCACAGAGCTTGCTTCAGATCCTCTGTCTCTCCCTCTCTCTGCCCCTCCCCCCTTCAAAAAGAAAGAAACATTTAAAAAAAAAAAAGGAACCCAAATTACTCACAAGAACTCAGAGGGACAAAATCCCTAAGATTATGCCTGAGCGATCCCTGGATTACATAACACTAATTCAAGATTGGGGACACAAAAAGCCATGTGAAGTGTCCATTTTGAAGATTATCAGATGGAGACTTAAAATTCTGCACTGGCTTTCCTTTTTCATTCTATAATCTCAAGGGAGCTAAATTTGATGCTAGTCAACCCAGACCTAATTAGGGAGGAAAATCTGTTGCATGGGCATGAATACAAGAACTGCTTCATGAGATGGTACATAGCACTGCTCAGAATGTGGCCACTGTTCTTGCGGAAAATTGAGAATTGACACTATTTTTTAAATACCACCACAGACAGACACGAAAAGATGCTCAACCTCGGGCAATCAGGGGAATGCAAATGAATCAACAACGAGGTATCCTTTTACGCTTGTCAGATTGGCAAAATTAATAAATATTCATAAGAATATGCAGAAATAGAAACTCGGTCATTGCTGGCGGAGATGTAAGTGGGTTACAACCACCCTGGAGTGCAATTTGACCACACTTTGTACAGTTAAATATCCGCATAGTCTGTGATGCGGAAATTCCACTTTGAGGTATCTGTCCCGCCATCCACGTGTAAAAGGAGAAGGAGACATGTACAAAGACGTTCATTGTTACGGTGAAAGCAACGTAAACGACGTCTCACTAGGGAAATGGAAACACGGGGCGGTTCATTCCTATAACGTAGTATACATTGTACACTATGCATGGAGTATACTCGTATATAGTATACTAGTATATAGTACTTACCGATGGTCAGGATAAATCACCTGAGCCAACATAGTCTTTCTCCTGTTCTGCTGCTTTGCCTAGCGGCATGAAGTGGCAGCCCCACCTTCTAGTTCAGTGGAACCACCATTGCGTTCCCTGGAAGAAATAGCCCTCGCTTAGATAACGAGTTTCTAAAAGAGCTGAAACCAGAATTGTGGGAATGAGAAGCAAAGCGCAAAATTTTTGCAAGTGGGTCGTTAGGTACGTCTCACCACCACCCCTTAGCTCTTAGCCCCCCGCATCTGCTTACGGGTGAAACCACACTGTATGTTGCTTACTGGCCCTAGTTCAGAGTGCACAACACATCCTTCAAGGCAGTAAGTACCTCAAACTTTCAGGGCACTTTCTCCTAGCTGGTGTCATACTGGGTTTTCAGGAAATGATTTCATTGTTCTATTAGGCCAAACTTCTTCTTTTTCAGCTGCATTAAGGTACAATTGATAAAACTTAAGATATTTAAAATGTACACATGGTGATTTGATATACTCTGTGAGGATTCCCTCTATCTAGTTAATTAAGACCCCTATTACCTTACATATTTCTCTTCTCTTTCCTCTTCTTTTTTGGTGAGAACATTTAAGTTCTACTCACCTGGCAAATTTCAATTAGATGATACAGTGTTATTAAGTATAGTTGCCATGTTTTACATTACATCCTCAGACTTTATTCATCTTATGGCTGAAAGTTTATATCCTTTTACCAACCTCTCCCTAATTCCCCCGCCTCCCAGCTCCTGCCAATAACTTTTCTCTCTCTGTTTCTGTTTCTATGAGTTTGACTTTTTTTTTTTTTTAGAAATTTGAGATTCCATATATAAATGATACCACAAAGTATTTGCTTTCTCTGTCTGGCTTATTTTCTGAAAAAATAATCACTTATTGGACTATGTTCTAAACAAATTGTTGTGACTACTGTTGAGTTGTAATAATGAATATGTAAGCTTCAATTGGGCACATTTTCATTACATATCCTTTAATCAACATTGTATTTACATGGAAGTTAATTTGGAGAACTTTCAGTTAGGCAATCCCTAACACCTCTTGGACCCAACAACATATGCTCATTTTTGAGAAGGAGTTCATCACAGTTTAAAATCATTCAAGTTCACTTCAGATACAGTTCATGTCTCCAATACTTGTGTGTTTAAGCAATGATAGCCCAGTGACTGTGAACACAAAGACACAGGGGCAGCTGGGTGGCTCGGTCAGTTGAGCGTTTGACTTTGGCTCAGGTCATGATCTTGCGGTTCCTGAGTTCAAGCCCCAAATAGGGCTCCCCACTGTCAGCCCTGAGTCTGCTTCAGATCCTCTGTCCCTCTCTCTCTCTGCCCCTCCCCCACTTGCACTCTCTCAAAAGTAAATAAAACATTTTTTAAAAAAAGTTTTAGGAACACAGAAGTTGAGTTTCTTTTGTTTCTGTCATTTGTGATGCCACTCGGAGGTGTTTTTTTTTTTAATGTTTATTTATTCTGAGAGAGAGAGAAAGCTGGGGAGGGATAGAGAAAGAGAGAGGGAGAGAGAATCCCAAGCAGGCTCCTCACTGCCAGAGCAGAGCTCAGCGCAGGGCTCAATCCCAGGAACCGTCAGATCATGACCCAAGTGGAAATCAAGAGTGTGACGCTTAACAGACTGAGTCACCCAGATGCCCCTACTACTTGGAATTTTTAAGTGTATTTAAAATTTATAATACTGAAATAGAATATCAACTGGGAGATACAATGGGGTTGTTTAGTAGGTGGAAATGTTAGCTCATAAATGAAATAACACTTCATTCGTGAATGATTTTACTGAATTTGAAAATCTTTACAATTGACATGCATCCTTTTTTGTGCATTGCTGTTCCTCGTTACTCGATTTTTGTTAAACTAGAATGCTATTATTCCTTACTGCAACAGGCCAATATATATATGTAAGTTTGTTCCCCTTTTTCTCCAAAAAAGTTATTAATGTAATTAAGAAGTATTAACCTATTGTTTTTCTTCTCTCTTTTTTGCACTTTAATTCTAATATTTAGTTTATAATTTATTAATTTTTCTGGTGTGATTATAGATATGAAGTTCAATAAAAGAAATTTTTCACACTCCTTGCATTTGTTTCCTGGCCATTTATGGTTTTTCATTTCATTTAATGATTATTACTGAAAATAATTGTGTCATATAGAAGAGAGAAGCGTTGGGGCACCTCGGGGGCTCAGTCAGTTAACGGTCCTACTCTTGATTTTGGCTCAGGTCGTGATCTCACAGTTCCTGGGATCGAGCCCCACATTGGGGTCTGCACTGACAGCAGGGAGTCTGCTTGGCATTCTCTCTCTCTCCCTCTCTCTCTGCCCCTCCCCTGCTCTGCTCTCTCTCTCTCAAAACAAATAAACATTTAAAAAAAATAAAGAGGAGAGAAGTGTTAGGGGAAAATAAAGTGACCTACTCCAGCATATCTGGTGTGAGATACGTTTGTCATCCAATGAAAGGAACTGCTACCTTTCCTCTAGTTGAGACATTGGGCCTCAGGAAGTCTCTTCCAGAACTGTTGGTTCTAGGAAAACACTACTTTAGGTGGGATCTGGGGATCGGGAACTTGCTGCCACAACTGTTGACTCCAGACCCTCACCAGCAAAGTGAGTGCCCTGCATGCCACTTTGCTCCCCATCCGGCTCAGTCTGGAATTCAAGCACAACATAATTTTGTCTAATCGGTCATACCTAAATCACATCCAAAACCCCGTCTACAAGGGAATCTGGGAAATGTGGTTTTTAGCTTTCTGGTTTCTGTCGTGTGGGAAGGTACATCCACACACGTTGGATGTTGATCAAGGCACTACCACCTTCAACGGCCTCACACCCAGCCGATCGGGGCTACCGGCACCCAGGCACTCCCCACTGCCCACCGGCACGCTACCAGCTCCTTCCGCTGTGCCTCGGCACGTAGGCCCTCCTGCGCCTCTCCGCTAACCTCCGTCCTGACACAGAGAAACTACTCTGAATCCTCCCACTTTTCCTTTTCTCTGCTTTCCTTCCCCTTGAATTAGCTGAAGTTCGGCTTCCTACTGATTAAGCCTTCCTGGGTGCATCGCTGGCCTGGAAACCCTCTGTGGTAGGTACTGTTCCTTCCATTTCTGGGTGAAGAGAAGGAGCCAGTAAACTCCTCAGATCCCTGTGCTACCTCAGACTTCGGTTTCAATGCCTGTGGTCAATCTCCTCTGTTTTGGAGCGCCCATCATCTGATGATACCACCTGTTTCACTTTCTGCATCTCAGGGGCCTACGAAATTTCAGAAAATTCTATCCTCTACTTCTCTGACTTCCATTCCATCACAACTCTTGGCCATTACCCTTGGAATGGAACTGGCTACATGGCTCCTTCGCCTTCCGAAGGCCATTGAAGTATTTGTCTTCCTCAAACACTTTGCAACATTTGAAACTGTTTACTTTCCTCCTTCTCTGAGGGAAGCCATGGGTCCCTATGGTACTATAAGCTCTATGGGAGCAGGAATCTCGCTTATCTTGTCTATTGATGTATTTTTAGTGCCTAAACAGTGCGTGGCACGTAGTATCCACTGAATAAATATATTTTCCTGGATAATTGCTATGACAAAGCACAATTCTATGTCCTTCTAATCCTTATCCCATTGGCTAAATGTAGGCATTCCCTGAGATTTAGCCCACTGCTACCTACTTGTGCTGGTTTTTTTCCTGAGTGATATACTTCTTCTCATTTCTTTGGTGATCACTCTGTGTCAGTGATGTTTTAACTTTTATATATCCAGCCTCACCTCTGTCCTAAGCTCCAAACTGGAGATCAACAAAGCAAGTTCAATGTTGTTGCTTCTAGGAGAACCAGATGGGGTAAGTCAGAGGCCCTGGGCTCTGGGAGCCCCACTCTAGCATGGGAAGCAGGCATGTAAAATACAAGTATAACACAATGCGATGAATGCTCTTAAAAACCAAAGTGTGAACAGAGTGTTATAGGAACACAGAAGAGAGGGCAAGTAATTCAGCCTAAAGTTGTCAGTGAAAGCAACTGAAAAGTGACATTTAATTTAGGTTTTGAAGATTGAATAGAAAATGTTCAGGCAAACAAGATGTGAAAGATTGTTTTCGTGGAGGAGCCCAAACAGAGGCTCCGAGGAATGGACGAATATGAGAGATACGATATGTTGCGAGTCCGGGATAAATATCCTCCCACACCTAGAAGTATGTACAAACGTGACCTTTAGATCTTTTTCTCCCAAACCAATGCCTCCACCTGACTTCCTTTTGCCTGTGCACGTTCTCATCCTTCTTCCGATTCCTTCGATTTACAGCCTCTGGGTTATCTTGGATTCTTTATCCCTCATGTCCTGATGAGAGGCCTGTTGATTTTGCTTCAAAATACTGCTCAGTCCCTTTCCTCCCTTCTATTTCTACTTAAACAGTCCTAGCTTTGACCCGCATGACTTCTTCCCTTAACCAGCAAAAGTTTCCTAAGAGTGCTCTCAACCAATACGGTCTCATGGTTCTAACCCACAACTCACTGCAGTCGAATGATTCTTCCTACTGAGATACCTGGCTACAGTATAAATGATGGCCATATGTCGGTTCTCTCCTTCAGGAAGCAGGCTCTGGAGCTCTGGAGCTCCCAGATTTCTGCCTCCTCATTTTCCTACCTGTCTGACTTCTGTTTTTCATTTACTATGCTGGATCCTTCTCTTCTGGGCCCTCCTCAGAGCCCTCTGCTAGGCCTTCTCTTTCCTTCCTCACTCTACACTGCCCACCCCCACCCCACCCCCCAATGATCACATACACTCCTACAACTGACTTGCCATCATGTCCTGATTATTTACAAAACTACAGTTTAGATCTCTCCTCTGAATCCCACTTAGGCATCTCTGTCTGGCTAACATACAGCACTTAAAACTTCTCACATCCAAAACTGAATGATTATCCATCACGAACTTGCACTTTCTCCACTATGTGCTGTCTCAGTCAGCAGTACTGCCTTCTATCCAGTTGCTTAAGTGGGAAATCTGGGAGTCTTCTTTGAGTCCCCATATTTTTCAATCCCCATTCATTCGATCCAGAAAAGCTCTCTCCTCTAACTCTGAAACTATGCCTGACGGTTAGTTTTCTGTGTCGACTTGGCCACAGGCTATAGAACCCAGTTATCCCATCAAGCGCTAGTCTAGGTGTCACTGTGGACGTACTTCATAACTGTGGGTTAGCATCTACAGTCAATTGACTTTTGGTCAAGGACATTACCCTCAATAATCTGGGTGAGCCTTATTCAGTTAGTTGGAAGACACTGAGAGCGAATTTGAAGTGTCTCTGAAGAAGAAATTCTGCCTCAAGATGGCAACATCAACTCTGGCCTGAATTTTCACCCTGCTGGCCTTGCCCTACGAATTTTGAACTGGCCGGTTCCTGCAATCACAGGAGTCAATTCCTTAAAATAAATCTGTACCTTGCACGTATTTTTCATGGCTTTTGTTTCTCCGGGGACCCTGACAGATCCACAATGCTCTTGTTTCCACTGCTTCCCCCTCATCACCTCTGGACTCCCGGATAGTCTCAACTCATCTCTCTTACCTGTAGTCTTGCCCGCGCCGATCCATTCGCCACACTGTGACCACCGTGTACTTGTAGAGACAGAAAGCGGATCGTGTCACTCTCCTGCTTAGTAAACCTTTCAACAGCTGCTTATTGTCTGGCAACCCAAATTCCTTTCCTCGGTTCATGGTTCCTGAGCGCTCACCTGCTCCGCACCTCGATGGCCACCCTGGCCTCAGCTGTTGTACTTTTTCCTTCACGTTAGGACCACACCTAACTTGCCCAGACGCCCGATGCTGTCTGCCGCCTTTGCACATGCTTTTCCGTCCTGTGCTCTTCTTCCTTTGCGCCTCGGCTTAAATATCACTTCTTCATGAGACTTTTCCTGACGGACCAGCTTATATCCCCTTCTGAAACTTTCCTATAAGATCAGGTCACAACACCATTAATCCTATGGTGCGTGAATGTGAAACACCTCCTCCACTCACTGTTTGAGCTTTTGCAAGATAGGATGAGTTTTCTTTGTTTACACTGAGTTTCAGTTCTCCCGTTAAACACACACGCTTCTGAATCTTCTATCCATTTTTATCATCCCGGCACCAAGGTGGTGCACCGAGAATGCCTATTTTCCCCTAACGGGAATTGGCATGGAACACCAAAGGGTCTCGAAAAGTCTGATTCTTCAAGGTTTATGAGGGTGGCTAAAGATAACAAGATGCCAAAGTTGTGGTACCTTAAAGAACAAAGGTTTATTGCCTGCTCACGTTACGTGCCCAACACGGGTAACAGTGTGTCAGGGGAACAGAGCGTGGAGAATCACAGCATCCTGGCTCTTCAACGCTTCAGCCCAGAAAGGACACGTATCTTTCTGCTTTCACCTCAGCGGCCAAAGGAAGTAACAGGGCCGGCCTTCACTCAGAGGAGGCCTGTGCCCGGAGGGAAGGAGGAATCAGGAAAGGTGGTGAACCCTAGAAATGCCTAACACTAGCATTAATACTAACAGCTATCCTTTATGTACGGGGTACTGTGCTAAGCACATGACATTAATCCTCCTAACAGGCCCAAGGTGAATGTTAATATCTCCCTATTTCGGGGAAACTGAGGCTCGGAGAGATTGTGTGATTTGTGCGAGGCTGCAGGTGCTATTGAAGCTGGGATCTGAACCTGTGTCAACTGACTGGCAGGCAGTGCTGGCCCTTCCGCATCACCCACACTACACCCTAGTACATAATGCCCTTTCCACAACTCTGCTTTTGCACCAATGAGGCCCTTGGCCTGACAAAAGTGGGAAAAGCGCATCCTTGCCAAACTCTTTGTTCGCCCCTGGTGATCCGTTTCAAACCACAAGCCCCCCTGTGAAACTTCTCCTGACTTCCTCCTGCAGAATTCGCTGCCCAGCCTCAGTTACCCTCCGCTCAAATCCCTAGGAGAGCACGCACTGCATGCATTTGTTTTTATCTGTTAACCTTCTTGTTTCTTCCACTAGACCGTGGCTCCTTGAACTAGGGAGCCAGGCTCCATTTCTCTGTGTAGTTACAGGACAGAGGCAAAATAGCTTAAATGCAGCCAGCATTGATTATGCATACGTGCCAGACACAGGTCTGAGTGCTTTACATGTGCTCCTTCCACTCTCACGCCATCTCTAGGAATGTTCAGTAACTTGCCCAAAGCCTCATGGATAGTAAACAACGGTGCTGGAATTAGAACTCCCGCAGTCTAACCTCAGAGTCCAAGCGTGCTTAGCCGCTGTGCTGCTGCTTGAAACTTCTTTCAGTTCATACCTTACCCCTTTGCTTCTAAATACTTCCTGTATTTCCTAAAAACAAGAACACTCTCTTATACAATCACAGTACAATGATAAGAAATGGGAAAGTAGCATTGTCCTATTATGTAATCTGCAGACCCTATTCATAGCCCAGTTTCCCAATAATGTCCTTTGTAACAGAAGATGACAGTATTTTCCGGTTCAAGATCCAGTGCAGGACCACATGTTGCGCTTAACTGTCATGTCTTTTTAGTATGCTTTGATTGGAAACAGTGCCTCAGTATTTCTTTGTCCTTTGTGACGTCAATAATGGTGACAAGTACGAGCCTTTTATTTTGTAACGTGTCCATCAGTTTGAGCTTGTCTGATGTTTCCACATTATTAGATGAAGCTTAGTAATTTTGTAAATAGGAACACCACCGAGTGAATTGTGCCCTTCTCAGTGCATCATATGAGGAGGCACGATATCCATTTGTTCCTGTAATTATCTATTAT